>NC_091942.1:16480000-16795000 GCF_041260155.1 Ptychodera flava
TCATATCCGTCCGTGAGTCCATCAGTGAGTCCATCGGTTCACGCAGATATCTCAGACCTCTTTGACAAAATATCATGTGACCTTGGTGACCTTTGACCTCAAATATACATTATTGTCCATAACTCAGTAACCACAAGTGCTAAACCTTTCATATTTGGTGTGATGGGACACCTTATGACGCCACATATTGTACCTCATTAATTATGCGCATATCTAATTTTTAGCGAGCCAATAGAGCTAGAGGTCTGATTTTTGGTATATAGGGATATGATTTGTTTGACAAAACGTCACGTGACCTCAATGACCTTTGACCTCAAATATACATATTTGTCCACAACTCAGTAACCACTAGTGCTACACCCTTCATATTTGGTATGATAGGACACCTTATGACACCATATATTGTACCTCATTAATTATGCGCATATCTTATTTTGAGCGAGCCAATAGAGCTAGAGGTCTGATTTTTGGTATATAGGAATAACTTAGCAATACAATTATTATGACAAAATGTGACGTGACCTCTATGACCTTTGACCTCAAATATATATGTATTTGTCCACAACTCAGTAACCACAAGTGCTACATCCTTCATATTTGGTATGATAAGACACCTTATGACACCACATATTGTACCTCATTAATTATGCGCATATCTAATTTTGAGCGAGCCAATAGAGCTAGAGGTCTGATTTTTGGTGTATAGGAATAACTTAGCAATACAATTATTTTGACAAAATGTCACGTGACCTCAATGACCTTTGACCTCAAATATATACATTTGTCCACAACTCAGTAACCACAAGTGCTACACCCTTCATATTTGGTATGATGGGACACCTTATGACACCACATATTGTACCTCATTAATTATGCGCATGTCTAATTCTGAGCAAGCCAATAGAGCTGGATGTCCGATTTTTGGTATATAGGGATAACTATAGGGTAGAAATCTAAATATGCCCATCTAAATATTAGACATCTACCATCGAGAACAAAAAAAAATTGCTGTAATTTGAATATTTAAGGAGTTTAAGCAATTTCCACTATAAATAAAGAACCCCTGCCTCAAACTCCACAAAAGTTGCTAGACATATTTTGCTGTTGTCATGCCATTGCTTCGTTTAATAACCAGTTAATCAAATGCCTAATTGACAGGAGGAAATTCAAGACCATATTTGAATAGTAGTATATATTGTCCTCAAAATTACTCTATCACGGCCCAAGTACTCATTGCCTTCAGCAATACTGCCTTGTTATTATTATTATTAGGGGCCCAAGCCGACCGGCTGGGACCCTATTGTTATTGCTCAAGTTCTACTACTTCCTCTTCTTCCTCTTTTTCTTCTTCTTCTGCCGATTCTTTGTCGACCTAGATCCCTTAAACGGCTGAACAAAAACTTCTCAAATTTGCAGGGCAAGTAGGTATGAATTAGTACTCGTGCACCTGACCCTTGAAATTTTGATTGGTCACGTGACCTGGCGGCCATATTGGATTTTCCAAAAACCTAAAAATGGCTTGTCCAGAAGACCTAGGGGTCTAGTCGATTTGAAATTTTTTGTATAGTAAGCATGACCTAAGGTCTTTAGAATTTGCAAATAAAATCGCATGCGGTCACGTGACCTTGGCCGCCATATTGGATTTTCTGAAATAGTCATTTAATCTTTAAAAATCTTCTTCTCCAGAACCGAAACATCGATTAAGCTCAAATTTTACTCATGCCATCCTTACAGTGATCTCTTTCAAGTTTGCAAAAGACATTTTGATTGGTCACGTGGTTTGGCCGCCATATTGGATTTTTTGAAATCACAATTTAATCTTTAAAAATCTTCTTCTCCAGAACAGATTCACCAATTGAACTAAAATTTAATAAATGTCATCTACAGTGTTATCTATTTCAAGTTTGCGAAAAGCGTTTCTATTGGTCACGTGGTTTGGCCGCCATATGGGATTGCGCAGAAAATCGTAATTTAATCTTTAAAAATCTTCTTCTCCAGAACCAAAACACTGATTAAGCTGGAATTTTACTCATGTCATGCTTACAGTGATCTCTTTCAAGTTTGCAAAAGGCATTTCGATCGGTCACGTGGTTTGGCCGCCATATTTGATTTTGTGAAATCACAATTTAATCTTTAAAAATCTTCTTCTCCAGAACCAAAACACTGATTAATATGAAATTTTACTCATGTCACCCTTACAGTGATATCTTTCAAGTTTGCAAAAAGCTTCTACATCTATCATCGATAGTGTGATCTCTTTCAAGTGTGCGAAAGGCATTTGGATCGGTCTCATGGTTTTGCCGCCATATTGGATTTTGTGAAAAATCCTAATTTAATCTTTAAAAATCTTCTCCTCCAGAACAAATACACTGATTGAACTAAAATTTTACACTTATTTTACCTAGTGGTAGTCCTTTAAGTTTGCGAAAGGCATTTTGATCAGTCAAGTAATTTGGCCGCCATATTGGATTTTGTGTAAATCACAATTTAATCTTAAAAATCTTCTTCTTCAGAACCAATACACACATTCAACTGAAATTTTACTCATATCTTTCAAAGTACGAGCACTTTCAAGTTTGCGAAAGGCATTTGGATCGGTTAAGTCGCCCCAATGTTCATAAGGCTGCAGTTTAAAACCTAGTCAGTCAGAAGATCGATTAGTGATGTATGTTATATTGTACACTTGAAAGTCAAAGACGGCACGACAGATTGCAATGCCCCCTGTCAAATTCAGCTAGCAGTCACACGAACCCTAATCTCGGCCCCTTGTGTAAGGCGACTTTTGCGACCAGCTTTTGTACGCCAGGTGACCTTGTCGAGTATACTGCGACGAGAGTACTTAGAGGAGTGTGCCACTAGCTTTAAGGGTGGCCGACCGGTGCGATCGACTGAATGGCACAATTACTGGGGTCTATGCACAGCTGATATGTGAGTGTCAAGGACCAAAAATGAAGCTATTCGGGTATTTTTATATGTAGGTGTCTGAATGCACGCTCACTTCTTCATCATGATAAAAAAAGACAGATACATGACATTGCAAGGTGTGGTGATTTGTTTATGTTTCTCTATCTGACATGCATGGAGTGGCCCTGGTGTGTTGTGTAACTGAGAGCATGTAGCTGATTAAAAATGTAAACAAGACCACATCAAGTCCAGCCGTTAATGTCGTAAAAATCGCTGATACATATCTATTGAAACAGCACCTTGTTACAGTAAATTTACCAATGATTTTGACGATGAGATACAGCTGGATATTGATACACTACCTAATTAGGCTTGTCAGTTTGCTGGCGAATTTACCCTTTTAGTGGTCAACTTTACAACTTTGCGCCAACAGACAGACTAAAACAGCAGGTGACGCAGCAAGATGTCTGTAAACTAATTTACTATGTAGTATGTTTATATCTTTACAGCAGCTATCAGTTTCAATGGTGACACACACAGAGACTGGTTGCCAAGTTTTACAAGCAGTTCAAATTCACGGAGAGGTGGTAAAAGAACGAACTTACTGCAAATTTAGACTCAGAGGACAGTGTTCTTTGTAGTTGAATATCAATAAAGTTCATGACTTCAAAAATAATAGAGTGATGTGTAAAATGAACAAACTTTACTTTGAACTGCTTGTAAAACTTGGCAACCAGTCTCTGTGTGTGTCACCATTGAAACTGATAGCTGCTGTAAACATAGTAAATTAGTTTACAGACATCTTGCTGCGTCACCTGCTGTTTTGGTCTGTCTGATGTTGGCGCAAAGTTGTAATAGTTGACCACTAAAAGGGTAAATTCGCGAGCAAACTGACAAACCTGATTAGGTAGTGTATCAATATCCAGCTGTATCTCATCGTCAAAATCATTGGTAAATGTACTGTAAATGAAGTTCTGCAGCTTGATCGAATTTCGCTGTAATTGCTTTGTGCAGTTGCATGCCCGGTCTAAGAGATCGCCGAAATTTACCCGATATTATCAGGGATTGGGGGACTCTGATATCGATACTGGACAATAGTAGAATGACTTGCCCTGTGCTTCGGTACGCCAGATCTGTGAAATCGTCGATATTTAATTGGATGTTTATCGGCAATTTGGGGACTCTGATATCGATAGTACACAATACTAGAATGACTTGCCCTGTGCCTCGGCACGCACGGTCTGTGAGGTCGCCGATATTTACTAGATATTTATTGGCGATTTGGGGACTCAAATATCGATACTAGACGATGCTAGATTCTGTCAAATCCCGGTTAAATATCCTATATATATCGTGACCTTGCATTTCTGGTCAAACCCGACTTCCAAGGACTGACTCTAACTTCGATACCGAACGATACTACATTCTGTCGAATCGCGGGTTTATATCCAATATCGGAGAAGTTGGACGCTCTTGCCATTGTTCTAGGTCTAAATAGGTGCGACCTGGCATCTTATGTTTGTTTGCACAACTTATTATAGTGGAAACACTCAGTAAACATCCACTTCCTTCGGCGTCTTTGCCTGCTTTGTTTTGTGCGCGACTTCCGCGCTGTCAGTAACTTTACCAGGGCAGGCAATGGCTCGGAAATGCGCGATTTGCGCAATCGCGCAGGCGAGAGAAAACCATGTCCACCATCGTAAATTATGCCGGTTCCATCACTGTTACTAATGAATCAAAAATAATCCTTATATCAGCCATATTATCGAAATGTTTTATCATTTAATTGTCTACTCTTTGAACAAAATAATTTGTCGCTTTGTCGTACGTCGGCCGATGACTGACGGCAGACTTCTTTGGCATGCAACCAACATAGTGGGTTGATAGCGTTGGAATTTGACAAAAGCTTAAATGAGCATGCCAAAAAGTTTACAAGAGCCCCCCAACCTTCCCCGATCCCCCCCCCCCCCCCCCCCCCCCGTGTTTTATAGTCCGGTCATTGTACGCTTTCGGTAGTTTCGAGACATCCGAACAATGCAAATGCATTACAAATGCACGGTACGATGCGCCTAGAGTTGATTGAAGTCGGTGAAATGTTAAAATTAAAATAATTTTTAAAATCGTAGTTTCTTCGGTGTCTCTCTTATATCCATGCATACCTATTTGGAATTAGGCAGCGCAGGCTAGGTTTCCTAGCAATGGAATGCGTTAACTGAGTCTGTGCAGTACTGAGTTAGTTTCAGTCGGGGATTCGATATATATCGGACATTTCACCACCTTACATGTACATGTTTTCATAAAACCGACTTCATGGACTGACTGTAATTTCGATACTAAACGATACTAGATTTTGTCAAATCGCGGGTAAATATCCGATATATATCGGAAATTTCACCGCCTTACTGTTCTGGTAAAACCCGACTTAATTCCAGCATGCTATTTTTTACATCCATGATTCCAGGGACTGACTCTAACCTTGATACTAGGCGATACTGAATTCTGTCAAATTACGGGTAAATATCCGATATATATCGGATATTTCACCACCCTATAGATCTAGCCGAGCCAATCTAACTTCGATATTGTATAATCTAGTAGCCGTAAATATTGGATATCATATAAAAAGTGCAATGTCGCGGTGTCTAACTCCTTCGTGTAGCGCTCATCCCGCCCGCTATCGCGTTCACCACACTCAGGTGTCTCACATCGCCTTCACCCCACTAAAGCATTCACAAATCACAGTTTACGATGCAGCTAGAAGGCAGCTCCATTTTCATACCAGTTCAAAAGTAAAATACTCATAGACTTGAGATATTTGTGCATGTTAGACTTTCGATACATTCGCTTTACGCTTGAATTTAGCATGGAGCTTTAATAATATTATATCACTACATAATTTTCTAACTTTCTTCCTGTCGCTTTGAATGGTGTCATTTTGACCAAACTTGGCGAATAAAATCCTGACATAATACCATTTAGTTTACACTTTTAATAAAAGGGTGTTTGGCTGTAGGTGACTGTGTGATTATGGATAATTGCGCTTTCCACCACGCGCATCTCCAACTACTATTGCGGAAAGTCTACCGTGAATTTGGAAAGTTAGGTAACGGCAAAAGCATACGACTTATTTTACAAAGTAGAGCGAGTAAGGCACTCCTGAACGGCGAAATGTTGGTGGTGTATTGCTGGCAACAAGACAATATCTTTACTGACGTTAGGAACTTGTGTTGATTGGCTTCCGTAGAGATGAATTCGCGAGATTTTTCAGTGTATTGTGACGTGATATCGGAAACAGATTTTCAGAGAAGGCGCTCGCTCGTCTGCCGAGTCAACGTACTTCTGCATTCATATCGTGCAAATACGCAATTTTTGTTGCGATATTTGAGCATTAAACTTGATCGTCAGTGAAACAAAAAGATGGTTCTCAATATCAAAACATTATGTATTTCATATTTTAGGGTTCTGTTTAAGTAATAGACATGAACATTTGGATTTATGATCCATGATTTCCGCGATCCGTGGCATGATTCAAGCTGGCCGTGAATACGCACTGATTTTTTTTGTGATGACCCCTGACCCAAGTGTCATCGATACGTTGTGCGCGCTGTCCGAGCATCGCTTGCTAAAATTCATGGAGCTACCAAAGCTCCATGCTAAATTCAAGCGTAAAGCGAATGTATAGAAAGTCTAACATGCACAAATATCTCAAGTCTATGAGTATTTTACTTTTGAACAGGTATGAAAATGGATATCTAATTCGTTTGAAAAACTGGTGTGATGAAGCAGGTTTCGTGCTGTTAAAGCGCGACATGTATAGCGATTGCAGGTTTGTTACCAAGGCTGCGTTCACAAAAAAAAAAAAACGGTTAGGGGGGCTGGAGAAATTCGGGAACGGTGATTTGAAAATTTTGAGGGTAGTAGAGAGGGAACTTGAAATATTGCCCCACCTGTAGGGGCACTTGAAAATGTTTGGTTTCGTTTTATGTTTTACATTTTCCGATTCCAAGTTTTTGTAGGTAATTAAATGAACAATGAATACCATTTTTATGTCATTCAAATGTTGTAATGTCAGTAATAATTTAACAGAATCTACAACCATTTTGTCACATTCCATGACTTTTAACTATCTAAACATTTGTGATTTGTCGTATAAAAATCAGACTTGAGCCTAGTAACAGGAGGGGGGGCACAAGCTCCAACCGTTGATGATTTTTGCAATATTTCTATCCAATATATCAACTACAGTTTCTTGCTGTCTCCCTACAGCATGCTCAAACACACAATGTTCAGTTTCTCGACAAAGCCAGTATACATAAATATGTATATGGTGTTAGTTTAATTAGAGTCCAGACTGACAGTCAGTTGTCAGCATTGGTGCATGTTACACATACACTGGCTGTGCTAGCAAGCTGAATACTGGACAGTTCAACATGCTGTAGAGAGTAGAACACGAACGCAGTTGTATAAACTGAACATAAATATTGTCAAAATTATCAAAGATAATACCGCTACTGCCTATGGGCAACTGTCACTATCAGATACTGCCCTGTTACTGGTACAGTAGTGTCACTGTTACTGCATACGTGAGCAGTGACAGAGAGAGCTCTGACTCTAATGTACATGGTAGTTGAAGAATAGTGTGTGTCAAATGACGCTCATGACAGTGAAACATTATACCTAAACAAGATCAGGCCAGAAAGCAGTACAAGGAATAACACATGGAAAAATTTTTGAATTCTGGCATATGAGAATAATCAAATATTACAAACAAAAGATGGAGTCACCATGCTTGATTTTCTAAATTTTCACATTCTTGTCATAAAATTATACAAAGGTAAAACTTTGAACACTAAAGATGAAATGAAAAAATATATGACTAAATGGAATTACAACAAAATTGCAATTATTACACTCAAATTTCAGAGATGAATACATTAATTTGATGGAATATTTCAGCCTTCCAGTATTGTCAATTTTGAGTAGCATCTAATTCATATATGTCTTGTCCTTTTGAAAGACATTTTTGGTCGCTCACCGTGCTCAGTTTCAGACTCCACATTTGATTTTGCGCAAATCGCAATTTATCTCTAAAATCTTATTCTCCAGAACCACAACACTGATGGCAATGAAATTCCACTTTTGTCATTCTTAGTGAGAGCTCTTTCAAGTTTGTGAAAGGCAATTTGATCGGTCACGTTGTTTTGCCGCCATATTGTATTTTGCATAAAACATATGATTACGATTGAAACAGACAGTAAATATGAGATGATGTTCAAAATTCTTCTTTACAAGGACTTGACTGTTTTCAAGCTGAAATTTTGCACATAATAAAATCACTGCACAAACTGGAAACCATGTTAATCGCTTGGGCCCCGCCAACGCTGCTTGCAGCTTTAATTTATTATTGTTGTTGTTGTTGTTGTTGTTGTTGTTGTTACAAAGAAATATGGAAAATATGAAAATTATTATTGTTGTTGTTGTTGTTCTTGTTATTTTCATCATTATCATCATTATCATTATGAAGCACCATTGGCAATGTTGAATTCCTACTAAAAGTTCGCCAGCCTAGCGAAAATTTATCTGGTAGATAGAGTACTAGCGAAAAGTACTCTATTTGGTAAATACAGTACAACAATATATCATATTTTCCATATTTCTTTAACAATTTTCATATTTTCCACATTTCTTAATAATAATGATAATAATAAATAATAGTAATAATAATTTTCATATTTCTTTATTACTGAATACCTATGGTTTAATTTAAAAAGAGATAATGATAAATTCCGATTATCATTGACAAATATAAATGTTGCTGAAGGAATAAATATACTGTCGCAACTGTAGCAGGAAGGTGTACAGGCTTTTTGAGTCTGTCATCTGCATAAGAAGTCAAATTGCACAAAATGTCATCTAAAGAATAGCTGAAAAATCTTCAGCATTTAACACTGCAAAGAAACATTTAAAATGCATTCCTCCTGGCCACGGTCCGACACCAACAAAAATACCATCACCGTTACATGTAAATGCACATAGTGCAAGAAGGGCCTTATAGTTTGATTAGTGTGAAATGTCATCACCCAACAGAGGAGCGATGAAAAGGAGCAGGGAGGGTGACACCACCTTATTGGTGATTCATCAAACCTAGCCCCCAGCACCATCTTAATTTCAAACTGAATGTGGGTCAGTCAACATCCCCCCAAAATTGAGAGGGGGCTGGGAGCCTTAATTGCAGCAGGGAGGGTAAATGGACCACCGTTATACGCGAATCGCCAAACCTAGCCCCCAGCGCCATCTTGATCTGAAAGTGGTTCAACACATGGGGGGGGGGGGGGGGGGGGCATGCAGGTGAAGGCCAATGCAGGCAGACGGAGAGCCCTTGGAAAGGCCCACAACCCTCTTCGGCCCTTCCCTTGTAATTCGAATACCCATTGAGAGAAATATGTGCAACTGATATACCCCCTTCTCTTGTAGTTTGAAAACCCATTAGAAAATATGTGCAAATGACATACCGCTAACTAACAGCATGGCCACTAGGATGATCTGATCAAAGAAATTGCAGAAATGCCTGACCCGGAGGGTCAGCAGCTTATCGACCTGGATATCGAGGTCCCCAGCCAGCCAGGCTCGCAGCCGCCGAGTGGAGGGCTGAGGTCCTTAGTGACGCCCAAGATGAGCGGCTTGAGGTCCTTTTGCGACACCAATGATGAGTTTGAAGTCGATGGTGCCACCTTGGTCTTCTCTACCTGGAGTGTGGAAAAAAGAGGATCTGCTTGACATCGGTGACAGAGAAATCGCTGATGGCATATTCACAGGCTGGTCGACTGGCCCTGGATGCTCGCATGACAGACAGAGAAATCGATGATGGCACATTCATTAGGGCTGGTCGACTGGCCCTTGATGGTCGCATGACAGACCAAAGGGCAGTATGCGCACGTCTACTTGCCACTCTCCCTAAGGGTTAGTTCATTCTGAAACTCAAGTTCCTGTGTGAGCAAAACAAAGGCCACTGGGTTGTGAAGACAAGTTTGACCCAGTCTGTACCGAGAGGAAAAGGGGCAGGACGCCATTGGGTCTCTCGGCTAACAAAGCCTAGTGTGCTAACAGGGATCGACGGTGTAAAGTAAAGAAAGCCTTTATTGAAGTCGTATCCCAATTGGGATCTTGATCATAAAGTACAATATTACAAAATCAATAACAAAAGAGTATATAATCCGTGGCAAAACGCGTCCAACAGTTATTCCTCTTTGACATAAAGAAATGAAAACAAGAAAACTGCTGTCGTATATTGTTTTTCTGCTTTTGTTGAATAAGTGAAAAGTAAATGTAAGTTCCTTTTTCATGTTTTTGCTTTTCTCTCCTGTATACCTATTAACGAAACAGGGAGCCCTACTTTCTGCCGAGTGGTCTAAGTGCGTCCATTCATTTTATTAACTTTACAACAAAACGCAACATTGAGAGTTGCAGAGATATTTAAGCTTCTTTTTATAATGCGCGTTCTCATTGGGGCGTGCTTATCAACTCAAGAGTTCGTTATATATCGTGGACGAGTTTGTTATTGTTCTTGGTGGATAGGTTTGTGCATAATTATTCTTAGTTTCGGTGCTTTTCTTTTATAATAATGTTAAATTGCCAAGGCAACCTTTCCTGGAAGCTCTGATTCAGTGATGCCGAAGCAATTGCACAAAGCGCCCTCTTAAGGAAATAATAGGAAAATGCACTATTTTCTAATTTGTCCGAAAAATTTCATTTTAATGA
The DNA here is from genome assembly GCF_041260155.1 of Ptychodera flava. Classification (NCBI taxonomy): domain Eukaryota; kingdom Metazoa; phylum Hemichordata; class Enteropneusta; family Ptychoderidae; genus Ptychodera; species Ptychodera flava. Next base: position 16,490,663 of record NC_091942.1, read on the forward strand.
AGATATACAGGCAATATTCATACTGTATAATACATACTCAATATACAGCCACATTGTACAGTTTAATCACAGTCCCTCTATCCACATAGAGGGACTGTGGTTTAATCATAATTCAATAACAAATAGGGCATTAAATGACTCGAAATAGTAGAAAATATAGTAGAAATTGTACAGTTACGACCTGTCCCTCGAACTCAAAACCAAATCCGAAACCGATTCTATGTTCGGTGTCGTGTAAAATCACTACTACCTATGTTTGTCTGCATCGCTTTTGGCGGGAACTTGGCGCGTGGTCTTCCATCTGGCAACATGTAACTTAGTTTAAGTCGGATTAAGGGAGAGTCGCAGTCAACGGGAAGGTATCAACACAAAACTAAATCATTTTACTTATTCTATTTGCCGTAAATCCTGTAACTCAGAGCGAATTGCTTTTGGTGGAATATTTCGACTGAATCACTCAGCCTTCATCAGCTGTTGTGTCATTGGGAAGAGTGCGATGACGTAACAGGTGAACTGATTCAGTCGAAAGATTCTACCGAAAGCAATTCGCTCTGAGTTACGAAAATTACGGCAAACAGAATATGATTCCAGAGCAAGAAAACTATCTTTTTAGTTGTATTTTACTGATTTATACTGAAAGTAGCTACATTTCATTGTTTGCACTGTCGAGTATGACAACTGTTGGTATTAAATGAATCAGAGCTTCCACGAAAGGTTGCCATGGCAATTTAACATCATTATAAAAGAAATGCATCGCAACTACAAATAATTATGCACAAACATACCCACTATGAACAATGCCAATTTCGTCCACGTTATATAACTAACTCTTGAGTTGATAAGTACGCCCAATGAGGACGCACGTTACAAAAAGAAGCTAAAATATGTCTGCAACTCTCAATTTTGCGTTTTGTTGTAACATTCGTAAAATGAATGGACGCACTTAGACCACGCTGTAGAAAGTAGGGCTCCCTGTTTCGTTAATACGTATACAGGAGAGAAAAGCAAAAACATAGAAAAGGAACTTACATGTACTTTTCACTTCTTCAGCAAAAGCCAAAAACACTATATTATAGCAGTTTTCTTGTTTTCATTTCTTTGTATCGAAAATAAATAACTGTTGGACGCGTTTTGCCACGGATTATATATATATATATATATATATATATATATATATATATATATATATATATATATATATATAATATATATATATATATACATAACCGGGAGGGCACATATATATATATATATATATATATATATATATATATATATATATATATATATATATATATATATATATATATATATATATATATATATAGATTTAATCCGTGGCACATTGCGTCCACGTCACTTTCGTTTTCAAGTCATGAAGTCAATTGATAAAATTCGCAGCTTTTAACTTCATTCTTATTTGAGTTTTCGATAACTGATACCAAAAAGATCACATTTTTCGTTTTATATTGTTAGCAGTATAATGATTTTTAACAAAAATGGGACCTCATGATTCTGCTAGTGACTGCAAAATGCGTCCAATGGTCTTCTTTGTCACTATGCAATAAATCATACATAGATATAATGAAAAACATCCGTTTTTCTTTTTTCCGTTTTCATGTCTCCATGCACTGATGTTCGACGTTAAAACACTATATATCCCTTTTTCATTTTTCGTTTTCACGTTTTTGTCAACTGATGTCCAACATTACAAAACTATATACTACATTTAGCGTTGGTTTTATGTTTTATCTTTTTACGATTTTCTTTCCTTTATGGCATGTCAAACTTGTTGTCCAAGTTGCCTTTTAGGGGAGGACCATTTGATATGGGGGAGGGTGAAGATTCGAGAGGGGCCATATTTTCCCCCTGCCAGTCTCACTGGATATTATTTGTTTTCCTTACATGATTCTGGCATTTTATTTTTGGCATTCCTTCTTTCAAGGAATATTTTGTTTTATTTGCGGCCTTGCAGCAGAACACATGTATCTTACATTCGATCAGAAGTGGGCCTGGAAAAATGTACATATGTAAAAACTTTACATAAAAAACAGGATTTAAAATTCAGTTGTAAATGTTGTGACCATGGCATAACTTGAAAAATTTATTGAGCCCCAAAAATTCAAAAGTTCTGCACCAAGGGAATCTGATTTGTTTTTCTTCCATTAGTTTACCATTTGAGTAGTGGAATGAGAATAGTGCCGCCTGGCAAATTTGCATTATGATAGAAACAATAGTTTAAAGTTTAGATCTTAACAAAGCATCGTTTTGTGAATATTTTCAAGTTATAGCTAACTATTAAAGCGGATACATATGAAAGATTAGTGATTATAGGATAAAACCAGATTTTAATTACACCTAAAGACTTTTTGAGGATTTAGGAAATCTAGGGGTTCATGCCTGTATAACAATGAAATGTTGAAACACCTAGTATTCATTGTGTAAATACAGCCTGTACACGTCAAACTGCCTTGCTTTTGTTGTCAATTATAAAGTCTGGACGAAACTTCAGTTGTAAACAATAATAATACACTTACACGTATGCATGCTGTGTTGAGTAGTTCATTACTTGGCATTTTAATCTGCTGTTAGTAGGGAGTTGTACACATGGTAGTTGATGTTACTAACCACAGTAAAACAGTAAACAATTCATCAAATGTGAAGCGGAAACAAGGACCCAACTACTCCAAAAAATCATTTGATTTTAAATGTCCGTCACTTTACTTGTCAAAGCTATCTGTTTGTTTACTTCACAATCATGCAAAGGCCCAACATTATTTATTAGTCACCAAATATTTAGCAAACAATATGCATGCATCTATTGAGAGCGCACAATTCTGAATAAATGAACATATCGAAAGGCCAAGTTGTTTATACTACATATACAGTCCCTTTTCATATTGTGTAGATCTGTTTGGAGCACTGAAAATTGAACTCAAGTTCACCTGTGCATAAGAAATTTACTAGTCTGGCGTTGGCGGCGCTCTACCAGATGTAGACAACACGAATGTCGGGCCGGGGGGGGGGGGGGGTGCCGGTGCTCGAATGACGGCATTATTCAAGACGTTCGCGGCTTTTATTCCATAAACAAACGCATTGATACTATTTTAAGCAGTAATTCTAATTAACAAAGAAAAAAGATACTGAAGAAAATAATTTGTTCATGCCCGCAACCCGCAAATTAGCGCATCCGGACGCATCTTGCTGCATGCAAACACTTCTTGTGCCATAATTAAATATTGTGAGTTCAGGATGAAAGGGTCAGTAGCAGCCACTTTTGATATTTTTTTCAATAGCTTTTACTACTCCCAAAAGCATGTTAAAACACTCAGCTTCTAGCTTGTCAACAGAAACTTTATATTTTGTATTGATGTTGATGTCAGGCGAATTTAAGTCTGGACTGAAAATGCAAGCGTCATCAAACAAGTTTTACACACATACAGAATGTGTTGAAGAGTTTTAATACCGACTGTGTCAGACAGCACGAAACTAGTCTGTACACACAACAAAATACCGCCAAAATATCAAAAGTTACAACTACTTTTCATTTCAGCAAAAAAAAAAAAAAAACGAAAATAAAAAAAAAGTCGCGTCACCGCACCATTTTTTTTGAAGACACTTAGGATGGGAAACAAACTATTTTTTTGGCCTTAGTTTGCCATCTTTTTTGTTTCTCAAGCCATCCTTGGCAGGAAAATTTTTCACTTTATATGCTGAAAATATTTTTCCCAAAATCTTCCAGCCCACCCCCAGAATATCAAATGGTCGGCCCCTTACATCACAAAGCATTCATGATTGACATCGACATCGGGTGCTCGAGAATTTTCCCATGGCACATGCAAATAAAATCTAAAATATGAGTCTTGAGTCTTCAGAGTCGCGGAACAAAATGTATCAAATAATCACACATTTTCTACCATAGCTTGATTAAACAGAGAAGCGTCCCAAGGCCTGTTAAACATTTTTTTTCACTTATAATTTCCCCACTAATGCAAATGCGCAGGTTTACGAGAATGGTTCTTTCACAATGTCTTATTTTCGTTTGTGTACCAGTATTTTTACTGCCTTTAAGTATGTTTAATAATGCATCTTTGTATATGTCCAGCTGTGTTAGAATTTTGTGGGTGATAATTGGGCCATAAAATTGACACAATTTGTTCCGCACCCTTTTACGGAAGAGACTTTCTTAATATTCTCGATTTAATTTTGTATAGCTCATGAGAACACTCCCGAGCGCAACCGATTTCCAAGCCCGTGCTTTTGTTATGTAAATTGACTCTTTAGATTGTTGCAAAAATTTATTCTATGTTCGCCGATGGGAAAACATATACACTGGGAATTGGATCCGGAACACGTACTTAAACATGTGCGAATGACAGGAAAGGGTAAGAGAACGCATACGCATGCAAATGAGCTATTGTTACGTTAGTGTCGGCCAATGAGTGACTGTTACTGGTGAAATTGAATATGCAGATAAGGGTCTACCAGGACTACTTTCGTCCAATCCACACTAGAGTCTGCCGCGGCTGAAGACGTATCGTCATGGATGGGGTAAGATACATCCTCAAATACGGTGGTGACCAAAAATCTTTCCCTAAGGAAGGCCTCACGGCAACAAATGTTGCCAGGGTGTATAGGCTGAAAAGGGAAAGTGTCTATCTTGAAGACGCAGCCAATGTGCTGCTGTACTTCCCTGACGAAAACGGCAAGTTTTCTGAACTACAACCGGGCGTGATATATAATGTCTACGGCGACGGGCTCGAGAGTTCAAACATGCAGCCTGGAGTGTCGTATCAATTTCAAAACGGTAAGCGACGTAGTGTAAAATTTGACATATTGTGCATTTTCAAGAAATAAAATCGGCTAATTTTCATTTTCAAAATGGCACAGGATTATGAAATTTTAGGCTTAGGCTTATGGACAAAAAAAACATAGTATATTTCCTGTAAAATTTAAAGCCTTCGAAAAATAGGGTAGGTTGGTTCCGGGTCGGCGATTTTTTAAATTTTATTTTTTGTTTGCGAAACCCCGAATAGGAAAAAAACTCTTGAATTTTGTACAGTTTGCCCCCAAAATATTTAACAATGGAGAGTATAGGGTCGGCGGCTTACTGGAAACACATGTACAAATTTTATTTGTTTAATTCAAACTTTTTTTGCCAGAGACTTGGTGTCGCATTCTTGATTATGTGTGTACGTTTCTTTTGATCGAAAAAATATCACGTTTTACTAGGCTTACTTTTCAATTTTGCTTGTCATTTCTTAATCGCTGAAGACGTACGTACAGACAACGAGTAATTTAACGCATAAAAATCTCGACTCCATACTAGCAATTTTCTTCTACCTCCATGGTTGACCGCAGCTTCCGTACGTGAATGAATGTGAGCGCGATCGCGATACGTAAAGTTGTTCACTTGACTGTATAGGCCGATGTACGAATATTGATAACGTGTTGCGTATATCGCAACTGATTCCGATCGGTACCGAACACTATAGGACCAAAATCAAAATGGCGTCACACTCACAGCCAAGTTGTAGCTGTCAGATGCGTTAAAAACACTCAAAAACGTTCGGCTTTTAAGTAAATGTAGGACTTTGTCCGATAGGTAGCTAAGCGAAAGGGTACAGAACGTAGGAATTTCATTTGATACGCATGCATTGTCAAATTTCCTACGTGAAGCTGGCTTTAAAATTATCTTACCCCTTCACTGCCAAACACCCCCTCCCCCCCCCCCCCCCCCCCCCCCCCCCCCCCCCCCCCCCCCCCCCCCCCCCCCCCCCCCCCCCCCCCCCCCCCCCCCCCGCCGCCCCACCGCCTGTCCAGGTCACATTGATTTCTATTGTTTTGATAAAGCAGCGTTTATGTTTATCCAACAGGACCAAGTTTCTTTGGGAACACAGTCCGGGATGGTTTTAGTCAACATGCAACTTGCCAGCCGCAGTCGTCAATGACGTCACCTCATCCTGCTCGTACGTCGTCACCTAATCCATGGTCCAAACCAAGGCCAATAAATGTACCACCACCAGGCGTCAGCTTCAAGGTACAAAAGAAAAACCCGATCTATAGGAAATCTATCATGGTAGTTGAACTCAAGGAGGCACAAAAGTACTCACAGAGAACTCGGGAAATTTATCCGCTGGTGTTGACACTAACGGATAACGACTGCACAGTGGAAGGCGTACAGAACAAGATCTATGAGGAGACAGGGATAGAAATGAAGTTGTTGGATACCAACAATTTTCCCATTTACAATGGACCATCTACTGCAGGTAAGTCAACATTGCAGGGTACAGCTTTAAGAATCGTTGGTAGAAAACAGCCTCTTTCAAACTACAAGGTATCTGACTAATAATTTGATAGGAGCACCTATCAACCATATGCCAATTGGAAAGCTTAAATATTTAGCTACACAACTGTCTATGACATATCCATTGTTTACACGAGGAATCAAGGATCACTTGACAGGAAATTCAAATACCCTTTCAAAAATTGGCTAGATTCCTGTGATATTTCCGGTCGAATTTTAGACTTATTCTAAATCGCTGAAAAAAAAACATTCTGTCATAACAATTGACTAAGGCCCTGCAAAAGAGGCATGTTTTTCAAGCAAAATACAACTTCTTTCAACCACATAAATTTCAGTCAGATACCTTAGAGTGTTGATGTGGAAGCAGGGAAAAATATGTTTTTGAAAGGGTTTTTGAACTTTGTCACATACTCCTTGTGTAAATAATGACACAAAAATGGGTCCAGGTGGGTTGCCAAATATTAGCTTCAAACTATATATAGTTTGTATGGATTCTTGGCAGCATTTGTCAGATAATTCTTTTTTTCAAAGTAGCTGTATAATTGCCCATCAAGCGCCCTCAACCACACTGTCACAATTATCACACAGCACACCGAATACGTGTGCCCATCTCAGCCACATATAGACCAATCAGTCTTTGTTGCCAGTCACAAGATAAAAATCAATGATGGTGCTGATTTGCACATGTAAGGATTTCTGTGTGTGAGCTTGTATGTGGGGGAGGGAGGGGGCAATGTCAAATGGTCTTAAATTATTGTGTTAGTTTAGCCTGTTGAACAGGTTTTATTTCTCTCCCTCAGTTAAAGGGAAAGGTCACTAAGGCTGATTTTGTCATGTGCGTCTCCTTTCGGTTTGGTTCGTACAGGAAAGTGGATAATGTATACAAGTAGAAGTTAGCATGTTTGTCAAAACAATTGTCTCTCTGCAGATTGACTTGTAAATATAGGTCTGCTCTTTGTTTTGGTTTGTTTTAGATCCTATGTTTTGGAAAACGCTAGAAAGATAAAGGCAATAGAGGCATCACAATTTGAGGAGTTAAGATCCGGCGTAAAACGGAAAAGGACCTCAAGTAGATATAATGATGAAGATGAATGCTCTAGTGTAAGTATTTTACCCATGTTTGCCACTTAAAACCTTGACCGCTTTCAAAATTGATCCTTGATAGGGAACTGCCCCTTTCATTGTTTATGCTACTTTTTATGCTAGTGAGACAGGGATTCTCAGAAAGTAGATTAGTTCGCTCATGGTAGATACAGAGATGTGGTTTCGAAATATGACTTGTCTGTTTCTCAAATGATCATAGAGTGACAGTATTCATGGCCTTGACTTACAACAGTATTAAATTTGGTGGTTTAGCCAAATTACACTTAATATGTCAATTTTGGCCAATCTTGATGGGTGTAGCATGCCAGCAGGGTACGCTTTTCCATTGCAGACACCTGGTACCACCACTGAAACTGGTTCAAGATGGTCCTATTTTACATTGTGTAATTGTCATTTTCTATTTGTTTCTTGGACCTGGTGATTCATTACACCTTGTATGATAGCAATTATCGGACCTGTTTTGATGTCATATTTTACATAAGGATTTTAGCAAATGCAATATTCACTAGATTGCTGCAACAATCACTACACAGTAATGTTGATAATGTGAGACTGCAAGGTTTTTGTACATTTGTTGATCCCAAGATTCCAATAAAGCCCAAGATGAATTTTTATTTGCCAGCCAAGAAAAGTTGTACACCTAATGAAACTGATCTTATTCTTTACAGGATACCTTAGCACAGATCAGGAATAGCCTTCAATGTATCGTGTGCTTGATGGAGGTAACTTTCCCAGTTTACATATGCCATGGATGTAATATGATTACCGGTTGTTATGTATGTGTAATACGATGCACCAGCTGCCCTCACTGTCGCCATGACATCAATGAAGCAATGGGCCCAGTACGAGGCATGGACAGCCTAGCAGATGCTCTACAGTTTAAACGTTCGTCTGATAGAGACATTGCCGAGTCCGCGTCAAAGCGATCAAACAATGAGGAAGGAAACTCTTCACCTGAGTTAGGGCTGCCAAATACACCAGAACAGGCAACTGATGAGGATGTAATAATTAGTGACTAGTGTGCCAGAGAGACTTTTTCGTACAGGGGTCTGCTGCCGGAGTTCAAAACATTGACTGATGTTTAAGGTCCAAAAGTAACCTGTTTTTTTTTGTGTGTGTGTTTTTTTGTTTTGTTTTTGTTTTTGTTTTTTTTGAGGGGGGTCATTGTACGTTTTTCTGCTGTTTCTACTGTTTTTCTGAAACATTTTGGCATTTCAAGTGTATTTGAGCCGTGTTCTGGCTTTCTTCAGATGGAACATTGACCCATGGTTACTATGGTTAGGATATTTCAAGAAAAATAGACCCATCTTGGCAAACATATATCTGTATTCCTTTCTATGGGGGCGTACACCCCTTGGGAGTGGGGGAGAGACATAGTTTGCCAGCTTGTAGCAATGTAGACCATGATTTTAGTAAACAATAAAAGTTTCTAATAAACGAACAATTTTGTGTTTACTTTTAACCAAATGAATACCAAATGGTCAGCCCTTGTTGTTGATCAATGAATTTTGGTCTGCACTTTAATCAGAAATTGCAGCTGATACACCACACTAAGGGGGGGGGGACAATTTGATATGGGAGGGATCTCGAAGATTGATGAGGAAGCGGATTTTTTAACCCTGATCAACAGGTCTTAATTTTCCCACTCCCTTCAGGCCTTTTATTGTCAGGCCTTCTCTGGCCGATTTTTTTTCATGGACATTTGCTGGGAATTTTTTTTTTCAAAAATCTAACAGAATCCCCCCAGGATATCAAATGGTCCACCCCTAAACCTAAATTTCATGATGTACCGTTAAAACCCTATTAATTCAACCCTCTTTTAATTCATCAACCCGTTTTCTGGAAAACATTTAATTTCCGCTTTTATTTTAACCATATGAAGAACTGAACGCTGCTTTTGTCTCCTAATTTGACCACTTTGTCATCTTTGTACCTAGATACATTTTGTATCTTACCCAATTATAACTTTCAACTCTGATAGATACAAATAAAGTAGAACACAAAAAAAAAATTTGAATCTCAAAAGTGAATAAACAGACACCAGTATCTTGTCAGTCACTGCAAGATTTGCATTTTTACAATTTAAAAATACTATATTTGACTGTCAGCAAAATTGAATTTAAATAATTGAACTACTAGTATTTCAATTTTTTTTCTGGTTGAATTATGAAGGTTTTTACTGTACTTGGAGTGTTATCGGAAACTATTTGGGTTACCTTAAGTGTGGTAGACTCTGTTAGAAGACCAAGGGTCACTGAATTAATCATTTCTTCCATGTGCTTAGCATTTGTCATTTGAACACTTGCACTACATGCAATTTTTATCACATGATCAGCCAGTCGGCTTCGATTTAAAACAGACCAATCAAAATTCACATTGCTTCTACATACCAAATTTCAAGGTAGGTGACCCTGTCTGTGTCAGTTTAGATTTTTCAAACATTATTTTTTATATTTCGTAACCTTTGACCAACGTATCACATTAGTTCAGCTGTGGACATGGGTATCCAGTCAAATGTTGTAGAGGTATAGTTTTTGTTGAAAATTGAAGAGTACGGGATTAAGTTAAGACCCAACTTTCGTGGATTCACCCTGACCTTTTAACCCAATTACCAAATCTAAAGAGCCAGAGGTCTATTGTCTGGAGTCCTGCACCATTATTCTGGTCCCCGACCTATTTCTACCGTTGGCTGTAAGTGCGCAGCCAACGGTAGAAATGGGTCATGGACCAGACTAACAAAACGTGAACACGCAGCCAGCGGTAGAAGTGTGGCAGGGGGCCAGGCTACAACATACAGGTCTGGTTTTGTTGGATATGGATCGGTAATTTACACAAAGTTACCTTATGACCTCACTAATTATGCTCGTCAAAACAGCTAGAAGCCTGATTTTTTTGGACTTTGAGCATTATTGTGACCAAATTTACACCCCAACTTCAGCGGTATCCCATGTCAGGGATGGGTACGCCAAATTCGTCATTTTACAACGCTCTAATTTTAGATCGGCTAAATAGGTTATGATTGAACATTTATATATAGCATTTCGATTTCTCTTTATTGTTTCCGACTTTCAAGAACCCATTTGATCTGTATGACCTACATCCGTTCGAAAACATCAAGTGACTGGTTTTAATCAAATATGAACAGAAAAACTACGTATTTTTCGATTTGAGTTTTCAGTTGAAGGTATCATGAGAAATGGTGCTTCGACACCAACTGATCAGTATTCTGTCAACATATATTTGACCAACTTTGGTCAAAAGTACACGACTTCTGAAGAAAAGACAAAAGTTTGAATGATGCGTTGGATTACACCGTTTTGGACAGGTGCCATTATAACTGAGTTCCTTGAGAATTTTACAACAGAGTGATTTTTGTTGAATATACATCCAATCCATTGGTATTTGTTGAAACCATTCTGTTTATTGCATGGTTTCTAATGTCACAAAAAATCTGATGGATTTCCATTGCCCGTACATCTTGCCTCAGGTCTGTGTATATATATATATATATATTATATATATATAAACTCACCATTGAAACTGATAGCTGCTGATAAGACATAAACATACTAAGTAATAAATTGGTTTCCAGACACCTTACTGTGCGACTTGTTGTTTTAGTCTGTCAGATGTTGACTAGTTTCAGCGAACTTTCCCATTTTTGTTCATTTCAAGGGAATCTCTTTTAAAGCCAGTTTTCATGGAAACGACCGCAGTGACCTCTATTTTTCAAAATAGGAAGTGGTCAGTTCATAGACAAAGACTAGAGTTTAAAGGGACATTAGCTGTGACATCAGGGCAATTTTTCGGAGTTTCCTTTTCTGTCACGTGTGTCAACAACGATTTTCTTGCTCTATTCCCCACAGCTTGCTAGAATACTCCAGAAGCTATAACTTTTGCTAGTTTTCAGTAGTTTTATTTTGTGTGTCCATTGCAATCTTTTTTTCTACTCCCCTAATGTGTGATGAAATGTCCATTAGCGATAGCTTATCAGTACGGTCGCAGCCCAGGTGTACAGTCAGTATTTTGTTATTATTGAAAATTGAATTCAAGTCAGCACTAGAATTCATTAGTCAAGAATAACAAAAGTCATTTACACTAACATAGTACTTTGCGAAATAGAATATTGAGTATTCTAGCAAGCTGTAGGGAATAGAACATGAAACTGCTGTTGACACATGTGACAGAAAAGGAAACTCTGAAAAATTTGCCTAAAGTTACAGCTTATCTCCCTTTAAGGTAGCATGTACCGCGAAATTAAAATACTTAGTACTTAAACTTTTGCCCAAACTTTCCTCAAGGAAACCTTAAACCACCTCCTTTCTGAATCAAGAATAAAAATCAGGGGTCACCGCGCAAATGGTGGTACTAGAGAACGATGTTAAGGTAGCGAGTAACCCAGGATGCCAATTTTTGACAAAATTTCGTTTTTCACATAATTCGACGGCTTCGATACCTATCTCAATAATGGCGATAGCCTCTTCTTCAAAAGTATTTCGAAACATTACTGAACGAAAATGTCGGCACTTTGCAAAACACATTGTTTTCCTATGGCTTCGTTTTTGAACGTGACCTTTCACTTGACCTTTCTCGACTTTGTAATGGGCGCATTTTAAAAACTTCAAAAGAGTTTAACTCATAAACTCGCCAGTAGAATTATATCAAATTTTCACAGGCAATGCTCCAGATATCGTACTCTAAAACGGTATTTTGTTTGGTCGATAAAACACCCAGATCGGCAACAAGAGCCGAAACAATTGAATAAGTTATTAACTTATGCGTTTTTGTGAAAACGATATTTTAGAAGTTTATTAATCGACAACGAGAGAAAATAGCGAAAAACAAAAATACCGTTTTTCTTTACGTAAGCTCTACTTTTGAGATAAAAACCTTGCAAATCGGACAACGCCTGACAAAGTTAAATTCTTTTGTACCACACAATACCGAAAATGGCGGGTTTTTTATGAAAAATTGATTTTTATTTCCGGTATACAAAGCTTGTATAAAATAAGAAAGTTCAGATACTCAGCTTTCTGTAAATATATGGTATGTTGGGGTTTAGCGGCCTCCATTTATATGTAATGTACGTTTGAAAAAAATGCTGCAGCCTGGGTTACTCGCTACCTTAACTCATTTTTGAAAATCAAAATGGCCGCCAACACACAAACTCTATGGATTTCAATTGAATTTTCGATTTTCACAAAAGTAAGCCGGTGAAAACTTTATTTATTCAATGAGATTTAAAATGAACTCCCGCAAGGGGTAGACCAAACAAGTACTTTCAAAGTTTGAGAGTCCGAATACCTGTGGACTGTGACCACTTCCTATTTTGACTTACAGATTGATATATATGGTGAGTGCCACTTATGGGGCAGTGTGTTTACCCTTTTGAAATACCGGACATTACTTCTTGGATGTTTACCGGTGGTCCATTGTCTTTCTTCTGGTCTGTTATGTGTTTGACGTACGATTTTTTTATTACGGTCGGGTATGATTGCTATAACTTCTCAAAATGCAAGTTTGGAAAAAAAAACTACAGGGCCTAACCAAAAGTATGCCAATTAGAAATTTATTTGAACACAGCAATAAAGACAAACATACTTGAAAATAATTCAACTGTAGATGTTATGAGTAGAAAATGTATTCTCTACATTTTTGCTGAGGTGACATATTTCTGGAAGTTTCTATCTAGGAACCTAAATATATACTTTTGCGTGTAGCATTTCAAACAAAAAATTATATTGTATGTTAAGCACATTTAAAAGGGGTGCAGTTTGTAATCGGTGGCAGAAAAGGTGTGTATCACGACTACTTTGAACCCTAACGCTGATAAGATTGACAAGTTATACTGAATATATTATTTTTTACGGCATTCTCTGATTCGTGCATCAAAGTTAACAGTAAAAATCAATATCGAAATCAATTTTGTTAACCACGGCATGAACGGATTGATTTCGCACATAAAGTTAATTACATAATCAAAAGTATAGTCCTATGAGTAGAGTGTTTTCTGCACATTAGTGTATGTGCTCTATTGGGCAGAAAATACTGTTTGTGAATGTAGCCTTTTACTACTGAAATCACAATCGACTTTAATTTTGCAAATACTCTGTGATTCCAATAAATGTGTGTATGGCGACTTCGAATGGATGCGTATTGCCATTTATCACGTTGTTGTACATATCCTCAAAGCTTAAGCAGTGCTGTTTGAATCGTTGCTCCCGTTCTACACATAGCTGAACAATCCCCGCCAATGGGTCATATCCAAACTGTCTAGGTCTTCGCAATTGACCTCCTTCGGCTTGATACCATTCCATCGCGGTCTCGGTGTCGGGTAGTTGTCCTTCTGGAATAGCACCAGTATTCTTTGTGAGCCTTGCCACATCATTTGGTATTCTGCTTTCAACATCTGTGGAATAAATCTCAATGATGAAAGAGACGTACATGTTTCCGTGTAGAGTTGGTTCTGGCTTTGCGCTATTAAATCGTTCGATCTGATTGATATCTGATATAGACATTTATCCTGTGTGGTTTAGTGTATTTTTGTATTTCAAACAGTCGCCATCACTTCATGTGAACTTGTTCCAGACACAGTCATGTTCTACCGCAGCGATCTACTAAACCACTCAGAAAGTCTCATTCAGTGATAGCAAGCGAAACTGGTGTTTATAGAATAACAAAGCCAACTATTAAACAGCGTCGGAGTGATTAATAGATTTATTAATATAATCACAGGACCAATATTTTCATTTCTCCTGGTATACCAGTACAGTTCCTTTGCAGAAGTTTGTGAAAATGGTTGTATTGTAGGCATATGAGATTTTTTCCTATGCCAACATCACTTTGCTTTGATTCCTCTTATCAACGAGTAAGATACTTTTTATAATTGTGTCATCAGTACATTAACACATGCATCAGCAGTCACCCCTTTAAAGACCATGTTTGTAGGTTTTACGGATCAAAGGCATATTTTGGACAATTGTGGCCGCCAAACACCCGCTCCGCCATTCAACGGCCAGTACCAATTCTCGGACACACAGCGGAAATGCTGAGTTTACAGTTGTTTATGTAATAATTTAAAAAAAAAAACATTTTAAGTTTTCATTGCATAGTGGGAAATGTCGACTGTCATCTTTGTAACATGATTTTCAGAAATTGAAGGCGTAAGTTGAGGAAACGAGAGCATAACAATTAAAATGCGTGTATTTGATTTCCTTCAGTGTCGCGTTTTACGGTCGCTACAATAATAGTCAGTGTATCTCTTGATGGTTTTTGAAATCGTGAAAGGAAAGTTGTTGAAAACTCATCATTATTACTCGACGATTATTCTTCTCTGTAACGGTGTCGATAATTTTAAAATTGTATCAACAAATAAGCGGCGAATGACGAAGATACAACATTTTGCATTTTTTTCAATTCACGGACTACACGCTTTACGTACGGCCAATGAAATTTAGGAACCTCAACTACCATCTTCGTTTGAAAATACCTTTCTCAATTGAAAGAAATATTAAATTTGACCAGAAAAGTTGTTCTGTTGGAACGTAGACAAGCTGCAGAGATGTGTTTGACTTTTGGACGAAGTTTTGCTTCGTTTGCGTCCGTTAATTTTCATCTCCCGCTCATTGAAATTTGAAAATATGAACTTGATGATATATTCTGAATGTAGATAGTGTTGTTTGAGATTAGAAAAGTCAGCGGATTACTGACACCTATTTTACGCGAGTAGCCATTTTTGCTGAAGCGTCCGTGTATTGGCGGAACGGGTGTAGTTGCACGAAAACTAGTGACCCTCCAAAATGCATAGGGAATGAGAAATGCCGCGGCCCTCCACCCTTGTTAATTCTGCAAAGGCCCAATAGGATTTAAAAGCAGTCACTTACCTTCGATTGGGTGGGCATTCCAGCCACGGATAAATCTTACTATTCCAACATCAGCCAAAGTCAAGGTCAAATACGAAACGCAGAATCTGTGTATAGGATTGGTCATATCGAATACAAGTCGCTGATGCATATCATTTAGAGCGGCCTTGATAGGATAGCTCACTCGCTGGTTTATTTCTGGCCACTTCCTCTCGGCTGGCAAATTTTCCGTTGATGGCGTTTGAACATAAGGGGGGCAGCCTTGGTATCGCCTGTGTTGCTGTATTTGTGGATGTTGTTGTATGAATAAAGTAAGGAAGAATTCACGTCCATGGTCTACCCGCACCATGTCCCATATCCCGTAACTTAAAACGACCCTTCTGAATTCTTCGTAAATTATCAAGTTGTTTTTTACGGGCATCGATGCATATCCGACAATTTTACGGCTACATCCATCCGAGAACAACACGATCGTGGCACCATAAAATACAAGTTTCTCGTTCTGATCCACATGTAATTTGTGTCCGAAGTATGGGGCAAAATACGCCACTGGATTGATCGTTCTGACTGTGTCTTGGCGCCGCCTGTTATGGTTGTATGGATCACTACGTTTCAAGGACTGCATAATACGCCTTCTTCCAATCCCATAGCCTTTACTTCTCAAATAGCCTAACATCATTTTCCTTCCATAAGTTGGTCCAACTTCATTGATGCCAGCAGTGACAATTGTGTCCATTCTTCATCGCCGATCTTGCGTATATCATTTTTCTCACAGAACCGTCTAACAGATCTCTTCGAAAAACCACTTCGATTGGGAAATTCCCTCTGTAGAATGGCACTGATTTGCTGGTGAGATAGATTTTTTATCTGCACTAGCTCACGTATGTAACCAGGGTCTATCTCATCCATTGTTACTCTACAACGTACGTCTCTGCCAAATAAATACCGAGACTTCAGATTTGAAGCAAACCGTTGATTCCTATTGGCTGTTTATAATTAAGGCGGGAAGGTAATCTCATTATAAACCTGCGTATGCGTAATAAAGGAACTTATATATATGTAAAAGGCAATTTGAACAACAAGTTTGATATGCCATGAAGGAAAGTAAAATCGTAAACAGATAAAACCTAAAACCAACGTATACAGTGTTGTAATGTCGGACATCAGTGCACGAAAGCAAGAAAACGAAAAATGAAAAAGGCATGTTTTTCGTTAAATCTGTATATGAAATATTGCATAGAGACAAAGAAAACCGGTGGACGCATTTTGCAGTCACTAGCAGAATCATGAGGTCCCATTTTTGTTAAAAATCATTATACTGCTAACAATATAAAACGAAAAATGTGATCTTTTTGGTATCAGTTATCGAAAACTCAAATAAGAATGAAGTTAAAAGCTGCGAATTTTATCAATTGACTTCATGACTTGAAAACGAAAGTGACGTGGACGCAATGTGCCACGGATTAAATCTATATATATATATATATATGAAACTGTAGGAATTCAGGTGATCCCCAGTGGAGCGTGGAATGGGGTGAAGATAGAAGAAACTTGGGTTGAAACACACTACCACACCTGGTTGTTAGGTTCCAAACGTATTTATTATACCTCAAACACAACGTTTCGCTCTAAATTAAGCTCTAAATTTAGAGCGAAACGTTGTGTTTGAGGTATAATAAATACGTTTGGAACCTAACAACCAGGTGTGGTAGTGTGTTTCAACCCAAGTTTCTTATATATATATATATATATATATATATATATATATATATATATATATATATATATATATATATATATATATATATATATATATTATATGTATGTATATATACATGTGTGTGTGTGTGTGTATGTGTGTGTGTGTGTGTGTGTAATGCGGAGTTCGACTGTCATTTAATTAGCCAGCAGACACTACCCGGACCCTGGTTCGTATTACCCAATCAACAAACAAAAGGAAAGAATGATTATCGTACAATTTGCGTTGCAGTTTATGTTGAGGTTTATTTCACTACACACTAATAATGATTTCTTAAAGTTTACAATTATTAGCCGGCAATATTGTTTAAGCAGAACAGCATCTAGACACGCCTCTATCCAAGTTCATATCATTTACACGTGTTGTATTGACAGACACTGTCCAGAATTGTTTCAGAGTTCAGAGTCCCCGTCGATCCTATTGCTACGGTTACGAATTCCTTGAGTAACTGCTTCCAGTTCGAGTGGGAAGCTGATACACAAAACGTCCTCCATACAGTTCTCCTTTGGGATTAACTCGATAGCAGTCCAAACGCTTCCGTTAATGGGTTGGTATGTCGGGAAACTAGAAGTTTATAAGCCAGGCAAAGGAAAGAGCACACTTAGCTGGATCTTAATCCATGGCATGGCAATGCCATTCTAGTCACTATGTCAAGACGAACAAATTCATTTTCTTGTCAAACTATTGGTATTCAAAAATCAAAACAAAAAAGTACAAAGCTACTAAACAAATCGATCTAATAGTGTAGGAGCTTGAGATTCAGAATGGCTCACAGTCCAATTGGGAAAGCCCATGGCCTCTCCAATCTGCCTCACAATGGGTGTGGTCTCAAACTTTAAAAAATACACCATGAAAACACGTTAGAAATCCAGCATTGCAACAAATGTGAAAACCTACCTAGCAGTTCATAAGCCATGCAAAAGACCAACCACGTCGTCCTGGTTACTGGCAAGAAGAACTAATTCCCTTAGACCTAGAGTCTCTGCACGCGCAAGCACCACTCCACGCAGTGTCTGTCTGCTTGCAGTGCATTGTGGGAGATAACGGCAATCAAGGAATTCCATCTGATTACTCAACTGCCTGATGGGATGGAAGATCAAATCACGTGACTTACTTCGTAACCGGGGTGTTATATATATATATATATATATATATATATATATATATATATATATATATATATATATATATATATATATATATTATATATATATATATATATATATATATATATATATATAAGAAACTGTAGGAATTCAGGTGATCCCCAGTGGAGCGTGGAATGGGGTGAAGATAGAAGAAACTTGGGTTGAAACACACTACCACACCTGGTTGTTAGGTTCCAAACGTATTTATTATACCTCAAACACAACGTTTCGCTCTAAATTTAGAGCTTCTTCAGGTGTTTTCTCGAGGTTGTGAGTACGGTCAAAACAAACCAATACCAATACAATCCGTGGCAAAACGCGTCCAACAGTTATTTATTTTCGATACAAAGAAATGAAAACAAGAAAACTGCTATCATATACTGTTTTTCAGCTTTTGTTGAATGAGTGAAAAGTACATGTAAGTTCCTTTTTTATGTTTTTGCTTTTCTCTCCTGTATACGTATTAACGAAACAGGGAGCCCTACTTTCTACAGCGTGGTCTAAGTGCGTCCATTCATTTTACGAATTTTACAACAAAACGCAAATTGAGAGTTGCAGAGATATTTTAGCTTCTTTTTGTAACGTGCGTCCTCATGGGCGTACTTATCAACTCAAGAGTTTGTTATATAACGTGGACGAGTTTGATATTGTTCATAGTGGGTAGGTTTGTGCATAATTATTTGTAGTTTCGATGCATTTCTTTTATAATAATGTTAAATTGCCATGGAAACCTTTCGTTGAAGCTCTGATTCAGTTATTGTATACGGCTACCTTCTTGGCAAATGCTAATACCAACAGTTGTCATACTCGACAGTGCAAACAATGAAGCTACTTTCAGTATAAATCAGTAAAATACAACTAAAAAAATTGTTGCATTGATCTGGAATCATATTCTATTTGCCGTAATTTCCGTAACTCAGAGCAAATTGCTTTCGGTAGAATCTTTCGGAGTCGACTGAATCAGTGGACCTGTTACATTATCGCACGCTTCCCAATGACACAACAGCTGATGAAGGCTGTGTGATTCAGTCGAATATTCCACCAAAAGCAATTCGCTCTGAGTTACAGTAATTACGGCAAATAGAATAAGTAAAATGATTTAGTTTTGTGTTGATACCTTCCGTTGACTGCGACTCTCCCCTTAATCCGACTTAAACTAAGTTACATGTTGCCAGATGGAAGAACACATGCCAAGTTTCCCGCCAAAAGCGATGCAGACAAACATAGGTAGAAGTGATTTTACACGACACCGAACATAGAACTAGTTTCGGATTTGGTTTTGAGTTCGAGGGATAGGTCGTAACTGTACAATCCTACTATATTTTCTACTATTTCGAGTCATTTAATGCCCTATTTGTTATTGAAATATGATTAAACCACAGTCCCTCTATGTGGATAGAGGGACTGTGATTAAACTGTACAACGTGGCTGCATATTGAGTATGTATTATACAGTATGAATATTGCCTGTATATCTTCATTAAAATGAAATTTTTCGGACAAATTAGAAAATAGTGCATTTTCCTATAATTTCCTTAAGAGGGCGCTTTGTGCAATTGCTTTGGCATCACTGAATCAGAGCTTCCAGGAAAGGTTGCCATGGCAATTTAACATTATTATAAAAGAAATGCATCGAAACTATGAATAATTATGCACAAACCTATCCACCATGAACAATAACAAACTCGTCCACGATATATAACGAACTCTTGAGTTGATAAGTATGCCCCAATGAGGACGCGCTTTAATACAAGAAGCTAAAATATCTCTGCAACTCTCAATTTTGCGTTTTGTTGTAAAATTCGTAAAATGAATGGACGCACTTAGACCACTCGGTAGAAAGTAGGGCTCCCTGTTTTGTTAATACGTATACAGGAGAGAGAAAGCAAAAATATGAAAAAGGAACTTACATTTACTTTTCACTTATTCAACAAAAGCCGAAAAACAGTATATTATAGCAGTTTTCTTGTTTTCATTTCTTTGTATCGAAAATAAATAATTGTTGGACGCGTTTGCCACGGATTCAATACCAATAGTTTTGACCGTACTCACAACCTCGAGAAAACACCTGAAGAAGCTCTAAATTTAGAGCGAAACGTTGTGTTTGAGGTATAATAAATACGTTTGGAACCTAACAACCAGGTGTGGTAGTGTGTTTCAACCCAAGTTTCTTCTATATATATATATATATATATATTATATATATATATATATATATATATATATATATATATATATATATATATATATATATATATATATATATATATATATATATTTGTATATATAAATATAAATATCTATATATGAGATCAGGATATTACATGTTCATCACTATTTTACTTTTTTCAGTTTGTCTTCTCTGATTTTAAAACATATATTTATGTGTTTTTCCAATTCACACATAATGATGATTTTTCTGTTCTTGAAAAATGTTTATAAGGTCTTGTGTGTCTCTGAATACGTTTTCACAAATACTTAGCTTACTGAAAAAAATTAGTTCTAACGTCTGTGTAGCCTTTGCAGTGAAAAAACAGAAATGTATCTCATCTTCTACTTGTTTGTTTTGACAAATTGGACATTCTCTGTCTAGAACATTAAAGTTTCTATATTTATCCATTTCTACGTGTAACATGTGTGCACTAATACGTAACTTACACAGAGCTGATCTATGATCTTTTTTTATGACATGAAGATAGATTTCGAGAGAAAAGTCTTTTTTCAACTCTCTGTAAGTGCGGAGTTTATTTTTATGGTGCCCTTGTCTGGTATCATCATTTATCAATTCAAATGCACATTTTCAAGTAATGTTTATCTTTTTCATTGAAATCTGTTTAAACTGTTTGTCATTTTCCATTTTTACACTGAGTCTCATGGAATGTCCGATATTTAAGAGCAACAATGATTGTTTAAATCCTGACACCCAATTATCTGTATGTGCATTGTCCAGTTGACAGTCCAAATCATATGCCTCACGAGTCAGTGTAGTATCTCGTTTCTTACTTCTTTTACAAATTTATTTTGTAAGCCATATTTTACCATATGTGTTATGCTTGAAACAAGCAGAGGATATCTACCAAGTTCCATTAAGTATCCTATGTTGGATTCTTTGTTATTAACTTGACGTATGTGCTTGCAGAATTTAATGTCCATTGGGTTTGTTAAGTTTGTGAGTACGGTTTTTGCATTTGTGCATATGTCCGCAGTCCATACTTCTGTACACTGTATAGCAGAATAGGTTTTAGCATGGCATCAAACATTTGTAAATGAACCTTAATTGGAATACTTGATTCAGCAAAACGCAACTGTCCCAATTTTAAACGTGCCTTCATAGCTCTGTTTTTCAATTATTTTGTGCTCTATTTAGTTTTCCTGTAAAGTTTAACTTTATGGCAAGGTAAGTATATGTTGATACATTTTCCAACTCATTACCATGTATAGTAAATTCAAATTTGTTTTAAATTTTCCCAGATTTGTTGCAAACCATGATTTTTTGATGCCTAAGACGAAGACGAAGAAAATGGCGTCATATATCCCGAAATTAAATATGAAATTAATTTACGAGCTGTTGTCAACCCATCTCTTTTTATTTCTTTACGTTTGCGTCAACTGTCATTGCCAGTACACGTCGATCAACGTACGTGCGGTGTTGTGATAAGAAAAAAATACATTGAAATAGATTTGTATCGCGAAATGTCGAGAAATACCTGTATTTTAGGATAAATAGACTTCAGCAAGTCCAGCAATAATCGAGACTGGCTCGATCGGTTTAATTTGTTACTGTGCATTTGTCACTGTGCGATCCAGTTTTAGTGGTACGTAGTTTGCACCGCTCCTCATTCAATACAACTTCGTTCTGTAGATCTCTCAAAAAACTTTCACAGAACTATTTCGGGGAGGGGGCAATTAAGGTTCCAAGACAAGAAATTTGACCTTTTTGGTCTAACAATTCTCTAACGGTTAATAAGCGCAGAACCCCCGTAAAGTATACATTTTCTGAAAGCCTAGATATACGAGAACATTTTGGTAACCACAGTGTCACCATTGTTTGCATAACTATCACGTGACAAGGTAATTTGCATAACCTTTCAAAAATATGTTTTCCCTATGTTTTGTCTCAATACTTCAAAATATCTGACTAAAATTTGCTGGAATGCAAGCTGTCACAATGCTCTTCCAAAGAGTGTCTCAGATTTTTTATATCTTGCTTAGTTTTTTTGGAGCACAATTTTAAAGAAATCAACTACGGTTAAATTCACTGCTCTGGAAGTTTTTCTGGCATAAAAACTGTTTAAGAAGTTTTAAAAAAATTCCGAGACACACTTTTTAAGACCCTTAGAACAGCTTGCACTCACACAAATTTCAGCCGCATATCTCAAAGCATTGAAACAAAACATAGGGAAAACCGATTTTTGAAAGGTTATGCAAATTACCTGTCACGTGATAGTTATGTAAACAATGGTGACACTATGGTTACCAAAATGTTCCCCTATATCTAGGCTTTCCGAAAATATACAATTTAGGGGGGTTCTGAGCTTATTAATCACTAGAGAATTGTTAGTTTAAAATGGTCAATTTCTTGTCTTGGAACCTTAAGCCGCAATCCGTAGATGACTACTTTTTTCAACAAAAACTCTGAATAGAAATGTAGCAACTGTCAACTTTCGATGGATTTTTCTCGGCAAAAGAACAAAACTGAAAAGTATATGCGCATTAAATCCCAATGTTTGTCGATCGCCCAGGTCGAACGCTAATAGTCTGTTCCAGCCATCTTTGCTTGCTATTTAGATCTGGCTGAAAATGGACACCTTTATAAAAAAAGGATAATCCAGTTCAAGCTTGATGAAATCGATGCTTCGATCTACTTTCCAAAGGATGATTTCCAGAAACGATCTACCAGCGGGCTTAGCATCGCCCATGCTACTAAAAGCGAATATTCCCTACGCACTTTATAAACGCATGTAACATTTTGTAGTTACGCGTTGTTTGGTTTTCCTTTATCACCTATATTTTGACAAGTTATGCAGAGATTATGATTGTTTCAATTGGAAGTGGTGTGACAACACTAAAACTGCTTGGATTGTAGTAAATTCATGGGATATTTTGACAGATCAAGCTAACATCAGCAGACACATTGGCAGCGCTGTGCAATGAAAGGGAACGCACTGAAACCATTGAATATCGTAGCTCAATGGCAATGCTCATTCAATTGTGTATTTCGGAGTCACAGCCTTTGACGCCATAGCTTTGTGAACACTGAACGAGTACACGTTGAATTCGATCGCGTACACAAAAATGTCTTGAAAGAAAGGTCAGTCGCGAAATGCGACTAACCTAAATCCTTTAGTCGCAATATCGTAAAATTCGGTCGCCTATGCGACTAAAAAGAGTTGCAAAGACGCTTCCAAAGTTGGAATATTCATTCTTACCTTCGTCAAGAATCGTCTGCTGTGATGCCAAGGTAGACAATTTACCAATAACTTTCTGGGTCTTTTTACACAAAGCACCAAGCGGCCAAGATATTTGTCTCTGACCTTGTCGTTATTGCCAAATACGGTGTCTTCAATCGGGGTTCGAACCCACAACATACGGCATCCAGTCAGAAGCAACAGAAGCGCTCGACGGCCATATCCCTACTCTCAAAAGGAGTGGTTTAATAACCGGGCTAAAGTGAGGTTAAAATTTAAATAACAGAGTCTGCAAGGTGGAGTACACGTAGGTTGGGTTGTTTTTTAGGACACTCATTCACAACGCAGATACTAGTCTGACAGAGACCCTGCGATTCGCGTTCTTACCTGTTGGAACACGCGCGCGCCCTTCAGAGACGCGACGCGAATCCCAGGGTCTGGACGTTCTTGCAAGCGACCCGGCGGTCGGATTTCTGCCTGATCCGGGTACTTTATAGAACTCCACACATCCGTTAATCAAAACAAAAATGACAAGTAGCATAGCCAAATAAAACGAAAAATGATAAATAAAAACATACCACGTATATAAGTCTACCAGCTACCAGTATATATTCTCTCCGCCCAGTTAGATAGGTGTTTCTCTTGACGACACTACCCTTATGAATATTCATACCCTTGCAAACAAGAACTGACAGTCGCTGTGTCTGGCAGCGCGTGCTCACAGCTGCACAGCGTAGCCTTCGAATGCAGGCCCACCGTGGGCGCGCACAAAACAAGGCACAGCGAATGTGGAGAGTCTACGCTACGGAAGCTTATTAGCAAACGAAAATGAAAAAAAAACTCGCAAACGAAATGAAAAAAAAAACAAACTCGCAAACGAAAATGAAAAAAAAACCTCGCAAACGAAAATGAAAAAAAAAACTTGCAAACGAAATGAAAGAAAAAACTCGCAAACGAAAATGAAAAAAAAAACTCGCAAACGAAAATGAAAAAAAAAAAACTCGCAAACGAAATTTTAAAAAATAGCACAACATGGCCCTAATAAACTTCCGTACTACGCAGATACTTGCATAGCCATAATATCTTAACCTTTACCGTACTATTGACAAAATGAACAGTTATTACTTTTGAGACCACTGTTACAGGCTAAATTTTCTTTGGCTTATTGATATTGTTTTTGTAATTTCGGAATCTGTACAAAGGTCAATGAACGAGACGGCTGAACTTTCCAAGTCTGTGTAAGGGTTAATGATCATTACAAATTTTCCTTCATCTTGGTTAAAACTCCGTTGTCAGGGACATTCAATGTATTTGCGTCAGTGATACCTAAGTATCAAGGATACAGGTAGAAACTTGTACTAGTGACATCTATTGTCAAGGCAGTAGAGTGAATTCGTATCATCAATACCAGACAGGACCCTGGGACGATTACATAAGGGAAATGTTGTATAACGATGATGTCACTTATGCAGATTATGTAAAATTTTATATGATCAATGTCCTATCAGAGAAAGTTTAGTAATGTATTTCTTGAAGGGAAGAATATTTTAATTACTTGAACCAATCAAGAAATACTAGTCGATTAGCGATTGGAGGTTTAACTAATTTAATCTTCTTAGGATGCTACAATTTCTTTTAAAAAAAGGGATAATCACCCACTATCGTCAGTGGGAGATAGCTGGGCATTCTGATGTGTAAACTTTACACTTCGGTAATAAACCACCATCATTGATATCCAACAACTATGTGAGTCTCTACTCTGTCAAAGATCTCGAAGGTACCTCTCAGCAGTGAGTACGCTCCCGAGACCGGCGAGATAAGACTATAACACTTGGTGGAGATATCCGACGGGTAACAAGCAAGCTCACATCGTGAAGTATATGACAACTCATTATGGAAGACACTATCTGACGATGGCCGACCAAAAAACCGGCAGCCGACTACGATGACGACGACCAATATCCGTTAACGACAAAATGGTGCTCGGAAATCGACTACGAGATATAAGAATCCGGTAAGAACTGATTCTGTGAAACATGACAGACACTGAAAACTCTACAAATAACTTAAGGGAGGAGACGACGTTCGAAAAATGCCAACTTCGAGGAACGACTAAGAACAACCAAGAACACCGATGATGTGGCCACGAAATGGGATAACTAATCAGCATGAACCGGACGGCGAAGACCGATCGGACCGTCACGCGCACATCATCGGCCTCTTCAGTGAAGACATTCGTGAGTAACGTATCGACGTTCGAAGCATCAATCAAGGACTCTATGCATGATATAACTGACTAACTTTCGATGAACTCTAAGCAAACGATTCGCACGAAGACTCATCACGTATAGTGTATTTCACGGTTATGGTTCAATTATTGAAATGCCTTCGATCTTTCTTTGATAGAACAGTTAGTGTGTAATAACTTACAAGGTAAGAGATATCATTTCCGGCGTTTAGCCGATTGTAATACATGTATGATTGGAATTCATGACAGATTATCTTTGCTTTACGTTATCAAAGAGCGCTTTCTATCGTATAGCAAATTTACAAACGTTTTTGACTTTTGAAGCATGAGAAATTTCGATATTAAGTCATGCGTTGAAGGATTCAACTGTATACACATTATGAGGCCGGTTTAGCAGCATGAATGTTTGTGTGTAGTGTAATCCTACCTGCTGAATTAACCTGGATTTCTTTGGTTGTAATTCGCCAATTACTTTTATAATTCATATGTTTAATGTTTTATGGAATTCAGATGTGAAACGTATTTCTGTAATTGATTCATTGCCTGTGTAAACGGTACTTGAAAAAAGAATAATGTCTTGGTATTTTTGAGTTTATTTAGAAGCCGAGTTTAAGAGATTTAAAGGGAATTTTATACAGTCACGAGTAAAAGTGACTCTTTGTGTACGAAGTTATGGAGAAACTTCATGTAAGAGAAGATTTTATATGTGTTATTTTTTATTTTGAGGATGCACTTGTTGAAGCATCGACGTACAGCAGCTAAGACATTATTGATTTGAGTCTTGTTTATACAGAAAACGATGTGTATTGTGAGTGGTAATTATTTGATGGTTTAATGAATACTTACCTCGAGAAATTATTTTGTATTGAATTTGCTATTTTGCGTTCAGTAAGTAGCTTTCCAAAAAGGGGGAAGAGAGAAATTGAGAACTTTTCGCCCCCGCAAGAAGGAGGAGCACGAGGTTAAAAGGACGGGAATAGTTTAAGCTGTCATTCTCTGAAACTATGAATTGAGAAATCGGCGATAAAACCCAATCTGCCTCCAATAACGATTTTATTTTTGTGACTGTAGTTGATAACGTTTTGATAAGCCGGTATCGAAATGGTAAATGACATGTATTTGGTAAAGTGAAAGGGTTGTTCCATAAAGAAAATACATGGAAATATGCTGAGAACCTGAAAGATACTTTTGTCGGAACTTCTTAAGAGACATCCTGTAAAAATAGCAGACAAACCCGTAATAGCCAGGTATGTTAGACAAGTTAACTTTACCTTGGGTGGCCTCTGAACTGTGGTCAGGTGAATGAGTGAAAAGAAGTTGACTTCGCGTGAATCGTTGTGGGTTTATTTGTGAAAATAGAGCGCTTCAGTTTGACCGAGTGTATGGATGCAATGAAGTAGTAAAGTAAACGTGGACAACTGGGATTAATAAGAATTTTACACCCCATTTTATTCATTTATCTACATGAAGCGAAGGAAAATTAACCATCCATGTAACTAAAGTATAACCCTGACCTATATACGAACTCACGCACGCGCAGCAGTGCATTGTCCTGTACTAAGCGGGCCTGCTGAACATGTTTATACACGTTCCGAAGGTGTACGGGAAATTCCGTGTGAGTCATCACCATCAAACTAGCCTATATAAAGGAGCCCCGTTGTCAGTCCGGCCGGCCGGTTGCGGAGTCTAGCTGATGTTGAACACGAAGTTCCTATCGGGGCGAACTTGTTCACCTGATAGATAAAATTTTAGTAATTTCCTCTGAACTTAAAATGTGACGGAAGACCATTACTTCAAATAATATGAGACGTTTCAGATGAATGGTACTGATATCTAAAGTGTTCACTCTTTTATCTCTACGTACAAATGTAGTTCCTAAGTCGTTCTCTATTCTATTCCCACCAACAAAACATTCAATACTCATTTCCCCTCCCCGATCTTTATCAATACTTATGATAATATCACAAGTTGTTCTGTTATCTGTTTTCATAGCATAATATCCAACAAATCGTCAAATTCATCTCCAGTAGCTAACTTTACACATCTAATGAGAACTGTACCATGTTGAAGTATTTTCATATTATCAGTCATCTGTTGATTTACTGTCTGTAAAGTGAGAACAGCTGCCTCATCACCGACACTTTTAAGACCCAGTTTCTTTAAAGTTGTGTCCCAAAATAATCTAACTGGAACTCCGCTAGCTGTATACGAGCAATAATTCTCCCCCTCGTTTATCCACCTTCTTAGTGTATTATCTGCCTTCATTATTGTATTAAGAGGACTAATTTTAAGATGAATTGGTATACAAGAAGTGCAATGTATGGATTTGTAGGAGTAAGCCAACTACGAAAATCTAACAATTTATATTTGTTTACATTGCTATCAAAATAAATCACATTCGGAGTTCCTGGTGGTTCAGCAACACCTCCTGCAATTTCACTATCCAATATATCTAAGATGTTACGCGGCACATTATAAGGCATGAATTTCTGACTATCCCCATCCCATGTCAGAGCAAAAGGAGTAGGATCATTCGAAGCCTTTGTGGCGTCAATTACAGTTTCATCAATGTCTTTAAGTTCGGAAAATTCTACAGCATGTTCGTGGGGTGGCGCCGCGGCATTGGCTAAAACGAAATATTTTTCGCGGTCTTTATAACGAAGGACGTAATCCTTATTATGATTAGCAGCCATTTTAGTATTATTGTTAACTTTAACATCACTCAGATCTTCAAGCTCAAGATTTTGCATACGAATTGTACCTAGACCGAAGCCACTTGGATCAGACATAATTATGTTATATACAGTGAAAATTAAAATAATACCTTGTAATATACACAACCATGGCTTCAGCAATAGGAATGACAGTTCTCGGTGCTGTATTAAATGCAACGGCATTCACAGGAGGAAATATTATCGGACAAAAGCTTTCTGGGAATGGTGAGGCTCTTATTGAAGAGAAAGTTCGACATGATAAAGCATTAGAAAAATTTGAACATGATCGCAACGTCTGGTCAGAAAAAGATTACTACAGGCTGACTGGGAAAGAGAAAATCAGCAAAGGATGCGCATGCTGCGGCAGAATTAAGAGATACAGATGCAGAAATCCTGGAAGAAGCAGAAGCGGTGCAAAGCAACTCTACGTCAAGTCCAGTTCAATTCTCAGATTATTATCAACCCAGCCCTGAGCAAAGAAATATGAGATGATCTATATTGCTGGAGGATTAGTCGTGGGATGGTTTATGTTACACCGGTAGGGGGCTCCTTCGGAACGCTTCAGAACGACTACAGCAATTCAATACAAAAGCTAATTGGCCAGTTATTGAAATCGATCATGTTCCCATCCTGATCTGTTATCCAGATACGCATTGAATTCATGTAATCTCCCCTTTTCTCAATGGCATAGAAATTGCTCCGTTTTTAAAATCGTAAGTAACCTTTTCACTTATTTCTCTCGTATCCCGGATGGGAAGTATTTGTAAACAGTTCGATACTTTCCCCTGTATGTATCCTCCGGAGGCACCCGAACCAAATGAAACATAATTTCCAGTAACATCGACTACATCTGAATGAACTATATATTTAGTGACTGTTAAGAAATCCACTTTCTTCGGACTCATAGTACTTTTTATAACTGGGTTGTTCTCAGGTTTATCTGAAAAGCCGACGACGTTGGCGAAGCTACCTGTGGCATTGAAATAGACTTTAATATCTTTAGCCAAAGTTAGATAAACATGGTTTGTCGGCAGATGTTTTTCAAAATTAATTTTTTGCTTCAACCCGATTGCTTTGTTTAACGTATCGATATTGTAGTTACCTGGACGTATTGATTTAGTCTTCTTCGGTTGGTCACCTTCTTGATATTTTATTACATTATTCGTCGATGTTATGTTATGCCATGAATTATATAGTCCGCACTCTAGCAGTCTTATCTTCGTAAACTGTGTCGTGTCAATGCAAGGGTAAAAATTAACAGTGACTGGTTCACCTGTTTGGCTTTCAATCCAAATGATCATTGTTGTGCGCTGTATATATTACTAAGTATAAATGTTCGATGAATATTATTATTATTCCGAAGGTGCCCATTACGAAGTATAAGGTTCTGCAGGAATAATATTTTTCTGTTCAAGGAGATCTTTGGTTGCTACCGCGGCAGCAGTCGCACCGCCTAATTTTGCCAATCGAGTCAAATTTGGACGACTTGGATCGCCAACCTCTATTTTCAGAAATTTGCTGGAGATCATAAGATATCCCATCGCAAGTCCTGCGATTACAATACCATCGTACATTGTGTTTACAACTGTTTTAATATCCATGATTGCTGACTAGTATATAAAATAAAAAATAAAAATAAAAAATATGGGGAGTTAATCCATCTCATACAATGTAGAGGAGCTGGAAACCTCTCCCTCCCCCTCCCCCTCCCCTCCCGTCGGAACTGTTCTGGAGGGAGCCGCTACTGGCTCTGTTTTTTCCGCTTTCTTATTTGGGGAGGATCTTTCCGATCTGGACTCGATCGATTAACGGGACAGGGGTATGCCGAGCACGCCCCCAATATAGCCCTAATGCAGTCAATGAAACTCCCACAATTCCTAAAACAAGATAACATTTATTATACCAGCGTGAATTATTATCACACTGTTCTTTCATTGTAGGCGGTAGGTCTGCTACCGCATCGATCCCCTCCCCCCCCTCCCCCTTCATTGCTTTTAGTTTCTTCTCCCTGTTTTGCCTGTTCCATTCCGCTAATTTCTTGCCCGCAGCAACTCTCCCTGGATGCTTCGTCGGTAACGACACTTTCTCTATGTTGCGCTGTGTCGGAATCGTTTCCGTTTGCGGTGTGGGCTCCGTCGGCGGGGCTTCTGACGGAGTCGTTTGCTGAGTCGGCGAAGTTGAATCCATTTATTTCAGGTACTATATTAAACCCGATTTTTTTAAAATTTAAATGTTTACCCGTAATTAAACCGGTGGAAATTAGAGCAATCAGGGGCCCCCACGTGTAAGCTATCCGTCCTGATAATCGTTTTATTCACTGTTTAGAATAAAATCCTTTTTAAGATCAGTGGCATAGTTATCTCGATCATCGATTGGAACTACCTGACTTATTGCACGGGCTCCTAGATCTATGAAACTTTGAGTGATGGTATCACTTATAAGAGAACTGTATTTCGCTTCATAGACTTTAAAGGCTCGTGTTATGAATTCATCTTTCCAAGTTTCCACTTCTCTAACTGTAAACTCCTTACCAAAAATAACTTACTTTGACCACTTGCGATGACACAGAGTATTTTTTCACGTTTTGTCTCTATTATGGATTGATTATTGTCCGAAGGCGCCGAAGCCCCTTCGGAATGCGCTGTCATATTTGCCGCTGCCGATGACTTTATTAAATTCTCCATTGTTTGCAGTATGTTATCTATTCTTAGTAAAAATAAAAATTCGTTTAAACCTGAATCCGAAATAAAGTATTAACATAGTCTGGAATGTTAGTATCGTTGCGATAGGGATTCCGACAGGGATTCCGGGAAAATTCTCCTCCATTTAAATCTATATGTATATAGAAACACGAATAATGAGTACAGACTTATTCCCAGTTGCTTTTCAATTGAATAAGACGAGCGTACGACAGTACAGCATGCTGATACCCCCCTTCCAAACCGGACGGGGGAATAAAACCTATTCTCATGGACTTAGAAATATATGTAACGCCGACAGATAAATTTACTTTCCATCCTCGGGATGTGTTCAAAGATAACGTAATCACTCATCGATCAGCGAAAGAAAGTAATGTCTGGCTGGGCAGTCCGCATATGAAATATTGGGACCAGCAACTGAATTTCGCTGTATGGTGCAGCACTACTGGTTGTGGTATATCATTCGCCCATCTCTTTGATAAGAAATTTCCGCCACAAATACGATCATTCTGCCGTTTCCATGTATATTTTACAATACGTCGTATTCTTCATGAAATGGGCGTTGCACTTCCAGACGATACCCCCACCTTCAAGCGGGCGACAATCCGTACAATCTCGTCCAATATGAACTTCTATGTACTGAATTTGGAAATATAAGCCCAACGAAGTCCGACTTTCGATATCGAAAAGGTCAAAATAAGGGTCTTGGTTATGGATATGAATATTACACTAATCGTGGCCCTGTTCGACAGCCAAAAGCTATATACAACGGTCATGACTTTTTCCTCTCCGCCGACGGAGGCGTTTTCTATACACATACCATTTTTGGAAAGAAAAAACATGTACTGCCCGACAAAGACAGACCACACTATTATTTCTTCCGAAATGATGGATCGGAGGGACAATACAATAGTTTCATTCCTCTGAAGGGAGACTCGGGACTAACAAAGGCCGGTCTCGCCCGCCTCAATGAAAGCCTTGAAGCCTACGTATATTGCATACTTGGCGCACAAGCAAATATTCGTAGTACCATAGTGGGTGATACTGGCAGTGCAGAGCAAGTCCGAAAAGAATTCGGCGTTCTCCTCGAAGATGAAATTCGTAATACCGACAAAGTAATTAGTTATAGGCGATATCAAGACACAATAATGAATACTGGTGTCAAACTTGATATGGCAGTTTCACCCAATTTACTTCTCTTACCGTCTGAGATGGTCATTCTTTCGGGCCCGGCAATCTCGGGTTATAATAATGAATTGCAATACGCTACAGAATCTATGTCCTTCGGGTGAACGGTGATATAAACACGGAAGTTCGAGAAAGTGCTGTACACGAGATGGAGGGGGGAGATCCTGTGAAGTGGCAGGACGAGCCCGGAGAGTCACCTCACAATGACACGACTCGGGGCCTCCCCTCCCCTCCCCAGAACGGGCAGCAGCCGTGACCAGCGTAGACCCTATTCACGAATATGGTAAAATTGGTTTGTTATCTTTAGCAATATTCATTACTATTGTAGGTACTGGAATAAAGTCACTAACTATATAGTTCATTCAGATGCTGTCGATGTGACTGGGTTTCATCTAACTCGAACCAGTAACTTAAAAGAACTAGAAGAGATTCATTAATTTACAGTATATAGATCCAGAGGAAATGTCAATATACGTAACCCCACCATTCAACATGATTATAACTGGACCGACATATTCTGGCAAAACAGAATTTATGTTGGACCTCCTCACCGGTCCGTACTTAAGGAAATTCGAATATGTGATATTCATTTGCCCAACATTCATGAATAATAAAGCGTATAATAGAAGATTCATTTTCACCGATGATAATGTGTTTATATTTCCAGTCGGACTCGATGCAGTGGATGATACATTAACCTACGTGCATAAAGAATGGGCCGGAACGAACACTTTAATAGTACTCGACGACTGCGCCTCGTCCAAAGATATGAAGAAGCGCAGTAACGTTTTAGTCCAACTTGGTTTCAGCGCAAGACATGACGGATTATCTGTCTGGGTTCTGACTCAACAATATACTAGTATTAGTAAACCATTTAGGGAAAACATACAGATGTTAGTACTATTTTACACACCGAACAAGATAGACAACAAAACTATTATAAAGAATATGGAATGGAGGTGTCAGAACGGGAAGCCGTGGGCCTAATCAAGCAATTGAAAAGTAGGCCATTCAGTAAACTAGTATTTCGTTTACGGAATCCGTACGACATAAAATTATTCGTATAATATAGCAATTATGGAGCCCGAGTCTGACGAAGACTCTTAGAGAATTATATTACAACCCGAAAACTGGTTTTGGAGGTGTACAAAAATTGTATGACGCAGCACGGGCCAGCGGACTCCACGTTACTAAGAAAGAGGTGCAGGAGTGGTTAAAAACTCAGCTAACCTATAATCTACATAAACCGGTACCTCGTTCTCGCGGGGGTGGTTCGGGCGGGCGGCGCGTTTTTGTAACATCGATAGACTCACAGTGGCAAGCGGATCTCGTGGAATTCCCTCCCCCGTTCGCAAAAGAGAACCGTAACATTCGATACATGCTAACAGTAATCGATGTGCTCAGTAAATACGCATGGGCCAGGCCGATACAGTCAAAAACGGCTGATGATACGTTACAGGCACTACAAGACGTGATTAAGAAATCCGGGAGAAGGCCCGACAAACTTCAGACAGATGAGGGGCGGGAATTTACGAACCGAAAAATGCAGGGGTGGCTCCAGGAGGTGGGAATTCACTGGTTTCACACCTACAGTGACAAAAAAGCTAGCGTCGTTGAACGTTTTAATCGAACCCTCAAGACGATGATGTGGAAATACTTTACATATAAACAGACACGAGAATGGCTTTCTATTCTACCAGAACTTCTTGAGAATTACAATAACACCGTACACGGAAGTATCAAAATGAAACCCAGGGACGTAACAGAGGAGAACGATTGGCAGGCATTTTATACACTATTCGGTCCTGAGTTGGCAGCCGGGGGAGCCAACCCTGAATTCAAGCCGGGAGAACGGGTTCGAATTACAAAATACAAGACCACTTTTAAGAAAGGATATTTACCAAATTGGACAGAGGAGATTTTCGTGGTTTCAAAAGTTGTGTACGCAGCTGGACTAGGAACGCCACCAGTTTACAAAATAAAAGATCTGAATGGAGAGGAAATACTTGGCACTTTCTACTCCGATGAACTTCAGAGCGCACCTTCAGAACGTGGTGCTGACGAGCTGTACAGAGTAGAACGAATTTTGAAGACGAAAAAAATTAGAGGAAAGAAATATTATCTGATAAAATGGAAAGGTTATCCAGAAAGTTTCAATAGTTGGGAGCCGGAGGAAAATGTTATTAGTACTACGTAAGTACTTCGTAAGTTCCTGTCCATGGTACTTGTCAAGTACTACGTAAGTTCCTGTGCTGGTACTTGTCAAGTACTACGTAAGTACTAACGTAAGTATTTACGAAAGTTATTCAATAAGTACCATGGAAAAAGTCTTAATTTCTTGAAAGCCGAAAGTGTCAGTTTACCACCCCACTTCCACCCCCACCTGGCCAAGTATTTATCATGTACTGTCGTAAGTAATGTTCACTTACTGCATCTTTTTCGGCAGTATGTGGATGAGGTGGGGGCCCCTCGGTTCCTGAACATATTAAGTTTGCAAGATCTTCAAAACGACTTCTCATGTTACCACAGTCCGTTCTTTCGAGTCCCCCTTTTTCAGCTTTATCGATAAGTTCTGGTTGAAGTATAATGTACACAACTGACATAAGCCATAGACAAGTAACTTCAAAGTCCGGTGTTACAGAACCGTAGGGTTTCATAATGTCAAGTGCTCGTAGGTCAAACGAAGCATTATAAGCACACACAGATTCACAAGCGTTAAGAAGTTTGTGTAGGTTCTTTAGTGAGACTCGAGGTTGTTCTAGTTGTTCTTGACCAGGTGGGAAGTACGCTTTTTCAAGTTCCTCCTCCTTGAAACCGTCTATTAAAAATCCCTGGCTGCCGCTATCGCGTGAGCTGCCCCATGCAATTCCAAAGTCAAAAGCTCGTGGATATTCTACTGGTCCGACTGTCTCGGTATCAATTGTTGGATTAAGTATATTCTTGAGAACGAGGGGGGTAAGAGCGTTCCGAATTACCAAACATGGAAGTCTGTAGTCGTGGCAAATTTCTAAGAAAGTCTGTTTGAACTTGTTGTGAATCTCTTCTAGTTCTTCTAAGGCGGCTATTTCGTACGACCTGCTCGAGTCAACACATTCCGCCTGCAATAATCCCAAGGCATATCTTTGAATATGATAATGAAACTGGGTAAATGGTCAAATGCTCTAGAAACAATCTTTTTTTCTTCCCACTCCGTGGAAACGCCCCGGATTCGAGAAAAAGTCAGATGTTGAATTATGGAAGAGTCACAAATAATGTATTGTTCTGAAGGGAGGGCCTCCTCCTCCCTCCTCCTCCCAGCCTGACATTGTAAACTAAGCGTATGTTCTATAAACTGGTTCTGAAAATCGGCAATCGAAACGTGGGTGACACGCCCATTATAAAAGTCGGCAATGTTGCTGGAAAAACTAGTGTCAAATTCTGGTACGTGATACGGATCCAAATTTACTGCAACTCGTAACTCTTACCACTTCCAGTTGGTCCATTTATGAATATGTATGACATTTTTGGGATACTATATCATAGAAATTTTTTTTAAATTTTTTTTATTAAGATATATACGATAAGACAATGACAATCCTTTCTATTTCAGATGCAATAAAAATACTTGAAACCGGAGAAAACATCAAAATTGATGATGGAGGTAAATTAGTATTTGGTGAATATGTAGATCCTTTCATATACGTAGACAGTGAGCTAGAAGTAGTTTTCAACATCGGACCTAAATATGGTTCGGGAGGAGATCCAGCTACATGTGATGGGGTGTGTGTCCGTTGGCAACCGAGTCTTCAAAAGTTTACTGATTTAATAATATTCCGTACCCTAGGTGAAAGTTTCGATGCAAGCACTGCTAAAAGTTATGCTGCAAGCCTGGCCGCTCACTCCAAGAATCCTATCGGAACGAATTCCTGCGGATTTTACAATCCATCTAAAGTGTATCAGAAGCGAGGGAGCGAGGGGCCTCAGCCAGTGGCGTATTTTAAATTTCAGTTTAAAAGAGGGAGAGGGAGAGGGAGAAATCACGATTTCGCTACATGTATTGATATGGTTCAAGAAATTGACTGCGGTTTTAAAACAGTGAGCCCGTTACTACCAGTCCGAGAAAATCCTGCTATTGTACCTCGTAATATCCGAAAAGGTAGTAAGATAGAATTCTTAGCATTTAAACCGCGCTTAAGTAAGCGTGCTCTTTCTTTCACTGTTGAGAGATTAATATTTTGTGCTGCGCCTAATAAACCAGAAATTCAAGATGTGGAAGAACTAGTCGACTTAGAAAGATTAGGCGAGATATATAAACAAATAAATGCTGCCAAAATATTATAGTGGATTTTGATGACCTATCATAGAATAATTATTTTTTCATTTTAAAAAATTTTAGGATAGTATATATCATAAAGATGGCCAGTTTACATACAGCATTCAAGGGAGCAGTTTTACAAAAAAAATTTCCTGAAGTCAAGCGAGTCAAGGATATCGGGGAGCTGGTGGATATTGAAGGTATGGTCAAAGAAACGGAACGAAAGATGTACTCTGTTTATACCGAAATGGAAGTCAAATTATCGGATCCGAAAACTGGTAATACACAATCGCGTTCATTGTATGTTAAATTAAATGATACATACACAAAAGATGTAAGAGGATCAGGATTGGATGTGGGGCAACAATTAATAGATCGCTACGATCGTATGCTTGATACAATTGAAAATGTTGAGGGTTCTGGTCTCGTTCTCGAGGAGATACTTAATTTTGAAGTAATTCTAGTAGAAGTTTTACTCGGGGCTGGCCCGGGGGCTGGGATTCAACTTCCCAGATGGTTAAAAAATAAGCATTGTGTTAGCGATCTGGTGCTACCTTCGGGCAGCGAGAACTGTTTTCAATACGCCATCGTAGCAAGTTTAAAGTTGGCCGACCCCGAGTTTCGTGAAAAGAAATGTGGTCAGGTAAGGAGAAAATGGAATACGTACGCCCCATTTATGGCTGACTACTGTTGGGAAGGTATTCCCACGCCCACGCCCGCCGATCTGACTGTATTCAGGCGCTTCGAGCAGCAAAATCCAGGCATCAAACTTCAAGTATTTCAGATCTACGAAAATGATCCCGCTCCCCCGTCCGGCATAAATGTGTTATATAGTAGCTGTAGCGGAGCCCCTGACGGAACGGAAGGCGGAGCCCATTCCGAAGGTGAAGCCGATAGGAATCAAATAGCAAATATCTTACTGATAGTTGGCGAAGACGGCGGCCGTTCTCACTTCATACCAATTACTGCGTTAAATCGCCTTCGTAATTCTCGTACTAATCGAAAGAATGAGCGCAGAAGGAAGTGTATTTGCCTGGTTTGTAAAAGAGGTTTTAAGTCAACAGAAGAATTAGAAATACATCAGGTGTACTGTGGAACAGACGACGCCCAGCCAGTTTTTCCTAAGGAAGTGTGTCAATTCGAAGGACATCGGAAGAAGGTCCCCGCCCCCTACGTCGTCTATGCAGATACTGAGGCAATTATTGAGAAGGGGACTGGCCGGCACATTCCAATTTGTCTTTCGTATGTTATGGTGGAACGGGGGTGGGGGGGACCTTCGGAACGAGGCCCGGGCCGACCCACTGTTTATGGTAAAAGAACATTCACAGGTCTCTCCTGTGTTACAGAATTTCTAAAGGATATGAAAGAACGGGCCGAGTATTATTCTAAATCGTATTATTGGAAAATAATACCGATGAGGGATCCTTCTAATTACCGGCGCGACGGATGTGATCCAGTCTGTATTGCATGTGGAGAGCCGGCAGGATACCGAGTAGTGAAGGAGGAGGCGACTTTTTATTGCGAGGGATGTCGACCGTCGAGAACCATTCCTATCTACTTTCACAACCTCAAGGGATACGATGGTTCTTTTATTTTGAAAAAGTTACATGAAATCGTTACCGAAGGAGATGATGGGGGTTCCGGACCAGAGCCTAAAATTATAGCTAAGACGAGCAATGGAGGAATTATGGGTCTCTCGAAAACATTTATTTTTCACGCCTCAATTGTTGTTGCCGGAGGGAAGAGGAGATAAAGAGACGTTTCTTTTCTATAAAGTTTATGGACAGTGCTCAGCTGATGATGGGGTCATTGGCGAAGTTGGCAAAAACTGTGCCGGAGACCAGGGTGGACGGCGGCCCCACTTTCGTACCCGGACATTCAAAGGGCGAAAGGTTTCTTCCCCTACGAATATTTAGACTCGGTTGACAGACTGGAAGAGGAGGAGCTCCCGGAGAGGGGGGAATTTTATAGCGAATTGACGGAAGAGGGGATTTCAGAGTCTGATTACGAACATGCATTAAGAGTATGGGACGAAGTTGGATGTAAAACGATTCGTGATTATATGGAATTCTATTGTGAGACTGACGTTCTACTTCTTGCAAATATATTTGAAAATTTTCGTGACACATGTTTAGAAGCATATAAGTTAGATCCGGCCCACTATATGTCGGCGCCCGGCTTGACATGGGATGCTATGTTACTTTACACAGGTAATAAATTTGGGCTCATTCAAGATGCTGAGCAGATGAATTTCGTACAGAGGGGGATTCGAGGCGGTATCAGCCAGTGTAATATTCATTATTTACAGACAAATCATCCGGCCGTCGCCGGCGGAGCTGGCGGGAATTACGATCCAGAGAAGCCAGTGACCGAAATAAAATATCTCGATGCAAACAATCTCTACGGCTGGGCAATGAGTCAGGCAATGCCTACGGGCGGACTTCATTGGATGACGATGGAAGAGTGGGACGAATGGTATGCCCGAGACGGCGGAGCGGGGGGCGGAGCCGGAGCGTGGGGACCTGGCGCCACCTTTCCACCAAGTTTTCTAGAAGTAGACTTAGAATACCCAGCCGAATTACATGAAGAACACAGCGATTTGCCATTAGCACCGCATCACTATGAATTTCCGAGGCAGGGCGGTCGACTGATTACAAGTGTGATGGATAGAGAGTCCTATGTCTTACACTACAAGTTGCTGGAATTCTATCTTCGGATGGGAATGAGATTGAAAAAGATTTATCGGGTGCTTGCTTTCGATGAAGCTCCATGTCTCGCGAAATATATTGACTTTAACACTAAAATGAGGGCAAAGGGGAGGACAGATTTCGAAAAGAATTTCTATAAGCTGATGAATAATGCAATGTTCGGTAAGACAATAGAAGATGTTCGAAAGTACAGAGACTTTAAATTTGTTTCGGACTGGAACGGCACGGATAGTGGACGTAAAAAGATTCAGAAGTATAATCCAAAGATGAAACATATAACTTTCATAACTTCCGAAGAGGATGGTGATTCCTGCGACAGTGCCCTACTGGAACTGAAAACGGATGAGCATAGATATGTAAAACCAGTTTTCATCGGCGCCGCAGTACTGGAACTTTCTAAGCTGCTTATGTATGAGACGCATTACAATTACTTTCGGGTCCAGTTCCCTGGAATACGATTAGCCTACATGGATACTGACAGTTTTGTTTACAGTGTGCCAATACCCTCCCCGGACCCGGACGTAACTTTCAATGATATAGTCCGAGAAGATGTTGAAAAGAATGGTGAGAAGTCTATATATGATACTAGTGGGATGAGTGGACCCAACTTTCCGAAGATTAATAAAAAAGTGATAGGTAAATTTAAAGATGAGTTGAATGGTGAACCTATTCTTGATTTTGTTGGCATACGCTCGAAAGTGTATGCTTTTCGAACTCCCGTTTCCGAGACGAAAAAAAATAAAGGGGTGAAAGATGTTTGTGTTAGAAAACATTTGAACTTTGAAGATTATAAAGATCTGTTTGAAACTGGGAAGAAGCCGGAGCCGGCACAGTTTGTACAGTTTGTACGGAAAAAGGCTGGAGAAATCCGTAGTGAAAAGCGTAGTAAAATCATGATGGCGCCAAATGATATCAAACGTGTGCAGTTATACAATCCAGACACGGGCGAATGGCTGGCAGAAACATGGCCGATAGGACGGACGACGGGTCATGGTTAATATTGTAAAGACATTAATCTACTATTTTCAACAGTGACCTGGGCATCACTGATAACATAAATGTGGGCAAATATATTATCATTGTGAGCGTCATCGCCAACCCACGCGGTATCTTTCTTCAGGATCTCAAGTTGAATTCCGTCCTTTGTGTTCATTACTTTTAAACCATTTCCATGAAACTCAATATCTTTAAAACTACGCAGATCGATAAACAGACAGAATTTATTCTTCAAATAATCGGCTTCATCTATGTCAATTTCACACCAATCTTTATCTTCAGCAAAATACCGTCGCACCTCTCGCCAAAATTGTCTTGGTATCATCTTCTGAGCGTACACTTTATTTGCAATGCCTTCGATTGATACAGACACAGATTCAATGGAGGGGTTAATGAAAAGTTCACTGTTCAGTTCTGCCTGATTCTGATTTTTAGTGAAGAGTATAGCGATACCTCTAATGCTACGTCGTGGTACATTTATATTTTCATTGATAACCGTGTCCGATTCTTTGAATGGGATTGTTCTAAAATAATGTATATGCTCGTAAAGGTAACTTTTTCCACCGTTGTAATAACCAGCAGTTGACCTCGCGAGATTGAGGTCAGAAATTGTCTCGTATTCCATTTGAATGTTTTTTAATTTATAATTGGTTGTAATAAACTGATTACTGACAAGTAATTGGGGGGCGGGTGCCAACGTAATTTCCCATTCAATATGACTCCCTAACGCTTTTGGATATGCAACTCCATGACCTGTCACGAGGGGGTGAGTGAGACGAATAGCATATTTTGTTTTATATGTGTCGAAAAGTAACTTATCGCCCACGACGGCGGCATCTGCATCGGTCGAACCGCTTCTTAATTTTCTTAGATTTTCGTTCTGAATTCCGTACAGTGTCATGTTAGTTCTCTCCTTTTTATGTTTGAAGAGATCACGATAACATTCAATAAGGTTATATTTATTCAAATCGAAAAGTGTCTGACCCTCAAATGTGAGTTTCATACGCTCCACCAAATTTTTGCAACATTTTGTACTACACGGGTAGTTCCACCTCCCGTTACTTCGAGATCAAAAACCAGGTCGAAAGTGTTAGGAACTAAGAGTACTCCGCTTTCTAACTTCGGACATCGTATGATAAGTGTCTGGCCTGGATCTGCCTCACTTGGATTATGAGCAATCACATGATGAGTTCTTTCTGACTTCGTTCCATTCGGTATTCGGTTGGTGAAAGTCGGTGATAATGTTCTATCGTACCCCATTTTTCGTGTAATGTATATAGTAGAAGAAAAAAAAGAAATTACATGTTATAAAGAAAATTAATCACATCTTAAGTTTCACTTCGTGTATATAATGACTTAGAAGAAAAAATTCAAATCACATCTTTACGTAAATATTTCCGTCTGCCTGAAAGATAAATCGATTGCCTGTGTCGCGAATCAATCGAAGAACCCAATATTCTTGGAGATGATGAGCCTCTTGGTCATCCTCAGTATCCTGGAATACAGCTATGAATTCTAGTCGCTTAAAGAAGTTAGTCTTTTGACATTCCTTCACGAAAGCTAAAATGTTATGATAAAGATTATCATCTTTGAGTCGGACACCTGGATTTGCTCGAAGGATATGTCGATTTACTCGTCGGAGTTTGCACCATTCCAATTCGACAGAGAAACCAAACAGGTCTTTATTTTTGGAAAGAAACTTTGCAATATTCTTTTCACCAAACATGTTGATGCCGTAGGGAGTGTGATATATTAATACATAATTTTATTTATAATGACTAATGTTAATCCAGTTAAAAATATCCATAGCTGTTCTCCAACAAATCCGACCACCGATCCTGCTGTTTTTAAAAGAAAACTGACAAGGGAACCGATTAAACCTGGTATTGCAGCAGCACTTTTTGCGGCCAAGGTTTTTAACCATTCACCAAATTGCTTTACAATTTCTTTCGCTTTTGTATATACTTTGGGCGGACCTGAACCAGACCCGCCAGTTCCTGCTCCCGCTCCTCCTCCTCCTCCTCTAGTCACAGCCAGGGCAATTGTTGATATTGTCATTCCAAGGGCAGTCAGTATTGCAGCGATTGTTATACCATTTCGTTTAAATAATTCTGTCAGCTTCAGTCTCAGTGATAATTCTGGATCGGAAATTACATCACGAAGAGACCTAGTCGACGCCAGTCTTTCACGTGCCCCACTGATCATATCATGTTGTACTTCAATTCGATTATTAATTTTAGCTAGTCTTGTTCTGAGTTCAGGTGTAAGTTCTGTCTGCTCTGACATAATTTTATCTCTTTCACTGTAAAGCTCATCAAGACGCATATTTGCCATCTTTAATTCATCAACAAAAGCTCTATATTCGGGGTTTAGATTGTTCCATTGGTCGATTTTATTTTCAAAAGCTTGTATTTTATCTGCATTACCAGAAGCATCTTGTCGTAAGAATGTCAGTTCATCTTTGTATATACCCATGTCTTCTGGCGTCATCTTCTCAGCCGGTATTTTATCGTTTTTCACATCTTCAGAATACAATGTTGAACTTACAAATTCGGGCTCTGCGCTAGAGTGATATTCGACTCCACTCCATGTGTATACTTTATTTATAAATTCAGAACCTCCTGCCTTCTTTTTTAATGAGGTTTTCTCTAAAAATCTACTTCCTTTATCTGTTGTAACTCTGATTTCTTTATAATACAGATCATTACCAATAATCTTAGCATTTATAATCAATTCGTTTCGTGCATACGGATTAGTAATCTTATATTTGTCTAAGAGTCGTTCAGCCATTTGCTTTGTAATTTCTACTCTCTGTTTAATTAAATTATCCACCTGTGGGCTATCCACTGAAGGATCTGGGTTTGCAAAAGTATCATCGGCAAAAGATGCTTCAGCAGCAGTAACATCGTCATCATTCAAATATGATTCATCGAAATCCTGGAGTGGTATATCTTCTCCTCCTTCTGCCATATTGTATTTCTATATTACTACAATTATTTTTTATCACCCCTTACATATACAGTAAAAATGCACATCTCAGTTGTTGAAAGCGTTGAACAATTGGCTGATTACATAGAAAGAACAAGTGCTGCATATCGACGAAGTTATAAATTAATGGGTCGAATTGATATGGCTCTCAATATTACTAAGGGAATTCTTGTAAGTTCTGCTGTCATAGCGGCAATTCCGACAGTTCCGGTACTGTTAGCCTTAACTCCTATACCTGGCGTCGTTATTGATGTGATACAAGGGAAAACTGGTGTAGCAAAGAGACGAGAGAAATATAAACATTATTATGTTCAATATAAACAGCTGCTTACACAAATACAAGAAAAAGGCGCAACCCTTCGGAACGAGGAGGCTCCGGGGTCAGAACTTATTCAGGACATATTTCATCAGGCGCTAGAAATTCAAAAACAAGAAGGATTTAGTCCGCCGCTGGAGCGATATCTACGATATTATGGATTGAATGGATATGAAAGTTAGTTCGCACGATAGGAACTTCGTGTTCAACATCAGCTAGACTCCGCAACCGGCCGGCCGGACTGACAACGGGGTCCTTTATATAGGCTAGTTTGATGGTGATGACTCACACGGAATTCCCGTACACCTTCGGAACGTGTATAAACATGTTCAGCAGGCCCGCTTAGTACAGGACAATGCACTGCTGCGCGTGCGTGAGTTCGTATATAGGTCAGGGTTATACTTTAGTTACATGGATGGTTAATTTTTCCTTCGCTTCATGTAGATAAATGAATAAAATGGGGTGTAAAATTCTTATTAATCCCAGTTGTCCACGTTTACTTTACTACTAATGACCCAATTCCTTGACCCTGCGAGTTACATAACACTTCTTGTTGTTTGGATTCAGTTAGCAATACCTCGACTGTTTGCAATCAGGGTATTGACTTCAAGGTGTTACCGTTGACTCAGGTCAGACATAGGCTCGCCTATTGTTAGTTAAATTAAGTTCAACCTTGGAAATATTATATCAGATTCAGAAGTTGTTTTTTCCCTTTCGAAATTGTTAGTTAAATTAAGTTCAACCTTGGAAATATTATATCAGTTTCAGTAGTTGTTTTTTTTCCCTTTCGAAATGGATGAAAGTCTTGAACCGAATGCCTCGATTGAATTACTTCCTCGACCCCTTCATTAAGAAAGAATAGGGAAATAACTTCAGTCTCCTAAGTTACTTTATTACTTTCACGATATATAT
The DNA here is from genome assembly GCF_041260155.1 of Ptychodera flava. Classification (NCBI taxonomy): domain Eukaryota; kingdom Metazoa; phylum Hemichordata; class Enteropneusta; family Ptychoderidae; genus Ptychodera; species Ptychodera flava. Next base: position 16,535,313 of record NC_091942.1, read on the forward strand.
TCAGTCTTATTCTATATGTATGTATACCATCTATATTTTAGCCTTGACATGTATTTTATCGGTTTTATTATTTTTGAATTATGTTGTATGTTAACAAAACACTTTGTCGATTATGTATTTTTTATCGCATTTATTCACTTTATCTAATAATATTTACTTGTATGTTAAATTGTTTTAGTATACTCGAATGCGGGACGCATTCCTTGAAATGAGGGGAGTGTTACAGACTAAATTTTCTTTGGCTTATTGATATTGTTTTTGTAATTTCGGAATCTGTACAAAGGTCAATGAACGAGACGGCTGAACTTTCCAAGTCTGTGTAAGGGTTAATGATCATTACGAATTTTCCTTCATCTTGGTTAAAACTCCGTTGTCAGGGACATTCAATGTATTTGCGTCAGTGATACCTAAGTATCAAGGATACAGGTAGAAACTTGTACTAGTGACATCTATTGTCAAGGCAGTAGAGTGAATTCGTATCATCAATACCAGACAGGACCCTGGGACGATTACATAAGGGAAATGTTGTATAACGATGATGTCACTTATGCAGATTATGTAAAATTTTATATGATCAATGTCCTATCAGAGAAAGTTTAGTAATGTATTTCTTGAAGGGAAGAATATTTTAATTACTTGAACCAATCAAGAAATACTAGTCGATTAGCGATTGGAGGTTTAACTAATTTAATCTTCTTAGGATGCTACAATTTCTTTTAAAAAAAGGGATAATCACCCACTATCGTCAGTGGGAGATAGCTGGGCATTCTGATGTGTAAACTTTACACTTCGGTAATAAACCACCATCATTGATATCCAACAACTATGTGAGTCTCTACTCTGTCAAAGATCTCGAAGGTACCTCTCAGCAGTGAGTACGCTCCCCAGACCGGCGAGATAAGACTATAACACTACAATTTTCGTCAAAAACTTAAATAACAACGCAAAACCATATTTCGAAGACGATCATTTTTCAATGATGACTCTGTAAAAGTCTAAGGCCCAGTTCTCAAGGTTAGCCAGGGTCAAGAACCATGTGATTGGCCTCTGTCTTGTCCTGATAATGTAAGAATCACAGAAGGACCTAGGTACATTGAGAAAATAAATAGGAATAAAGTTTTCACCGGCTTTTTTATGTGCTTATGTCCCCATAGCTTCTTCTTCAATATCCTTTTGCCGACCTCGAAGTAAGTACTTCGCTTATATCTGACCTACTTTCTAATATCTCAGTAACTACAGTAACTACCTGGACTACAGGCTTGGTTCTTATTTGATATTCACCTATAAAGACCAAATAATTTCTCTTAATTTTGCGATGACCTTGACTGACCTTTGACTTACCTTTTTGGCGGGGGAGGGGACTGGAGGAATCGCGATTCAAATATCATTTTTTTCAGATCCCCTCTCAGTACCCTAAAATATTTTCAAGTCCCTCCGTCTATATGATCAACAATTTTCAAGTCCCCCCACCAATTATCATATACCCACATACTTACTAGGGACGCACGCACAGAAAAAACGTATATTGGGCAGTTCTACTCGCTGATGTTCGACACTACCTATTATTAGGAGTTAGTACAGCCATATTCCTATAAGGCAAGTTCTTACATTGATTCATTTTTAAACTCATAAATGGATTTATCAGTCTAAGCCGACTTGAGTTAATCCAACTCTGGCCAGGTCAATGGCACCAGCTGCTGAATAGCACACAAAATGACGATCATGAGAGAGTATGCAAATTGTATAATTCCATTTGGTCACACATTTTTCATTTTAACTAATGTCTTCACTGTTCAAAGTTTTACTCTTGTGTTATTTTACAACGAGAATGTGAAAATTAAGAAAATCAAGCATAGTGACCCCATCGTTTTTCTTTAATATTTGATTATTCTCATATGCCAGAATTTAAAAATCCCGGATAACTTTCAAGTTTCCTGGTCTTCCATATCATGTGTTGCTCTCTGGTCTGATCTTACCTAAATGTATATTTCACTGTCATGAGCGTCATTTGACCCAAAGTCTTCTTCAACTACATCAGAGTCAGAGCTATCGCTGCCACTGCCGATATGCAGTGACAGTGACACTGCAGTAGCAAGGCAGAAGCTGTATTAACTTTGATTATTTTGACAATTTTTTTTGTTCAGTTTATACTACTGTGTTCTTGTTCTACTCACAGCATGTTGAACTTCCCAGCATTCAGCTTGCCAACACAGTCTACATTTGTATTATTGACAAATGACTTTCAGTATTTACTCTATTTCAATTATTATGCAATACATATTTATATATACAGGCTTTGTAGACAAACTGAATATTGTGTGTTTCATCACACTGTAGGGAGACAGCAAGAAACTGTGTTTGGTATATTGCATAGAAATATTGAAAAACGTATCAACAGTTGTAGCTTCTGCCCCGTTACTAGGGCCACTTTTTTAGGTTTTTTAATGAAAAATCATACATATTTAGATTTTTTCGAGATAAAAGTCATGAAATGGGATTTTGTTTAATTATTACTAACATTAGAGCAATTGGATGACATTAAAATGTTATTCGTTTTTCATTGAATTACCTGACAAACCTTGCCATTGGAAAATATAAAGGTAAAAGGGAACCAAAAACTTTCCAGGTCCCCCTCTGAGGAAATGCAAAACTTTCAAGTTCCCCCTCCTCTACCCCCAAAAGTTTCGAATCCCCCAGTCCTCCAGCCCTTCACCGCCTTTTTGTTAACGCAGCCTAACATTTTCACTTAAATGGTTGATATTTTTAGCCTCTTGTATCGTTCAATGAATTTGTAACGAATCCAGTTCAATATAGATTTGTTAATCAGGTGCCGCAAACTGGTAAATTTCATGAATTTCGCAATAATATCACAAAACGTGTTTTGAAGGCTGATATACCGATTGTTCTTATTTTTGACCTTGACCTAAAATTTGGAGGGAAACTGGAGCTGTTCGTAACTACCCCCCCCCCTGGCATACACGGAAAATGTGCCCTCCCACTGAATTTTGATGCCCACTGCCCTCAAGTAGTCTGCCCGCTCCCCACAACAATGCAAGCTCCCCACTGCCCTCTTCCCGTTACTGAAATTCCCCATTGGCAACTAGATGCCCTTTAGGCAACCCAGAATTACGCAAAACTGTGCGAGCAGCTATCAGTATACCTTGGAACATTGCTCCCCTCTAAGTTAGGCTCAAGATCTCCCCTCAAGTTCTATCAACCACGCCGCTTTCCCCTCCCTCTACGTATTTTTCGGTGCCCACTGTCAAAAAATTTCTCCCAGCCCACTGAAAAATTGAAAAATATGAAATTTCTTCCCGCCCACAGTAAATATCGATATTTTCTCCCCGCCCGCTGATTAGTTTTGAAAGTTGCCCGCCACTGAAAACTTCGCACGAACACCTTTTTGCACGATCAGCTTAGTTGGCGGCACCTGGTTTATTGATAACGTCTATGGCGAAGGCCTTTATAAAATGGCAAAAATACATATCCATATTAATATACATGAATCAGGTGATGGTAACAGAATATTTGAGCGCTGCAAACTTTACCAATGTGGAAATTCTCTTCTCGATTCCCGGGTAGTTAGATGCATCACTGTAAATGAGATATACAGAGCATGCGCAATATGGGAGGGTGCCTTGAGGAAATTCCGTAATGCTATATTTAGCCTGTATCAGGAGGTACTTATTGTACTACCGAAACAGAAAGTACAGTAAGTTATAAATGAAATTTTGTGTTACCAAAATAAAATTTTGTCGTGCTCCGGCTATGTAGACCTGAGGTTTGTGTGATCTGAGCATCAGCCCGGCGTTTGTCATCATCGAGAATTTAGAATTCAGAGACTGGAGTTGTGATTTTCGGAGAGCACAGCAGTTAGCAGTGTAGGAGCTGTAGTTGCAAGGCGATTGCCCAGCGATTGTCTACAAGTTCTTTCGACACTGACAGTGGCACGGTACTCCTAAGTCTCAGAAGCCTAGTTTGATAATAGTGATCCCTTGTAATTCTGGCGACTCGGAGCAAGTTTGACAAGATACGAAAGTGTACGGTATGAGAGAATATTACAATTTATTTGATTATGCCCAATTTTTTATCACGATAGAACTTCACTACAGTCGTTTCAGCCAAGACAGGTCGTGTATCCACAGGTCCAGTAGGCATAATTTGTGATGATTTTTTCCTATTATTATCATAAAAAATAATTATGAATATTGATAAATTATTAATATGAATGTTACAGAATATTTAAACTTTTTTACACACAATGTCGTCTACTTTGTGTAAATGCTGTCTGGAAACTCCATTGTTGTGATAATTATGATTATTAATAAATTATGATTATGATTAATAAAGTCATATTTTACACATTGTAATGTGCTTATATGAACAACCCTCTGGAAACCCTTATATAGTTTCACAATCTATGCCAAAATATACAAGTGACACCATTGCCCAGGTTCAGTCTACGGCGAGAGTTACCATTGCCCAGGTTCAGTCTACGGCGAGAGTTACGGTACTACACAGTGTATATAAATAAGCTCATTATATACACTGTGTAGTAACTCTCGCCGTAGACTGAACCTGGGCAATGGTAACTCTCGCCGTAGACTGAACCTAGGCAATGGTGTCACTTGTATATTTTGGCATAGATTGTGAAACTGTATAAGGGTTTCCAGAGGGTTGTTCATATAAGCACATTACAATGTGTAAAATATGACTTTATTAATCATAATCATAATTTATTAGGCCCCTAATAATCATAATTATCACAACAATGGAGTTTCCAGACAGCATTTACACAAAGTAGACGACATTGTGTGTAAAAATGTTTTAATATTCTGTAACATTCATATTAATAATTTATTAATATTCATAATTATTTTTTATGACAATAATACGAAAAAATCATCACAAATTATGCCTACTGGACCTGTGGTGTATCTAGCACAATTGTCGCCCTGCGTATATGTGCGTTCACGGCATTGAATCGGTGAATAACAACGCTTTAGGTTGTATGCTCAGGGGGCCCTTTTCTCCGGTCCACCTCTGTTTCTTTGTCGCAGGCGAGGAGGCAGATGTCCTTTGACTCCGGATCAAGGCAAAAGCCCTTGGACAAAAGTTGTCGTTGATTCTGTGAAACCCCCAAAGCCAAGGTCGAAGGTCTGACATATAATGATTCACACAACTTTTCATGCGTGTTTGGGTAAATCATTTAATCTTATACTGTCCCACTCACACACTTCACCGTCCAAAGTGGGTGTAATTTCGGTACGTGAGAATTGAAATGATAGTCACAAAAATATAAACACCATCCTAAGTCACCGTGAAAAGATAGCTAATCAAACTGTTCTTGTCGTAGTTCTTAAGTAGCTGTAATTTATGACAACTTCTTCGCTATTTTTGTTCAGTCTGCATTATAAATAACTCGGCCGCTCAGTAAAAGTGTAAATAAAAAAATAAATAAAAATAAAAACTTAACTTTCTTGTATGTACTCTCCTAACCTTTTAACCCCCTCCCCATTTTTCTCATTAGAGATCCAACTGTAATATAGAAAACAATAAACTCGGATCAAACCATGATGATGAAAGGGTAGACAGATGTGTTGCAATGCACAGTGTTAAGCTTGTTAAAATAGCCTGAATATGTATAGGCTGCGGGTGAATTTTTAGTTCAGACCCCCAAAAATATGAGTCGGCAATAATACAACATCTTTATATGTGTATGTTCTGTTGCGATACAGTCGTCGGAGCTGCGCTCAAAGGTCGTATGGGACCCATACGACCTATGTTAACACTGTATCCAAGGTACGATGGTGCTTGACAAAAGTTAAAACATGTCTGTCATAATCTACATATAGTAATTTAAATTTAAATAAATATAATTTAATTGTGCATTTAGATATCGCGCAGGAAATACATTGTTTGTAAACAAGGAACTTGCACAGGTGCAGTTCCGACGACTGTTTCCCTTAAAGATATAAGCTTACAGGATGAAAGTTACGAAAATAAATTGTCAAACGTTACAGCTACTGACCCTTATTCAAGAACTTTTGGAATTTTAGATTTTTATAAACTTCACAAATTTCTTATGGGGATATTTATTTTTGATTTGTAGCACTTTATTATGAAATGGCAGATCATTGTTATGACACAAGACATAAACTTGCAGCGAATCTATCTTTACCTAGAATGCAAACCTCTTTGGGTCAATTTGCAATTTCGTACATGGTGCCAAGTTATGGAACAATTTACCGAAACTGTTAAAATGGGTACACCACGATACCAGTCCATAAAAATTATTAAAACTGTGATTATTTCAAGACTAGTTGTGAGAAAGTTTAATTCTAAAACATTTCACGCGCGCTACAGTGGATGGTATAAAGTGATAGGACCTGACTCGATTAGCATACAGCTATTTTTCTGGTTCCATATTAGCCTTTTGCCTATTTTAGGTTTTGTAATACTGCACTTGTAAGTGAAAGATATCAAAAAGCAATGAAATGGATGAATGAAAACATTGTATTGAGAAACGCTGGAGAGTTGCTTTGCGGTCAATGACATCATGACGTCACCACAGAAAACTGATTTGGAGACATCAGGTTGGTCACTTACAAAGTCCTAATTGACCGATATACGATACGGTATACAATCATATGTATAAGTCTGGTTAGTAGAAGCCCGTATTTTTCATTTTGCAATGCGAGTTTACTTTTTCAGTGTGCTAATGCTATGCCTACACACATACTTTGGAATGTTTAGTGAGAGGTAGAACTTGAAGAAAAACATCCAATACTTTTGCGTGGGCGCACGCACGGTGACGTATTGGTAGAATGGGCAATGTGGTGGTCTGAGTTTGCTGTGCTATTTATGACTTAATCCTAGATATGGGTGTAAAAAGAGTCTTCGCTGCTACTAACTCTGCGTGGTAGGGCTGTGTTTTACAGGGCAGAGCTACCTCCCTCCAAGCTATGATCAAACATATAGCCTGTGATGTCGACTTTGACCTTAAAAACAGATTAATACCAACAGCTATAAATATACCATGGGGGTTTTCCGCCGGGGTTTTCCGCAGCTTCCCATCATACTACGCGTTTCGGAAATGACGTATAAATTTGCATAAGTGTGGACCATTTGATATTTTGAGGGGGGTGTTGGAAGATTGACTCTGGAGCATTATATTTTGTTTCCTGCCTGCTTCACCTGGCATTATTTTTTTTCAACTCTGTGAATTCTGGCGTCTTTTTTCACTTCCCTTTTCGAGGAATCTTTTCCCCCGTGCATGCACGCACTGAAATGCCAATATTTCCAAGCCTTTTTTATAAGATACTTTTCTTCATATGACATGACAATACTGAATGAGGAAAGAAAGTAGCAAAAGTTTACATGGAAATATAGGCAAACAACATCTCAGATTGCTTGAAAATTGGAATGAAAATAGAAGCATCTTTTACTACAGCCAGACTAAATACTGATGGAGACAAGAGGTCATCAAGGTCTCAATCTTAAGAAACAACTACAACTATCAGTGATTAGGTTTGTTCTTGGTAAAGTTTGAAGTGGGCAAAAAGCAGGTGGCACAAACTGACTAAGGATTTGAAAGACTGAAAATAGAGGTTACGTCGTAGAATATTGAAATGACACAATTAATCCAATTACTTAGGGTGGTTAAGAGGGAGTCCGTCCTGAGTCTGTTTATAACAGAGTTCATCAGACTCAAATATAGTAGACATGAAATGATTTCCCATTATTACCTTGTCAATAAAGACAAGTGAATATCCCGATAGGTAACATTAGCAAAAATGTGCAAATTTATGCAAAGAAATAAACATGCTGTTTCTGCATATTTTAGGCAAAACAGAAGTGCTTGGAATTTCTAAGGTTTCAAAAGTTTATGTAGTACATTGTTTCAAATTTAGGGTATGGATATTCATTTTGGAATGCAGCTTCTATTTGGATATTGACAGGTGTGTCCAGTAACATACTTTAAATATACAAAATATATCATAAAATGCATGTATCATGAAGACAGTTACAAGTACGTCTATTTCATGGCAAATTCTTGCACCCTTCTCCAACCCTCGTCACACCACGTCGCAAATGCTGTACTGAAAGTTGTTAGAAATTGCCCAAGAGAAGTTTCAGTAACATTCAATATGGAGGTGGGTGCCACTTATGTAGAACAAATTCTCTTGTTTACAAGTCATGATGCCAGGCAAATCATTGAAAAGAACAACAATGGACACCAGCGCAGGCTATGCGGACAACTGAGCTTAATTGAATATTCAAGATATTTGCAGGTGTAAGGATGAGAGACTGTAGCATAGGCACAGTATGAATAACATGAATAATGCTATACTCGTTTCAAATACTGGACATGTAGGCCTATTAAAAACAACAGCAAAAGTGTGACTTAAAATATTAATCAAATCAGGGCATTAGGGCCTAATGAAATTAAGTGTAATGAATTCAGATGTTATGAAAAGGTTGTGACCAAAGGATGCGCTGAAAAATGAAAGACGTTACGCCACGATCACATTGATTGAAAGATATTATAAAAATAGTGTGGCGCACTGAAAGAGTAAAGATGTAATAAAATGGCGCGTGCCGAAAATGTTAAGTAAAAACTTAAATTCACTGTCCGTGCATATTTTTTACAAAATATCGACTCGCAATTTTTTTAAATTTTTACTGCCATCCTTGGCTGGAATTTTTCTGCAAAGGCAACCTCTCAGAATCTGTTTTTCCCCGAAATCTTCCGAGGCCCCTCCCCCAGGATATCAAATGGTACAATCCTTTAAACCACCTGATGAAGGTGAAGGGGAATCCCCCTGAGTCGAACATTCTGGAAGCAAGTTTCTGCGATTGCGAAAGCGAAATTTCTCTGTCAGTTTAACATTGTTGCGGTAATACAAAGCGGTGTGGAGTCCCAATCCGACGGCTGAATCATCTTCGTAATTTGAAGCAGACTTTGGCGGGAGTACGGGTGCGACTGTGAATGAATTGAACGTTCGGACAGCTGCAAATCTGAGCAGGGAAGCGTTGGGTTGGAGGTACGTCAGCTTTCACCATAGAGGTAAAAAAAATCAAATACTTACGTTACATGTAAACAGTCAGCCCGTCTGCTGTGTGATAGTTCGAAAAGTTTTGAACCTCATAGGCCTACTACAAGGTTGAGCATTGGTGGATTTCACAGCATGCATGTTGTGAAAGGATGTTTAATATATTAAACATATACTAGCCTACTACTAGGCCTATTGATTTCAATTATGCCGGCCAGGGTCATTAAAGCTTTAATATATCCGGTGTATTGCATCCCAACATGGACGGCTGTGTACTGTGATGTCAACTGTTGCTACTTTCAGATGTAGTGAACTAATGGTCTGTAGACCTTTCCGAATGAGTCCACAGAACATATGAGTTATCACTGCATATCATTGAAAGCAGCACAGCCCGGTTCAGGCTTGTAGGTTGTACCGACATGTTCTTCTTTCCCTCACGATGAAATAATGAAGACTACTAGGGTTGTCTGTATGGCGCGGCGGCTTATTTATTCTTTTTTTGTCGGCGATCACCGCACAGTGATCTCACGGTGTATGAAGCGCTTCACAACCTTTTTTGACAACTCATTTACCTTCGAATGCAGTCCCGTATGTAGTTGACGTTTGGGATCGTCATCCTTTGCAGTCCATTTGCGTCTGGTGCATTTTCTGGTTCAGGACTGAGATTCACAATTTAGCTCTAATCTAACTATCGAATGATGGAATTTGGTTTTTCTCCATACGGTGTCAGTGAAATAAATGTAGAGACATTTGTTTGTAAGTAGAGTGTGGACGTGGGTTAGCGTTTACAAATATGTCAGGTGAGGGCGACGTTGAAAACAGGCTTGGTTGAAAAAACCGGATATCAATGATGTTATCATAGCCAACTTCAATGGCTACCGTATGATATGGCCATAGGCACCTATGACATACTTATATTATCGCTATGAAATTAACGCATTAATGTGCTTCCCTAATCATTTTATACTAATTTGTATGCTGTAGAAATTATCCCTTAAGATCAGCAGCAGTCCAAGTTGTGTTGGGTTTGTGCAAAGTCATACACGATTGGTTGCATAGGCCTAATATTTACACAATATATACATGTACATGATTGGTTGCACATATAATATATCTCTCAGTCATCATCTGATACGACCTGGAAGAATTTTAAGTTTCTAGGAGGTCTGTCTGTCTGTCTGTATGTAGATATCCATACCCATAATTTATGTGCAGGCATACTGAGCCAGTGGCTATGATGTATACTTTGTAGCCTTTTTAGAAAAAATCTTGTTGCCCTGATTAGTCTACTATTCTTGTCAAAGTAGTATAGTAGATTTTGGTTATGGAAGCTATAATTATAGGCTAGAAAAATGTCTGTCTGTATATGTAAGCTTGTATGTATGTATGCAGGTTGGTAGGTAGGTAAGGTAGGTGCTATATTTTTATGTATTATGTATCCACATCAAGAGTTTGAGAACCACAACACACCTATTGTCTGAGTAATTGGTGTGAAGGTGCATCATACGGTGGATATGAACATGCTTGTGATGAAAATATGTGAATGAATTACCAATTGCACTAACCATGTAAATTTTATTATCTTATGAGGATACGTAAATTACAAAATTTTCATAGCAGTTTCTTCAAATTTATATCCAATTAAGCTTATGAATTCCTTCTTTTTTTCTTTAATGTTTGAGAAAAGAAAATGTTTTCTTTAATAGAAAGAGTTTACTGTGTTATTTGAAATTTGGTACACATTCAAATCATAATGAAACCAACATTGTAATAATTTTAAGAATATTTTGGTGTAATATTTGGAAAAACTTTTTTACCAGATCTACTCCCCCCTTTTTACATTGGGCACGAAGGTTCCTTAACTTTTCACAAGACTCCCCTCCTGAAATTCTGCATGAAGTTTCCTTGGCGTGGAAATACTTATTAAGATCATGTTAAAATTAACAGAATGTTTTCATAATTTCATTACATTTTCTTATTTTGGTGATATTATACATGAATTTTAATTGCATAATAACATGGTGATTTAATGAGCATTTTGATATTTGGTGTGAAAGTGTAAGTAAAAAAATCATTCCAAAACAATGTTGAAGGTCAATTTTCCAGGTAGATTTTGTTTCCCCATAATTTTATAAAGGTTAAGCAGTATAAAGGTTGTGAAATCTCATATTATACATTTCCTACCATCTGGCCTTTGTATCTCTTTAAGTAAACAAGTGTCTGTGTCTGTATCGCACAACTTCCTACACACAATTAACAAGTACTATAGTTGAAGATGCAGACTTGGGTAGAGAGTTACCATTATTTTTCCACAGTAAAAGAATTGAAGTCGATCTGAAAGTTAATTACCACACTCGTATGACTGGTTTGGCAAGTTGTTCCAGAAGTTGCTGCTTCAGTTTCATTTGTTAGTGAATGTGCAGATAGAACCGAAACTGTTTACATTTATCAACAGGGTTTCTAAGCTTGCATTTTTCTGTCTCTGGGATGCATAATCAGTGTAGAAAATCATGTCATTTGTTTGGATATCCAACTGATTTCTGCAAAACTTGAGAATCACTGCATGTACAACTGTTGTATTTGGTTTGAAGATCCATCCTAATGTAAGTCAAAGATGGAGTTTGGTTCAAATTAACATGATAATTCTCTAATATATGTAAAAGTGAATATGGATGTTGTAAAAATGGCCAAGATAAACAATGCTTCAAGTTTGTAGGTATTTAAAGTAGAAATGATGTTATTTTTTGACAACTTAGGCTTGAGGCCCAAACATTGTTGTATGTTGCCATATTATGTGTGTGTATGTGTGTGTGTGTATTGCTATTACAATCTCATTTGCATATTTAATGAATTCTGTAATTAGCCTCTACATCAATACTGAGTTCACCAAGTTTGATCGAACCTCTGCTATTGATTGATCATTCTTAATGTTAGTTGTGGTAAAAGTTTGATGAGCATGACATTCTAATTATCAGCTCATTTGCATATTTCATTTTGTTAAGAGTTTGCAAGTAGATCATTTGCATATGTAATTATTTTCTGTAATTTGGCTATATATTTGGCTATATATTGAGTACACCTATTTTGACTGGACTTTCCCCATTGATTGATCTGTGTTAGTTGAAATAAAATTTTGATTGGCATGACATTCTAATTAATAGCTCATTTGCATATTTAATGAAACTGTAAAAAGGCCATATATCAAAACTAAATGCATTGGATTTGATTAAATTTTTGAGGTGCATTGGTTATACTCAGATATAATATTATAAATACTAAAAGTTTGATGACCATGAAGTACTGATTGACAGCTTATTTGCATATTAAATGAAATTCTGTAATCAGGCTATATTTCTTTAAATCTACTGAATTTAATCAGAGTTCTAAGCTATAGCAGCAATACTTACTTAAAGTCTTGCTGGAAGTTGATGATATTATAATCATTGTGAGCTCTATTATACATTCACCTGAATGACTTTTCTTATTACATTAGGGAAAGACTGCATTAACTTGCATGGTACCTGAAACCTGGGTCCTTTTAAAATGCCAGTCCCCATCAGCTTTCAAATTTATTGTACAGGTTCATAGGCCTGACTGCTTTCTGTTTTGTGCAAAATAATATGAAATTTGCACAATATTTTCTTATATTTAGTGATAATAGTCAATATATATGTGTTTCACTTATGTCCATGTTTGATTTTTGGTGCCATGGACTGCAGTTAGAAGAAAAAAAATTAAAAAAACTTGTTGCTTGTTCTTTCATCATTGCAGCCACATAAGATGGAGGGCCATATAGTCTTACTTTGATCCATGAATTTTATCGCTTTTCTTATTTTAGGTAAACTAGTTAAACTGAATAGGGAATTAGATGAAATTTTATCGGCCGGTTCTTTCAAGTTTTGTTACATATTATATCTACTATTATGATTTAAATTAAATTTGTGATATCACAACTTTGTGAATATTGAATTGTTATTTTGAGAGCTGTTTGTAGCTTGTAAGTTTGTTTGGTGTCTGGCTTGAATGAATGCACCATGTATGCGTGGAACCTACATACCAGTAATGACTGTTTAAATTCTTGTTGTCCAAATTCAGTTTGCTAATGAGAGACAAGGCTAGGTACTTTTGAACAGATGGAAACAAAATTAGCAGTGTTATTGTTTTCTGAAAACATTTTTCTGAATCTTGATCAAAAAATTTGTTTTAAGAAAAGACACGCTTATGGCTTCAAATTTGATGTTTCCGACTATGTTTTCATGTTTGCTTTCTGAATTATTACAAAACTACCCTCATATGTAGCTTGACTTTGCCCTGAAAAGATATACAGTCCAGGTTCTCTCAAAGATACTGACCATTATGATACTGATTTTCTTTGATCTAGACACAGTTTATTAAAATCAATATCAGTAGATTGTGATCAAAGCAGTAGACCAGTGTCATTGACACTACCGGTATTTTTGGATCGGTGGATACATACGTAATTAGCCATATTGAATCTCACATCTGTGACTTTATTCAGCGAGAAAAAATGCAAATCTTCCCAAAATTATATTTATATTTGTACTTTCTTGGTTTCAGATGACTATTGTACAGGGACTGGTGGTATTGTTAACTTTAGGCGTGACTGTCTGTGGTGGCAGCTCACTTCCTAAAGCTCCTGAATTGAACGTTAAGGATGAGGGAATAGAGGCTCCCGCCTCAGCTGATGGATTGCTTGGTCGAGTTGTGAGGAGTGACCAGGAAAGAAACCGTGGAATCACTCCGTGTCAGTCTGATGCAGACTGTGGAGATGTAACAACTGTGTGTTTTACTCACACTGGAACATGCGAAAGCTGTGTGGTTTTTGAAGTTAATGCTCCATCATTGCCACAAAGATGTAGAGGTGGGCAGATGATACTGTGACTCAGTGTGATATTCATAATTTCTTGATCTCTATATGTATTCCAGGTGTTTTGTTTAACCCTTTGAACCCGGCTCAGACATAAATGTCTGATGACGTCATAGAGTACCAGGGGGTCAGAGTGCAAAGGGTTAATTCAGTAGTAAAATTAAGTACTACTCAAGTTCAACCAGTGCAACACGTCATGCCCTTCTTCCGATTTACAAACTTTTACAAGTACAGGACCATCCATTTCTGAGAGAGAGTGACATTTTATCTAAAATAAGACAAAATTGAAACAGCCATTTCATCTGAAATGGCCCTCTGAAATCACAAAGTTGCAACAATCAGTTTTCTCAGAAGCAACAGGATAAGCAAGTTGCCATAACTTGATTGGTTTTGATAGATATCTTTGAAGGCTCTTTGTTGCAAAAATTACACTAGAAGTGCAGAGTAGGGTGAATAGCTCTGCCTTCAAATAGAACATTTCTTTTCTCACCTGTCACAGGGAAGTATCTCAGGTAGATTAATGTTGCACATTTTTCAATGTGTTTTATTTCCAAGCTTTTGCAAGGATGATGTCAGCGGGCACGCGGCTGTCTATAGGACTGCCCAAAGTTTAAAAAATTTAAAAATAATTTTTAAGGAAATAATTTTCATATGTAATGTATAGATTGCATCGGGAACTTGCATGCTAAGAGATCGGGTTTTGTCACAGGCAAATTAGATATTATTTGTGTTGATTTTTCCAGTTATGGTCAAAAATTGATTATGAGTATTGATCAATTATTTATATGAATGTTACAGAATAATCTTGCTTTTTTAGAAAAATGTCGTCTATTTTGTGTAAATACCCTCTGGAAACATTGATGTTAAAATTATGATTAATGAATTATGACTATGATTAATGAATAATATTTTACAACGAAAGTTACTACACAGTGCATACACTTTGCAGTAACTTTCGCTGTAGACTTAACATGGGTAATGTCGTCATTTGTATATTTTGGCATAGAATGTGAACTAAATAAGGATTTCCAGAGGGTTGTTTATATAAGCAGATTACATTGTGTAAAATACGATTTTATTAATCATAATTTATTAATAAATCATAATTATAACAACAGTTACGTTTCCAGAAGGTATTCACACAAAATAGACGACATTGTTTGTAAACAAGCAAGAATATTTTATTATTCTATAACATTCATATAAATAATTGATCAATATTCATAATTTATTTTTGATCATAACTTGAAAAATCAACACAAATAATGTCTAATTAGCCTGTGTATCAGCTGGCATGCATTGATCACATCCCCAGTGTAAGTTGACTTTGACTACTCAAGCAGAAGAATTTATAGACATCCAAAAGGTATGTAAAGTTTAATTCTTCTCATTCAATGGTCATTGCCATGCATTTTCTATATCTTACAGACTATTTTGACAGCAGGAATGAACCACACGATGTAGGTGACACTTCAGGAAACAAGGAAGGCAGACGCTGTTATCAGGAGACTGACTGCAAACTGGGAAGGTTTTGTGTTGAAGATACGGGAACTTGTGAAAATTGTACAGAACTGCAATCAGCGCACAACAAAGATCCTTATGAGAAATACTGTGCTGGTAAGCATGTTTTCCAATCCAATACATTTGGACGCTGGGTTAATCCTGAAAAGGTTGTTTATAGAGACTGCATGTGACCTGATATTACAAAGATGATATCAGTATTGGTGTCAGTTATAAATGCTTACATAGGATCATTGTCACAAAGGTGTAGGAATACCCCTATCAATTGCCAGTAAATATTGATAGTATTTTAATCATCATTACAACATGTCTTTAGTTTCTACTTTAATTTCAAGGCAACTTTTAACCACTTTCTTTCAAAATCAAGAATAAAAAATTGGGGGTCACCTTTCAAATTGTGGTACCTGGAGAGAAACATATTACCTAAGATTTACCAATTTGACATTCAAAATGGCAGCCAAACCAGTGTCAACGCTGTGGAGAAAAATAAAATGACTTGTTCAATTTCTAGAAAACTAGAGAGAGGAAAAGTTTCTTACTCCAAGAGCTTTATGATGAGCTCCCACAAGGACTAGACCAGAAAAGTATTTGAAAAATGCATCCCTGAGGCACAATTGTACCTTTAATGATACTGACCTTATTACATTGGTGACTCTTCATTCTCAGTCAGCATCTGTCTTTGTCTGACTTGTACTTCTTCTCTAAACCTGCTTGTCAGAAAATTTTATATTTTGAAAATAGGTCATCAGGGTGTAACATCACTCAGATTTGTTCAAATGGTGATAATATCTATACATGTAAATTTGGTCAACCGATTTTTTCAATTTCAGTCAAAAGTCTGCTGAAACAAGCCATCAGATGTGGTGTTTATCCAATGCTAGGAATGCAGTGCATAACCTTTTTCTTGTTTGTTGAAATGGTGATGCAAATTTGGATTATGTATATTTGTGTGTGTAATATTCTTATTGCATCAAAACATCTTTTAAACCTTGTAGCTTGTACATTCCAAGGTATACACCAATTTAAATATGAAATTCATCTAAATTTGCATAAGATAAATAAAATAAATGTTTTTTAGCCGATTCTCTGTTTTCGATAAAACTCAATCATTTGTGTTTGTGTGATTATCCAAATTTTGTATTTTTATTAAAAAAAGCACAAAAACAACTGTTCTATTTGTCTCCATATTTGATTTTTAACGCCTGTGTACTGATCCCATTATTTTCCCAACCCAAACTGTAGTGACTTCTTATGTCATGTGGTTGTTATATATTAAAGAGAGATGACATGAATTGAAAACGATAACATGGAATCAGATAATGTTTGATATTGCTTTCCGTGAAAAATTCCAGTGAAGCTGTGTTTATTAATCTTTACAGGTAAGTATTATCTCCTTCACTGTTTCTATTGTCATATTATTGGCTCACCAGGTAGGTTACTGAATCATAGCTGAAAGACGAAAACTAATAAAAATCATGCTGTATACCAGTTTTGCTGTATTTAATTAACAGCATGGATAAAATATCAAGAAGAAGAAGAGGCAAGAAAAGCCGAAGACGCAAAGACAAGCTTGAAGGAAACAGAAGATGCAAAGAAGAAGAAAGTAATGTATGGTTTCATTTTTAGTGCATTGGCCTTGACTCTGGTACTTCTGTGTGGATTATTGTGGTATTGCAAGCGACAGCGTCAAAAACAGCAAAATGACAATGGTATGTGCATATTTCTGTTGCAATTTACATAATCTAAACATTTTCAGCATCCTGTACTTATAATAACTTTGCGTGGAAGATTTCATTAATTGAGACAAATTGCACAAAAAAAGGAAGTATAGGATTTTTCTGAAAAGTACTTCAGTTGTAATTTATTTCCTTCCAGCTGGCCTTGGCGTATTTATTATGTAAACAATTTGAAAAACAGTTCCGAGACCTCAGTTTGAACAAAGTATTGACAGAGTCATGAATATACTACACAATGTACAAAAGAACATACCGGTAGTACCGATAGCGGCTATGAAACTTTTTAATACATGTACATTGATCAACTTGCAGGCAACAGAGAGGATGAGGATACCAATGGTCCATTCATTGCTCATCCAGAAGATGAAGACAATGTTGCGACAGAAACAGTGTAACAGTGTAACCTGTTTTAGTAATTTGGGTGCCCTGGCATTGAGCCATATTTTTATTTAAATAATTGATAAGCCACTTGTTCAAGTGGAGGATCCACTCCATGTTGGCTGATTTAATTCTCATAATCTGAGATTGTTTCAACTTGATATCGTGTATTTTAATGTACAATTTCAAGTCAAAGCAAAAATTTAATACTATTTAAAATTTTTGCTTTGAAATAGTGTATTTAAATGTACAATTAAAATCTAAATACAAATTTTTATACAAATTTTAATACTGCTTGGCAGTACTACAGCCCACTAGATCTTGTATTTGTATATATTTGTACGTAGTTTTACCGATACTTCATATTTTGTACCAGTAGTAAAGATAGCCTCTCAAAATTTTAACTTCCGTCTTTTGATAGACTGAAAGATATCCCTCACTCGAGGACCTCCCTACGCTCCACTCTTCTTACAGCGCCCTCGAGCCAAGGATCTTCCAGTCTAGTCTTTTGACAGCCATTTTTAATTAACAAAGCAGAATCAAATCTAATATCTTCCAAATCCTGATGTACATAATACCAAAATGAGTTTTGTAAAAACGATTATGCAACAATACTGTAAAAGACAGTGAAAATTCCAAGTTTTTCAAAGTGTGTACAAATAATGTTTCAAATTTGCTACGTAATCATTATTTGGAATTGATAAAACCAGAGTTGATTGTACAGTTATACATGCAAGCAACTATAAGCATTTGATCAACTACATACTGTCTAATAATTGATGGGTAAAACTCAGCCAAATTGTACAAATACGGGGTGGAATTTTTTGTACAGTCTCTTATCGTTATGGTATTATTTATCTCTTTGATAACTTTTTTGAATTTCAGGTTTCAGCTATTAACACAGTAACTTTTGACAATATTTCGGTATTTTTCAAATATCAAGCGGTGTTTCTTGGTCTACTCCTAAAAGAATGCTGGAACACCTTGTATTTGGCTTTGCAACATTAGACTGTAGGCAGAAGACCAGAAATTTACTTCTGGGTTCATTTGGAACCCACAAA
Organism: Ptychodera flava; assembly: GCF_041260155.1. Classification (NCBI taxonomy): domain Eukaryota; kingdom Metazoa; phylum Hemichordata; class Enteropneusta; family Ptychoderidae; genus Ptychodera; species Ptychodera flava. Next base: position 16,553,953 of record NC_091942.1, read on the forward strand.
TGTATTTGACCTTTGAGGATTGATATCTGCATTCAAATATTGTGCTTGTTTGGTTTGAACTTTTATGTAAAGTATTTTTGTGAAGATATTAATCTCCTGCTTGAACCAAAATGTGGACTGCCACTTCAAATTTGCTCAAAATCCCCTGAAATTTTACAGAGTGATACTTGACATACTCCTTCACAGTCCCACGCGTGGATTTGGTCAGCTGTGAAACAAACACTGTGTTTTGAAATGGCAATTGAATGTTACTTTGTAATTTCGCACAATTTTTAATCCTATTCCTGCTATATCTCAACAACTATGGAGAATTTTCTAAAATGTATGCTGATATAGCCTTAGTTATCTTGGGGGTATGTGTCTCCAATTCTGCTGAAATTCATTTTAACAGATGGAAAAATTGGCTGACTTTAAAGCTTTTAAACGATTAAATGATTTTCACATGCAATAGTGCGCATTTGGAACACTGTCAGCCCTAGCAATTGCACACACGTTGAATCCTTCGCTATCCCCATAAGTAAGGTATCAAATTAAAGCCATAAGTTGATCATGAATTTTACTTAATAGGTCCTAGCCCACTTGATTGAAGCAATATGTGACACAGCTTGTAGACCTTAATCTCTTCGTGCCCTTTTTGCTCTGTCCCATTATTGAATATTTTAAAACTTTTTTTACCTTATATAAATCAATGATTCAGTTTCAACCTCACACCATGCCTATTACAGGTGGTTTTAAATAATCCACAATATAAGTGCCGGCATGCCAATCAATACCTGCTGCAGGTCTGTTGACAAGCCAAATAGTGGGCATTTAAAAATACTCCAGGGAGTAGACTGAGAAACTTACTGCTCATAGACCCTAGAGTAGATCTCAATCATTCTAGGGTCCATGATTCTGCAGAATGAAATACTGGAAAAGCAGCTTCAATTAATGACCTTTCTCTATTGTTGTTTTACCTGCTGAAATAGTTAGAAGCAACTTGTAATATCTTCAAGTATTAAGTACAGATTTCAATCATGGAGGTACAAGCATAGATCTCTTTCATATTTATCTCCTGTTGCCATTTGCCAATACAGGCTTTTTAGAATTTTATATGCAGTACCTTTTGAAACCAAGCAAGAAAGAGTAATATGTCAAAGAAAAACAAGTTTTGGCAAGTCCCTTTTATATTTTGTAATATTTTTTGAAGCATGTATATGAATTATGAAGGATTTTTACCCAGAAGTTATATCTTGTGTCATTGAAAGTTGGAGCTCACAGCAGAGTTAAAGAACTCCAGAGGAGAGCCATGAAAATGTGAGTGACAAGATATGGGAACGTTATTCCAAGTGTCCGGTTGAAATACAGTCATTGCCGTACTTAAGTGTACATGTATGCTCATATGCAGCATACTGGGAGATGTAGTTTCTCCTGAGGAATTGTGGAACAGTTGACTGTGGATTATTTTAAAAGTACTTACGCTGGCATCATCAGTGTGTAGTAAATCATTTCCCCATCTTCTTGCTGGCAGGTGCATCGTCAAGTACTAAAGGCTGCAGGGACTTGATCCCCGGGATCAAGTTTGTTTTAGTCACTAAGAGGATTATTGGGTGTCACAACCTTTTGTTTTCCATTGAAATTATTATCTAATAAGTAGCTTTCCCTGCCAGACAATCTGATGCTGGAACAGGCTTTTAATAATTCCACAGATTCTTGATTCCTCAATTCCCAAAACAAGATTTGGGTGACTTGAGTCTCCCACTTCTTTTCAGGATGTATTTCCTAACTCTAACAGCCCTGGCACATCATGCCTATTCCAATGTACACTTCTGATAGATGTGTATACTTGTAATGAGGGTATGTGAAGCTGTGTCAGAATCAGTGGCTGTTTTCTTTTAATAAATAATGTTGTTCATAAATGGTCACGAGCCATTATTAATGACTTTTCTCAACCGGACATAAATATGGCAGAAGCAAAAAACCCTCTGGTACATTCTTTCTGATGGCATATTCTGAATAGCCTAAAAACATCATTCCTGTATCACACAAGCAGGTTAGAAGGTCAGCTAGGTTCTGTCACTATTTCATGTGTTCTCTAAATTGTAAAATTGTATGTAAGGGCTCAAGAGTTCAATTACAATTTAATTGATGACACATGACAAAAACTCTTGGAGGGATAATTGTTTGGCCTGGTATATATCCCAACTTTTGCAAATTATGGGTGAATCATTTCTGAAGAAAACTTGATTTGCCCACTTTTAAAATAACATTTTTTGATATGTAATTTTATCATATTTGGTTTCAAAAACTAGCAAGTTTGAAAGTTGAAATGTATTTCTTGCCAGGTAAACTTTTGCTGCAGGGTGTCATGCATGCAGGGTTTCTTCACACACAGCACAAGTACAGCTCAAAAGTTTCGCAGAAGTTGGATTTGATCATGTTTTGCTAGTGTACACTATTTTCAAAGTTTTCATATTGTGCTCTCAGCTGTTTTTGACCATTTAATTAGTGCGCATGGGCTACTTGCATAGAAGATTCAAGAATTTTTTATCAGGGTTTTAAAAGAACAGAAGAATGTTAACCTTTCTTGGTCAACAAATATTTGCGAAAAATAATTTACAAAATGTGAACTGGCCATTTCGACTCTAAACCTTGATGTTAAACAAAAGATTTTTTTCTGCATTTTGTCTACCCTACTAAAAAACTGTCACTGACACCTTTTGTTACTCTCATAAAGAAGTTGATGGACCAAGAAGGGTTGAATTTCTAAAAGGGGGGGAGGGAGGGTTAAGAAATCTGCTCAACCCAGTGGTAAGTCTGAGATGTAGCAAATTAGTAAAATTTACAAAATTCTGAAATACAGTGTATTTACAAACTTCACTATACATGGTATTGAGCTTTGGTAGCTGCCATATAACTCTTATGGTGACCGCAGGGTCCATACACTTTTGGAAAGTCCATAAATTTTAAATCCTCCTGGAAAAGTCCTGGAAAAGCCCAATTGACAGTGAAATTGTGTCCTGGAAAGACCTTGTAAATTGATAAACCACCTACAATTTTCAAAAATGACATGATCAGTTGTAATAATGTAAATGATGTGGAAAATGATTATGTATATTCTAAAAATATTATCTGGAAAATGTTTTTTTTTTACCTCAAAAAGTCCTTGAAAGATTGTTGAATTGTTGTTAAATGATGGCCCCTGTGTGTATCATGTACACCAAACTTATTGATTAACCCGTTGCTTAGTATCGGCTGCATAGCTGCACGGGCAGTGACTGGATATCGAAAGTGTTGTGAGGTGACAATATCATTATGGAGCTCAAATGATATTCACAACATTCAAAATATATAATTATAAAAAGAACTGATAGGCCAGGTAGAGCTTTTTTGATGAAATTTATGGGTGTCCAAAGATGACTATGATTATTAAAATGATAATTTGAACTGACGATTATATGTTAAATTCAAAACACATTAATAACAAATTTAAGTTTATGAGTTTAGTGTGCGACTTTGGTGTATGAGATAACTTGCTCCCACTTTTAAAACTGAAATTTACAGAACTTACACATTTACACGTTTTTCCTTTTCGGTCAATTCGGTAAAGCTCAAGTGGAAAGTTGAGCAAACGTCAGGATAATGACGCTTTTACATCTCAGACATACTGTTAAGTGACATCTCCTCATGATACCTTAAGATAATGGGTGAAGAAAAGAAAACAAATCTCAGAAAAAAAATATATCACAACGAGCAAATTAAACTGCAGTACCATGGAATAATTCTTGGCAATACCTTTTTGGCAAACAATTTAATTTTGGACAGAACAGATAGGTTTGTACACTTTCTACACACACATCTTAAGGTGTCAACATTTGTAAATATATAGACCTATGTATTATAGTTACATTATCCAAGAAAATTAGTTCCATGATTGAACCAAAGGAAAATCTTATCAGGAGAGTCGTATGTCACAATTTATGTACCTATTATAACACCTACCATACCACCAGGAGGGACTGCACAATATTCATGATATATCTACAGAGTATGGCATGGAAGGTAAAGGTCTGACATTCAGCAGGGTTCAGTGATGAGTCATACAGTTTCATATATATAGTTAAAAGTCCAGGACACCATCATGCATATTCAAGACAAACCAGTTTTGTTAAAGTCAGTCTTTCCTTGTATTTGTATTATAGTTTTCACAATATAGCTGCTGTGCTGTAGCCTGTAGTGTTTTTTTAATGCGTCTATGTTTGTGTCGAGGGAGAATTATATCAGGGAAAGTGTGGGCTACATAGTACAGTAGCTATAATGTTGATTTGTCACTTAATGGGTTGAGCAGTTTTCTATTACATAAAATATATCTTAAAGTGCATAAAGCACTGGCTTGCTAAAAAAAAAGTTCAATAAAGCAAAATTTTTGATGCTGAATCAGCAAAGTCTCATTATTTAATCTTGAAAGTAACTGAAAGAGTTGGTCTAAGTTGGTTGGTGTATTAGCATGTGTACAGTTGCATGGTGAGAAGCATGCATATATCTCAATATACATCTGTCAGCATATATATATATATATATATATATATATATATATATATAGATATACATACATACATATATATATATATATATATATATATATATATATATAGTAGAAACTAAATTGAAAAACACACAACTACATCTGAGTGTCTCTGCACAGCAAATTTTTGGGGCTTGAAAAAATGACCCATGTAGGACTTGAACCCACGTCCCCCGAATTCAGTTCGGATGCTCTACCAACTGAGCTAACGGATCAGTTCAGTTGGTTTGACGTGCGCCGTCCTGTTGGTCCTTTTTCTTCCCCGAATGAGACCTCAGATTTACACTGGTTATTCTCTCGAAAGAGTTGTTTTAAGGAACCGCAAATATGTAACTAGAAACGTGATAATGAAATATGACGGTTCCCCAGTGTTGTTTAGCGTTGGAATTTCAAGTTATATATATATATATATTATTATATATATATATGGCATATTTGAATATCTGAAGCAAATTTCTGAATGTTCTGTAGAATATTTTTTAGCTCCCATAGCCATATGTATATATGGCAATGGAAGCTATTCTTATAGGCTAGGGAAATGTCTGTATGTATGTATGTCTGTATGTCTGTATGTCTGTGTGTCTGTATGTCTGTATGTCTGTCCGTCAACATCAAAAACTCCAAAACCGCTGTACATTTCATCTTGATATTTGGTGTGTACATGGATGATGGGCTGTAGATGAGATTTTGTTCAAATGAAGTTGTCATTGCCAAAAATATGCAAATTAAGTGAAAAAATGTAAAACAGTCAAAATTGAAAAAACTCAATAACCACTGAGCAGATTACATGAAAAATTAGCATGTAAGTACTTTGGGCTGACATGACATGATTGTGCACATCTTGGGTCAGTATCTTGGACTTGCTATTTTTTATGATTTTTTTTGTAATTTTTCTCCCATTTTTGGTCAAAAAATCTCCTGCTCTAAAACCACAAGTCCGATTGATTTGAAACTTGGTATGGAAGTGCATAGGAGTGACCTTTCCCAAATTTGGGCAAATCGTGGTGAAATTTGCATATTTTTAGTTTACACGTCCATAGACTCCCATGTATAAGGGAGATCTCCATAGACTCCCATGTTTAAGGCCACGAAAAATAAAATTTAGTTTCTCATCGTATTCATATTGCAAAAAGGATGCAGTGACACAATTTTTAGTCCCCACAGATGAAGTCCAGTGAGCTTATAGATTGGGTCATGTCCGTCTGTTCGTCCATCCGTGAGTCCATCCGTTCACACAGATATCTCGGATATTTTGACAAAATGTCATGTGACCTTGATGACCTTTGATCTCAAATATACATATTTGTCCATAACTCAGTAACCACAAGTGCTACCACCCTTCATATATGGTATGATGGGACAGCTTATGACGCCACATATTGTACCTCATTAATTATGCACATATCTAATTTTGAGCGAGCCAATAGAGCTGGAGGTCTGATTTTGGTATATAGGGATAACATAGCAAAACAATTTTTTTGACAAAATGTCACGTGACCTCGGTGACCTTTGACCTCAAATATACATATTTGTCCATAACTCAGTAACCACAAGTGCTACAACCTTCATGTATGGTATGATGGGACACCTTATGACGCCACATATTGTACCTCATTAATTATGCGCATATCTAATTTTGAGCGAGCCAATAGAGCTAGAGGTCTGATTTTTGGTATATAGGGATAACTTAGCAATACAATTTTTTTGACAAAATGTCACGTGACCTCGGTGACCTTTGACCTCAAATATACATATTTGTCCATAACTCAGTAACCACAAGTGCTACAGCCTTCATGTATGGTATGATGGGACACCTTATGACGCCACATATTGTACCTCATTAATTATGCACATATCTAATTTTGAGCGAGCCAATAGAGCTAGAGGTCTGATTTTTGGTATATAGGGATAACTTAGCAAAACAATTTTTTTGACAAAATGTCACGTGACCTCGGTGACCTTTGACCTCAAATATACATATTTGTCCATAACTCAGTAACCACAAGTGCTACAGCCTTCATGTATGGTATGATGGGACACCTTATGACGCCACATATTGTACCTCATTAATTATGCACATATCTAATTTTGAGCGAGCCAATAGAGCTAGAGGTCTGATTTTTGGTATATAGCGATAACTTAGCAAAACAATTTTTTTGACAAAATGTCACGTGACCTCGGTGACCTTTGACCTCAAATATACATATTTGTCCATAACTCAGTAACCACAAGTGCTACAGCCTTCATGTATGGTATGATGGGACACCTTATGACACCACATATTGTACCTCATTAATTATGCACATATCTCATTCTGAGCGAGCCAATAGAGCTAGAGGTCTGATTTTGGTATACAGGGATAACTTAGCAAAACAATTTTTTGACAAAATGTCACATGACCTCGGTGACCTTTGACCTCAAATATACATATTTTCCATAACTCAGTAACCACAAGTGCTACAGCCTTCATGTATGGTATGATGGGACAGCTTATGACACCACATATTGTACCTCATTAATTATGCACATATCTAATTTTGAGCGAGCCAATAGAGCTAGAGGTCTGATTTTTGGTATATAGGGATAACTTAGCAAAACAATTTTTTTGACAAAATGTCACGTGACCTCGGTGACCTTTGACCTCAAATATACATATTTTCCATAACTCGGTAACCACAAGTGCTACACCCTTCATGTTTGGTATGATTGGACACCTTATGACGCCACATACTGTACCTCAATAATTATGTGCATATCTCATTCTGAGCGAGCCAATAGAGCTGGATGTCTGATTTTTGGTATATAGGGATAACTATAGGAGAGAAATTTTTTGACCAAATGTCATGTGACCTCGATGACCTTTTACCTAAAATATATATTTATGTCAATAAATAAGTAACCACAAGTGCTATGTCCTTTGTATTTAGTAGGATGGGAGACCTTATGACAACACACGCTTTACCTCATCAATTATGTACACATCTAATTCTGGGCAAGCGAATAGAGCTAGAGATCTGATTTTTTGGCATATAGGGATTAATTAGCAATATAATTTTTTTTTTCAAAATGTCATGTGACCTCAATGACCTTTGACCTTGATTATACATATATATGCATATTTCAGTAACCACAAGTTCTATACCCTCCAATTTTGATAGGATATTAGACCTTAAGATGTCACATCTTGTACCTCATTTATAATGCGCATATGTATTTCTTGGCTGGCCAATACTGCTAGAGGTCTGATCTTTTTTCCCGATTTAGAACCATAACTTAGACATGCTCATGTGTTTCAAATTGGGAACAACGACATAGACCTATGTGCCCATAGATCTCAACATATACACTCCAGTGATACTTCTTAATGACCACATTTTCCTGCCCATCAAGACTAATACTCCTATTACAAGTGGGGACTATGTCATTGTAAATGACTTGTTGAGTTAATGGTTGTATTACAGTATTCGATATATCTAATTCTGTATTTTTTCCATTTTATATTCTGAATAATTACATTAAACATATTTCACTGTCTCCAGTACATTTCATTTAAGTATTTTCACTTCATGCACTTTATCCCTTTCACACATGTTCAAATATCTGACCAGAGAACAAACACTAAATAGTCCAGGATGGGAGCTACAGTGTCATTGACGCTATTTTTTGAGATGGGAAAGTCCAACCTGTGATCATTGGTATACATCAGTGCCGGCTGTAACTGCTTGCGCACTTTTGCCCGAGTATTATCATTTCACCATAGCTCAATTGACAAAGCAAATGTTTTGCTTGACCGAAACGGGCAAAAATTTCCCAAAAATGTGTGTAAAAGTATACCAGCACTACAAGTACTTGCAAATGCTTTCTCAACATGAATGCCACATTGTAGTCTCACCAATTTTTTTAGTGGACACTTCGACAAGTTTTTCTTTAAAATTTTGTACAAACCTTAAAAGAAAACTAGAAAGCATTTGCAAGCAAATGCGAAGTTCCAGAGACCAGAGCAGCGGAAGAAACAAGAGAATGTGTGACAGAATAGTGCAGAATGAAAGAGTGCTTTGGATTTTAATATTCAAGCACGTACCTATAGTTAGGGCTGCTAGCAGTAAACATAATACAACTAAAAGCGAGGCAGTCCACAGATTACAAATGACTACATGTACGGTAAAAACGCAACAGATACATACGGCGGCGACAACGCACGGAAATGTATATCAGACGACATTCTCGCGAGCCAGAGCAATAATTTTCGCTCCCGGTGGTGGCAGTCTCTGGATGGGTGGGTACCCACGCTCGTTAGCAGAGTTTGAAATGTACCCCTTTTCCCAGCATTTTTCTCTGAAAAACACCCCCTTTTTTGGGAAAATCTGGGAGAAAATCACTGCGAAAAACATCCCCTTTTTTCCGATATCTGGGAGATTTTACCTAAATGTTTGCCAAGACATTTGAATACCATAATTTACCAATTTCAAAGTAAGTGTGCTGACTTACAATCACCTTCACGATTGTGATGTACGGTTCTCCCGGGACGGTTCTGGATCATGGCTTGGGGGACCGCTGCTGGGTTTTATCGAGTGAGAAAGCGTCTTGGGAGAAGAACCAGACCTATTCTCGGAGGGTGATCTGAAAAAGTACCCCTTTTCTCGATTTCACGGACCTAGATGTCTCCGTGATGTCCGACAAAAATCACCACCTTTTCCGCGAAATTTCTAACGAGCGTGCGTACTCGGCTGCTCCGAGACTGCCACCACCAGGTTTTCGCTCCGCTGACCTACGCAAAAATCAATCGCTTGACGGGTAGCGCTGAGTTGTTGCCGTAAAGAGGCACGTAGTTTACGACGATGATCAGACGAGAGGAAACATCGGACGCATCGGATCATGGGATCTATTTTTTACATCCATGATCGGACCTAGGCCGTTGAAATTGAAAACCGAGGCCACATGCATTGTCATTTGATTAAAAGCACAGACTAAAACGATTTTCATTGCAATGTCGCTGTTTTCACAAGATACTGACCGTTTGATCTTGGAAAGTTGAGCTGCTTTAACGTGCAGCCAACGCATGCCCTTGCGATGCGGTGACAGGGCTGAGCCGGCGTTAAACGGCCTCGCAGACTGATATAGGAAAAACCGCTGGTGGCTCCTCAGAAATACGGCGGGCAGTTTCTCCGCCAAAACAGCCGATTTTGAATCAAAATTTTGCATTGATCTTCGTTTTCGAGCACACCCACCTCGCCTAGGTACACGATGTGCCCAGCCGCGCTTGTAAACTTGCGGAAAGCATATTTTCGCTCTCTATGCGAGCGAAATCCGCCGCCATTGTTCCTATCTCATGAGCATTCGGGCGAAACAGTATAGCGCCACGTACGGCGAGTATTTAGAGAAAAATAAAATCAAAAGCAACAAAAAACAAAGCAAAAGAAAGCTAGAATTATTAATAGCTGAACGCATTATGATAGTCGAGCAATGGAGGATAACAAATAAATAAATAAACACGCAAGAAATCCCGTAAAACCACAGGCGTACGGAATGTTTCCTAGATCGTCGTCGGATGGGAAGTGACTGACACTGCTAGCTGTGGAAACGCAGCTATCTGTTGGCGGGGTTGCGTGCGTCTTTATGTGGGTCAAAGGTCAACCCCGTGGCGGGGTTGACCTTTGACCCACATAAAGACGCACGCAACCCCGCCAACAGATAGCTGCGTTTCCACAGCTATGACACTGCATGCACCGTGAGGCCGAAGGCCGAACCTCGGTACTGTATAACAATATACAGTATATAACAATAACAATAACAATATATAACTGTATTGTTATACAGTACCGAGGTTCGGCCTTCGGCCTCACGGTGCATGCAGTGTCAGTCACTTCCCATCCGACGACGATCTAGGAAACATTCCGTACGCCTGTGCGTAAAACCCGTCCGAGCTGAGCGATGACGTCATAAGCGTGTCGCAATGCATTCTGGGTAATTAAGGGAAAATTTGTGTAATGCATGTTCTATGATACTAATACCGCAAATAGAGAAAGAAAGAAAGAAAGAAAGAAGGAAAGTGAGCAAAGACTAACAGTTCCAGAGCTGGTCTCTGGAACTAATAAGTTGATTTAATGGAATGATGCTGTAAGTTTGAAGACAGTTTGTCATAAAGGAATTAATTTTATGTGAAAATAATGGAATGTACGTTTCCTAAATTTTGTAGCAAAACAATTTTACACTGAAAAGGCCACACCATTAGTGTGGCTAATGTTGATAAGAAAACTCAAAGCAGTATATATGATGTTGAATATGCACTCTGCATGCTAGCTTTATTTGCCCAGCCAACCAATCCTTTACATGAACTTAAGAAGAATAAACAAATGTGTTTATCAGATGCAACCATGAACACACTTGTCAGTGTCCCTGCCCTGATGGCCAGACAACCAAAACATCTGACCGGTGGCACTGCACTCAACAGAACAGGATCACTGACACACAAGCTTTACCTGACAGTGAAACTGTCCACTTTTTTGTTTGTGAGAAGTATAAATAACAGATGTTTACACTGCAACAAAACTAATAAATGTCCCTGCCTGGAGTAGAAAACTATAAGAAGGTACTGTTGTCAGCTGTGTTGCAACAGATTATATTTTCTGCCTCTTAAAAGTTGGCTCTGAGATCTGACAATTTTCTAAAGACTCTCTATTATAAGAGGACATGGACAGATGGCTATTTCAAATACAAAATGTTCATGGTAATATTCACAAAATTGGAAAGTACTGGAAAAGGATGCCCATACTGATCTACTTGGTCATAAGTGTGTTATTCTGACACCGATGTGTATCTATGTCCTCTTTGAAAAAGTACAAATTATCTCATTGGTTGAGCTTTGAAATTGCATCTGATGCCGTAGCTTTGTCTTGGCACATCTTGGGCAAGAGTGAGAGGAACAGTAGAAAGGGGACAGGAGAGTATTTGGAACAAATGATGTTGTACAAAGGATATACAATGTGGTGAGATTAAATGCTGGGGTACAAATATGGTCAGTGAAACATTACAGTATGAATCCTATCAATTTGTTGCAACACACAGCAGACTACACTATGTACACAGAAGTTCACATCAGAGCTCTATGCAATGGGACAGGACTTTCACTAACACAATCTCATTTCATCGTTCATTGCACACAAACTTGATGTTTTCATATTAGAAAACATGCTATTCTAAAAATCTTAACCTGATTGACTTAAAACATTAACTCGTACTCTGGTTACCGATATTCTCATGGCAGTTTTCAAAACATGAAAGTCTATGTCTGTCCCTTAACATGAATAACGATTACTGAAGACAAAAGATGAAATGCACATACCAAGGAATAACATTGTATTGCTCACGTCGTTAGCTCAGAGCAATGGGGATGCAACTCATTTACAGCAAAAAGTGTGTTTTTTGTATTTTATCCATGGACTTGAAATGCATCGTTCAAGAAGCTGCAACATTTTTTACACATCCAAGATAAAAGTGTAATATCAGTGTTCGGAATTCAACCAGTGTGAATCAGAAGTAACTGTAACATTTTTATCAAGACTATTTTGCTCTTGTCCTAAATATGCTGAAAATATGAGTTATATCCCTGTTTGCCCTGAGCTATTGACATATCCCAAGATGCATATGGCAGTAAACAAACTGAAATATTATTCAGTCAACAAGTCAAGACATTCCATTAGTTTACAACAAACAAAGCTCTTTTGATATAAAGTGGCAATAAAACCCGAAAGCAACTGTTTTGGAGCTCACATAATTATGACTCTTAAACCTTGGAACTGAATGATGGATGACAAGCTTTTTCTATGAATGTTGTATAATAGTATTACCTGTACATTTTTGTAATCCGATTGAATCATCTGTCTGACCAATCTCTGAAATGAACATCTGGTTTCAACACCAACAATGTTGGTGAAAAAATTCTGAATATGGGACGGGTTTCTTGAATGCACCTATGTACCATGACATTTCTGGAAGTGAACACGACAGTTCCAGAAATCTGCATCTGGTTATTATAATACAAGTGGAGAAACTTCTTTGTATGTGAAGTAGAAAAGATGTGCAGGAACATTTCCCCAGTGAGCGATCACATGGTAGTGATTCAAGATAAACACCACAGGGAAATGAACAGAAGGAAATGACTCTGGATGAGATTCTTTATAAAATGTTACAGAAACTTGGGTTGTTTTCTCATGTCTTTGTCAATGCTAAACAAATGCTGAACATGAAATACTGTACAATCTCTTCTACAAAGGTTTGATTTCAAAGAGGTAACAGACTAACAAACCCAATAAGTAGGGAATGGTGTTGTTCAGCTCCAACTGCTGCCTGTGTTGTGCTGCCCATGTGAAACTGGAACAGTAACATGCATTTGGAGCATCGCTGCAGTTCCATTTTCCTCAGGAGCAAGCCTGTGAAAGTCTAAATTATTAGTTTCCCTACTTACAAGTACATATACAGTGTGTGTATATGGTCAAGTGGATTTCTACACAAAGACATAATATTTATCTCTACACAGAATATTGTTAAGTCACTTGACAGATTCCACAAATTTGAAACCAATCACTTGGAATGCCATTTTCACACGCATGCATGCAAAACGATACTTATGAACAGTTTGATTTTCGCAAGCTGAAGCAATGTCTTCTATAGCGACAAAGTCAGCATGTTTTGAATCGACTGAATAACATGTGACAATCGCATTCAGTACTTCACTTATAAAGATATAACCACTGTATAGAGCACATACCATTGATGAACCATGTTCAGCTGTTCCTAAAGGAGTACGTACAGAAATTTCATCTTTAATAGGGCCGTTTTTTTATACCCATGCAAAGCTGATTTTCCATTCTCTATTTCCATGGCTGAATTTTCTAGAATCCTTTGGTGCCAGTGTCATATTTCATTAAATTTTAGGTGTAACTTTTCATTTTAATTTTAATTTTTTTAATTTCTGCTTGCAAAAATGTAGCCAAACTTTAAAGGTGCAGGGCGCTTCAAGATTCATGGCCAAAGTTCTGTCAAAACTGCAGAAACTGTGCAGTTCACTGGTTTATCCAAAAACAGCAAATTTTGCGTACACTTACATGCATATGATTGGTGTGGAAATTTTTACTGTTAAATAGAGCAGAAATCAAACATTTCATGTGGAAGGCTGTTGAAGACTAGACATCACCGAGATGATGTTGAAAGCTACACTATCAATAAACTTTTATGAAAAACATTTCAACATTGTGAAGACATGTTTTCAGTGCTACCCCCAACAAGGGATGCATGTAAGAAGCGCCCTCAATCAGCAGATCTTCTTAAACATTGCTACCCACTGCTCAGAAACTAAAACATCCAGCCATGTTGACATTTACAAAATTTACGATATCAATATTCGTATAACTGAATGTAGAAGGACTGTTATATTGTAAGTATTGCTTAAGGCAAATCCCTGCTGACCCTGACCTCACCCACAATACTCTCTGGCATGTAACTCTATTTGTGAACAGCATGATCATGGTCTTTCATTGGTGCAAAGTGACAGAACAGGTTAAGAAATGGCATTTCAGCATACAAGACGGTAAAGCAACGGTTACATGACTTTGAAAGCTAACAAAACCTACAATGGTGAATAATAATTTGTGTGTATGTTCAATGGTACAAAAATACAGTAACTGCCTGACCCTGTTACAGATAATAGAACTTTGTATTGAAGTAAATATTTTCTTGAAATGCACACATTATTTTTTATTTCTTCTTCAAAATTCATGCAAAAGAAAGGCTGGTATGAGAGTGACTAACTGACTGACAAGCCTTGACGCAAAATAAAACAGCTTGGTCCATTTCGTTTTTTTTTTGTTTTTTCATTTCTCCTTGACAGGTGCTTAATTAAGTAAGCATTTTCATAAGGCAAGTGCTGAAAAACAAACAAATAAACAAAGAAAGTTGCTGTGATCTACTCTCAGTACATCGCCTCTTTGACAACACAAAACTGACTGGCAAAAAGCCTGCTTTCTTGGCGAGAGAAATCTTTCTTCCCTACAATTAAGTTAGAACACGCACATGTAGTTGTCCTGTAGGCAAACTCTGTAAAAACAAATGCTATGACTGAATGTCACATGCCATCTTTACATATCACATACAAGTTTGACTTTGTATATCACATACTGCATATTACATGCCATGTGATATGCATAATGTTACACGTTTCACCTTTGCATATTGCATGTGAAATATCATATCTTTGGCATATCACATGCAAATTTTGTGTATCTCTCCATTTTTCGCGTTTCAACTTCTGTGACTTTCAAGCAATCTCTCAATATCACAAGAGGAATATGCAAATGACAACAGCACCAGTTGATCATGTGATACTTAAGGACAATAAGAGGGATAGTCACAGAAAAAGTTGCCTGACAGTTGCTTTGAAATATGCCTTTCAGAACTCAATCTGGCGACTGGCATGTGTTTCATCAGAGGCCCAATAGGACAACAACATTTAACAAAATGACTGAATGTATTACAACTACACACATTAATCTCCAAACATAATGAAAAGAAAAATTCCACACGGCTAAAAAAATTTGAATAAATGACATTTTTAACATGATCCAATAACACCTTTGGAGTAAACAGTTCACAAAAACTACAATAACCATAGAACTACAGAATCTCTACAGGAACGGTTGTATGAGAAGCTCTGTTTAACCACAATTGGTTATAAGATCAAGCTCTTTTTTAACCATCCACAAAAACACTAATGAAATGAGTACAAAGTAACACCTTACAACCGAAAAAACCCCAAACAACCATGACACTTCTATTAAACAAACAGTAAATCATAACTCGTGGACCATCAACTAATTTCCAACTACTTTTCATTTATAAATGGATATAACAAAAACACCATACGCTACATGTATTACCTACAACAATAAATACTTCTATTTTTTTAAATGTCTCCACGAAGACCGAACAAAAGTGATAAACATTCTCAAAAACGATTACTAATAATGACAAACATTCAAAAGTGGCAAATAAACCCATCTTCCACTACCCATCCAATCTGCTACATGCTAAGAAAGATGTCACCAAATAAAAAAATTAATTCTCGTACTACTAACACTTGCCATACACACTATTGTACTCACATAAATTACAAAATAGAACTATAATTTTTTGTTCAAATTGACATATATGAATTTTAAAGTTAGTTCAAATATACTCAAAAAAAATCTATACATGCTAAATCAATGTAAACAGCAAAAAATTAAGCAAGGAAAACCTTTTTTGTAATTATTGACCGGTATTGGTCCCTTCACCAAAATCCTACCTCTAATACCTGTAAATGTATACTTTCTTGGGGTGAACTTCAACTCTGGGAGGTCAAGTTTATACTTCAATTTTGGTGTGCTTTGTCCTGCAGTGATTATTTTCATCTTTTAGTGACTTCAGCTTTCAAAGTCAAGAGCCCCAGGTAAAGCTGTAATGCCACGATACTTCAAAACGATCTTGTAACGCTCTATCTTGCACCAAATGACACTGCCTTATTTACAAATCAAGCTTTTCACCGTGACGCTTTGGACAAATCCCATTATTTTAACGGCGACGGTTGGAACTTACATTCTGGGAAATGAAGTCATTTCTTTTGATAAGCACCAGCCAATAATAATGGGACTGAACATCACTATAGGCACCGGCTTGCTTTCCTTAAATGGTCATCTAACACTACTCCGCTGTGTGACTCTAAGCCTGTTCACCCAATTTTCTATCAGCAGGTCCACAATGACCAGTGATAACAATGTGTTTAGGCCAAACCACGGTGGTGAAAGGGTAAGTTCGTTTCAAGTATGTTGCCTGCTGGTCTTGATTCAGCCTCGCCACAGTTCGGACTGCGGCCTCACGTTGTCCAGTATTGGACAAGACCAGAGATGCAAACAAGGGGACTTCTCCCTCTTCCGAAATACCTAGAGACCATTTTAGATTATGAAGTACACGTACACAACATTACAGCTTTACAATATTCACCTGGAGTGATGTGCTTCCAGTTTTTAAACACAAAGTCAACAAAATCAGTAAGACAAGGGTATTGCGAATTCTGGCGAGCAAACCAACTGGAAACCCTCATCACTGTATGCTCAAAATCTATCATGACTTTTTTAGTATCCAAATACAATTTGTAAGCTTATTAGATGGTTGTTACCTCCTGAACACTTGCATCAAGGACATTTCACATCCACCAGATGGACCTATGGTTAGAGTAAATGTGTTTGGAGTGCAAGAATTCAGGGGGTAACACTCCTAGATCCATTCCTAAGTTTGGAAAGAGCCCCTAGACCTCTATTACACCAAAAATATGTTGCCTCGATCCTTAGAAATCTACAGGGAAGAAGCTATATCATAAAATATAGAAAAATATGTTTTTGGAGTTTGTTTTTTTCCCAGTGAAGTAATTACCACCAGATTTCTTTTTTTTTCTTTTCTTGTCTAAATCCACATGTGGCTGACTCTACATAGACGACAGGAAAGCAATGCTAGTAATGAAGCTATAAAGACTATTATACTAACCAAAAAATGGCAATATTTACAAGGGGGCATTATAAAGAACAAATTTCGTCAATGCCTTGTCTTGTATAGTATATACAAAGGAGGTCAAAATCTGTTTAGAGTTTATATGATACAAGTCCAATATTTACATTGATTAAGGGCATTTGGAAGGATACAGGCTACATTAAGTTTATTGACTGTGTTAGATAGTCCATAAAATATGTGAGTGACTATGTCTGGTTCACATTTTCTTTGCGATAAGGCAGAAAAAATTAAACCTGGTCTACCCTTCAAGCCAACCAATACCCTACATGACCATAGCAAGCCATAGTTACATATTTTTCTTCTTTTTTCAAGGTTTTACAATTTTTTAACGATTTTTGAATTTTAGTGATTTTTTTTTTCATTTTCTGTTTTGCCATTTTTTTCCTAGTTTTTTTTTTCAACATGAGAGTGATATAAAGAATGAAAACAACCCTTTAGACAAGAATTTACAGACACGAATGTTGTGAACACCATCTGGAAGGGTTTTTCTTTTTTGTCTCTTTGACTTGAGTTGTTGGCATTTGCACCAAAAAAATCTGTACGATAACACAAGAAGAGAGCTAAAATATACTTCAACTATAGAATTTTACCTTCACACACAAACAAACACAGCATACCTGGAATCAGTCAGAAATCAAAAAAACACCAAAAATTAATCTCACGTCCTGACACAACATGAGATCACCGGAGTTTGCTCTCTTGGTGACAATAATGACAAAAATATAAACAATGAGAGGAAAATACAATAACGACTCTGAATTTTAGTAAATTTTCAAATTTCTTCGAACCACAACCTTGTTGACACAAAATAATGGAGTAAAATATGTCGTTTCTTATCAAGCATATTTACATAAGCAAAGAAAACCAGAAAAATCTTCCTGGGAAAAATAATCTCTATAAATATAAATACACCATTACAATTTTTCCAGCACCATTTTCATTCCTATACCAATTGTACCAGGAAATCTCCCTCAGTGTGAAAATTGAACAAACAAACCTCACACCAATGATAACTAAATATATTACAGAGTATATAATATCAATGCACACAATGTTCAGCAGGAAATTTTTTTTTCCAGATTAGTTTCCTTTTTCCTATTTTTTTTGGTTTATTTTTTGCACTATCAATTTTTTTAAGGCTTTTTGATTCATTTCATTTTAATACACTTTCCCAGCTATAATTAACAGGAAACGCATGCACATAGCGCTAGAAAATATAATTACAGAGTGCCATTAATGTAACATGACATAATAAAGATATAGAAATTGCAAAATTATTGAAAAGGTGAAATGTTTGGTATTTACAGTGATGGATGGCGAAAAACTGTGCCGATTTACAGTGATTATTTTAACAGTACATGTCCCTATAGACACGTGACAAATGTTTGACGGCCATAGTGGCATGTCTACATCTGGATGGTGGCAAATTTGAAGTAGTTGTCTCAATCATACAATCACATTATAGTAAAAACTTAAAGAAGTATTCTCATGAAATTAGGAATACACCAGACTCTGATGAACTATCAAAGTGGTCAAAGTTATCACATCATTCAGGTAAAATCTAAGCTTAAGATGACTATTTTATCGGGAAAGTTCGACATTGGTTTGCATCAAGTACTATTTTCATTACCCATTCCAATGGAGCTCTCCCTGATTTCAGTTGAAGTATGAATAGTATCCATCGCTGTTTGATCTGATGTTCAGGTCTTTGATCAGAGACAGCGGATCCGGTGAAGCCGTTTTCCGCTCTTCTGCCACGGGTTTCGGCTTCGGTTTTGGAGGTGCCCGCAATGCACTTGCATAGGACATACCTGCTGGTGTTTTGATGTCTTGTTTAGATAGCTGACCCTGTTGTTGCTGCTGCTGGCTTGCTGAGTTGGTAGGACTGTTATCCTGCGGATGCGGCGGTGTGGAAGGCACTCCCATGATGCTGGCCGGGTTATTGCCCATGGGCTGGGACATGGGTGACAGCGGTTGATTGTACAGCCTGTTCTGCATCAAGTTTTGCTGGTAGCTTTCAGCCGCTGTCCCTTGCTGGAACTGCTGCTGATGCTGATGCTGTTCCTGTTGGTGCATCTGCTGTTGTTGCTGCTGCTGCCACATTCTGTAGGCCGGAGAGTTCCTTTCACTCTGCCTCTCGTACAGCGGGGTATTGCGACCCGTTGCGGATGACATTCCCATCAGAGGTGACTTGGCGTCTGCAGTTCCCATACTTGTTGGCTGACGCTGTTGACGCATGTCACCCCCGCTAGACTGCAGGCTGGGCCAGTGGAATGAGGAGTCATTCCAGCTGTTGAGTTGATTCCATTCGCCATCCTCTGCCGGAGCGCCGACATTAGCACCACCCCACCTCTCGCCACCTTTCTGAGGTGTCTGCTGCAGCTGTTCTCTATGCGCCATGTTGGGCATGTTTCCTGTTGCAGCTGCGGCTGCTTTGATGCGCTGCATTCTCTCAAGCATGGCTAGGTCCACTGCTCTGCTGGCTTGTCCCTGTTGCTGCATGACACTGATTTGTTGGCTGCTGCCTGAAGCACCATGTTGCTGCTGCTGGTTGCTCCCAGAGACCCCAACACCAGCGGCGGACTGGTTGGTGTAATTCTGCATGTTACCCATGGCTCTCTGTATTGCTTGGGTATCTTGCTGTCTGCCGACATGTGAGGTACCTGCTGCCGCTATGTGACCTCCAGCTGACCCTTGACCCTGACTCTGACCCTGTCCACTCAGTGCCTTGTTCGCAGCCAGCACTTGCTGCTGCTGCTGCTCAAGCCACTGCTGTACATAGAAATTCTGCTGATCAAATCCCATTTGCCCTTTCTGAAGATGCTCTTGAAGGAGTTTTGTTTGCAGCGGATGTATTAAATGCTGCTGTTGCTGTTGTTGCTGCTGTTGTTCTATTCTGGCCTGTTCTCTTGCCATTTGATTGGCACTCTGTGCTTTCTGTGTTGCCATGAAGCGGTTGGCATACTCCAATCCCCTCGTCCGGACCAAATATTTGTACTCTTCCTGCAGCTGCCTCTCTTTCATTTTGGCTAGCACTTCGTCTTTGCTCTCAGCAGCATTCTGTGTGGCATGTTTGCCGTCTTTGGCAACCCCTCTCCCAGCCACAGCCTGTCCTTCTTGGTTCTGTTTCTCTGCGTCTTTGTTGCCCTGAGATTTGTCCGTCTGCTGCTGTTGTTGCTGGAATTGCTGCTGGGACTGCTGCTGTTGTTGTTGTTGTTGTTGTTGTGTTGGTGGCGGAGTCTGAGCACCCACACTGATCCCCGTTGGTGACATCTGGTGCATCATGAGGTAATTCATTCCATACTGCTGGATTCGCTGCGGATACGCATACCCTGGATCAATGTAAGGCTGCATAAGTTGGCCATTTGGAAGAACACGGAGTGGGACGGGCATATAGATTCCAGGATTATACATACTCGGCATATACACATAACTCATGCCTGTGTGTGGATCTATTCTATGCACTGGACTAGCCGGTCTGACTATATTACCACCGGCTTTGGGCAAAAAAGCACCATACGGTCTTGCCCCTGCAATGGAAGTGCCTGTTACACCCTGTGCTTGTCCAGCCTGGTATGCATGAGCTCTTGAACCATCTATGAGGCTGCCAGCACCTGTTGTGACAGCCCCTGAGCCTTGGATGAATGGCATGCCGACCATTTGTGCCCTCAGTGCTCTAGGAATGAATTCAGGTGCTAGCGGGTTCAGCGTGTATGTCTTCTTCAGCTCAACACCATCCAACTGTGACCTGATACTGCTGTACGTTATGCCATACAGACTCTTGTTTTCGTGGCAAATTTTGATGAACTGTTCCCATAATTTTCTGTGGATGAAGGTGGGAAAGCAAACTTAGCTACATTGTGGATACATATTAAAATAGGAAGAACAGCACATAGCTGCTGGCTCCAGACGTCACAATTTGCAATGAGAATATTCCAAATTTCTTTTGGTTTCTATATAATCAGTATTGTGTATGATTTACAATATATGAAAAGTAGTCTATGGTAGCAAATTATTGGATTTTTATCTGTATTGATGTGCCAATTTACAAATGGCAAGTTAAAATGCACATACATATGTGAGAATCTCGACAGATCTACATTATCAACATTATCAATGCCATAGTTTTTCCCATCAGTTGGATCTCAAACAATTAGAGTTGATTTAAGCAGATCACATACTTGAA
This sequence comes from Ptychodera flava, assembly GCF_041260155.1. NCBI lineage: Eukaryota > Metazoa > Hemichordata > Enteropneusta > Ptychoderidae > Ptychodera > Ptychodera flava. The sequence continues at coordinate 16,575,300 of NC_091942.1, forward strand.
GCAAAAACTCAGTATGCCAACAAAGGGTGTGTACATGAAAGCATGAGCTAGAGTAAAACATATGTACCATGCTTTGAAAATTGAAATTCATACCTGCACTTGCCCACAGAACACAGAGATATAGGATCCCCAACGACAGCGACCAGTGACTGAGCCCTTGTAATGGCAGTGTTGAGTAGCTTGGCATCAGAGAGGAATCCGTAGTTCACTTCATCGTCTTCCAAAGACTCAGCGCCCTGGTTCTGCCCCCTGCTGGGTTTCCTCCTCCTCTGCTGTTTGCATGTGTTCCTCGTGCGCACCGTGCTGATGAACAGCACTCGGAATTGTTTACCTGTCAGTGATCAATGCATTGTAAAAAGGACATCAAAAAATGAACCTTCTGAAAATTTGTACATCATAAGTCACAGCTTTCTCCAAACAAATTGATCTCATCATATTAATGTCAAAACTACTACTTCAATGATGCCACTGAAAACAACAATTAGCCAGGACTGATTCTTATAAGGCAGTAGGGGCCAACCACATAAAGTGACCAAGTATCAGGACGAAATGTATAATAGTGACTGGCGACATACTTCCTTTATGTTTGCTCTAATTATGAATGTACAAAGGGAAGCTGCTAGAAAAGACACAAATGAAAAGGTGTGAAAGTTTGGATTGTTTAAGTCATCAACTGTTTTGCTACACTGTCTGGCTTGGAGGCTTAAGGTAGATCGCACCCCAGGGACAGATATTTGGACTCTAAACGTTTTACAATTCTTTTCTTATATACCACTTGTTGGGGTTCATTTTAAAGCTCTTGGTATCAGGAAACTTTTCATGGGCTTAGTTTTTCGAAATTAGAAAATGTTATTATTCTCCATAGAGTTAACACAGAGATGGCAGCCATTTTGAATTTCAAATATTGGTTAATCTTGTGTTATTTGTTTCTCTAGTACCAAAATTTGCATGGTGACCCCTGATTTTTATTCGTGATTTTGAAAGAGAATGGTTGAAAGATTTCTTACGGAAAGTTTGAGCAAAAGTTTAAGTCTTTCACTTTCGAGGCGCGTACTACCTTAAGCGATTTGTTTGTCAACTTGCATATATGTAACCACAAGCAGCCTGAAAACTGAAATTCCTACTGCTACATTTTTTTTAAGTTTATCAATTTGCCAGCAAAAGTGATGAACTACTAACCCTGAACATTCAAAACTCTCTCCACGTCGACTCCAAAGAGCCTCCGTTTCCTCAGCTCTGACCTGATGCGGAACACTTGATCAGCATATGGGCTGACTACACCTATATTGCTGACATCAAGGGTACCCCACTCAGTAGGCCACATCTTCTGTAACTCATCTACTCTTTCTACAACTTCAAAAACCTGTGGAATCACAAAATGGGTTTGGAGTTACGAAGTTGGAGAGTGCAACAGAAATGTTGGTTTAATTTCGTCATAACATGATACAGTATGGTATTTGTTATAAAAAGTACAAGACTTCAAGCATTAAAACTTCCCAAACAACCCTACATGTGAGAAGTGGATAGTCTTTTGACTTTGTGTGCACAACCATCCCAAATAACTTAATTTCATTTATTCATCAGCGAGGTCCATATACCTTCTCTGTCAGAATTCCACCTCTACTGTAGGAAATGCTGTGAATAGGCTATGAAAAAAAAAAGGAAGCAACATTTTGGACAATGAAGAACAGAAATACTGTGTGGAAAGAGATATAGCATGTGAAAAGATTGCTTGATCATGAGACCAACTGATAACTGATACCTACATATCTAGAGCTTGAGAGCTTGAGAGAAAGCTTGAGAGAGAGCTTGAGAGAGAGCTTGAGAGAGAGAGAGAGAGAGAGAGAGAGAGAGAGAGAGAGAGAGCCCAGTTTTACAGACTCATGCCATTCAGAGGCTTACCTCAGCGTTATTGTAAAATGATGTGCTATTCTTGTCTTGCACATCCTCTCCTCTGGCAGTAAAGAAAGTCAATGGATAGAAACTGGTGTGCTGTGGCTGTTTACCACTGGCTAGTAGTCGGCCCTCATAGAACAGCCTGGAAGTGTAGTCTACGATGGCTTCATGGGAACGGTAGTTCTCACACAGCATTATCTTGCAGGAATGTTCTTGAGGATAGTATTCAAATAATCTCTCTAGTAAGGACACGTGAAGGTTGCGTTCCCGCGCAAACTCTGAATATACCTCTGGGCTCAACTGCAGCAGAAAACAGAAGTGAGATTTAGTTTTCAATTTGTTATTATTCCCGCATAACCCATTCTTGTAATTCTGGATTCAGATTCCATAGACAAATTCCTTGTCATGACATGAAACACTGACCATATATGTAATACTGAATGTAAACGAAACTGATAATTTTATGAGGAAATATGAAGATGTCTTCTTATGTGTTCAATAATGTTAACAGTTGGAATCTGCAATTCATATTTGGAATTGGCAGGATATGAACACCCTAAGAGCCTACTTGATGACACACAGGCTCTTAATGGTACCAACATTCCATAGGTGAAATTTTGATCCTTTAATTCCTCAACAAAAGTATTGAGAACAGACTTGAGGTGAAATGCATCTAGTATAATCTGGGTAAGAAATTAGCTACCCAATTTTCAGCGGTCCTGCTCCACTGAACAGTGACTTTACTAAAGATCTTTCAGACTAAGTAGAGGTAGGAAGTGTTTCCTCTCCAGATATGTTTGACTCATAGAGATTGAAGTAACAATGGATTTGCATCGGGAAAACATGGTTTTACAACAAATCACAAACTTTGTGGAATCCCAGTTTATGCAAAACATACTGTGGAATTTTTGATTGGTTATAGTATTCAGGATTGCATCGTGTGTTGATAATGACTTGACGGCGTGTTCCCACCTGCATATGGTCTCCTGCTAGTACTATTCTGGTATGTTCTGATGCTAATGCTAAGGGCATGATTGTTTCACACTCCATAGCTTGAGCTGCTTCATCAAGGAATATATGTGTGAAGAAACCTGAAGAAATGAAACAAATGCATGAATGAATGAATGAATGAATGGATGAATGAATGAATGGACAGAGACAATGTATTCAAAGTTACAGGGCTTGGTTAGGTTTGGTAACTTTTCAGGTTTTACCCTCTCTCCTGCGTGGTTTTACCCAACCCTTTGTTTTCAGCAGTAAGGGTAGCCCTGTGCACTTGCAACTGGGGTGAAAAGGTTTCAGTTATATTGCATAGTGAAGGTAGAGTTTGAAATATTCAGGATTGCATGATTAAGCCCACCAATCAAATTGTTTTTGTATTATGGGTACACACACTAACACAAGCTGCTCCCACTTACAAGTGTTATCACTGTGGTCAAGCTGGGTAACTGAACTTAAGCGGATTTTCATGCATCCACTACATCTCTTTTTCCTAGATATTCAATACGCTTTGACCACTCGTCTTTACAATTCTGATGTTGTTGGGTGGGCATTCAGAAGGAAAGAATGTCCTTTCTTTGAGGTTGTTGATTGCCGTGTGTTTATCCATTATAATATTGCATCAAAAGCCCACAAAACAGTCTGGAATATACTATACAGATCTCTTGTTGTTCAAATATGGATTTTGTTGATCCCTTTTCAAATTTCCTCTGGAAGATATTTACCAAGGCAACCTTCGATCCCTGTGTCAATTGATTTTTTAAAGTACAGGCCCCAGGCAGTTAGTTACTCAAACAAACAGGGTACTGGAGTGGAATATGCTACATACTGCAAATACATTAATTCTGAACAAAATGAAAACAGTGACAACACGGAATTCAATACGTATTTCAAAATCTTCTAGAGGCAACTCTCAGCAGATGAATTGCCAAATATGTAAGTAAAGATACAGCCATCTCACCTGGCTCTAAATCTAAATGACTGAGATAACGAGATGTACTGAGAGTTGCTACGACAACACGGTGTTTCAAGACGTCTTCTTTCGTTGGCATGTAGAAGAAACCGTCTTTGATGAGACAGTAGGGTTGGACCTCTCGGTTGACGGTTCTGACCCACCGATCCTTGAAGTAGATACGAAGTGGTTTAGCCTCACTATGACCTGCCTCTACGTAGGAATGTAGGTAATCTTTTATATACAAATCTGCAGCACTGGGGAAGAAAGAGAAGCACACATCGCCATTAGAAAACTGCCTTTATGATGAAATTCATCCAAACGGTGAAATATTTCACAGAAAATATTCACTGGATCATTACTTATATTGACGGACAAAATTGTAGAGGGCATCATTAATCCTATGAGGTGGGGCATGACTAAACCATTAATAGTTTTAACCATTCATGAAACATATATTATATCATTTACATGAAAATTTAAAGTTTAATGAAATTTATATTTTAGACCAAGATGAAAAGTGAAAAAATTTTCATGTGGAACTGACATAAAGACAGCTGATATGATAAAAGTTCCACCTATTCTGAAAGTGGCTCATTGAAAATGGTCTTGATCATAGAACATAACTACCAGGCCAGGTGTCATTGTCTCTGAAGGCACAAGTCAATGGAGTAGAAATGTAAGTTTGGTAATCAAGAGTACAATTAGTCTGAAAATCTATCAGAGCTGCGTAGCACACTTCAGTCAAGAGAAATCCGATATGGATACACTGTAAAGTAGTCGTGTCCAAATCACTTCCCAGCTGTATCCCGACAGAAACTCGGCTGTTCAATAGATACACTAGACTACATGATACATTAGTTGTGGCAGCACCTTCCATAAAGGAAGTGAGGAGAGGAGCGCCCTCTAGAGATGGACCTCCCAGTCCATGAATACACCAGACATTTTTGTAACGCTGAAAACAATTTTCCCACTTACCTATTAGAATGTGTACAAATGAGTATCCTTGTATTGGGTTGTTGTAAGATAAGTTTAGTTGCCTGAGCTATAGTAAATGTCTTGCCAGTACCAAATGGACCGATAACTAGGATAGGTGGGACTTTGATGTCTAATGGTGTGGTCATTGCTATCACTGCCTCTTTCTGCTTGGCATTCAACCTTGGGTCAAGCTTCTCACTCCACTGTCTGTAAATGCAAACACACCAATACTTTTAATATGTGTGTTCTACCTCTTTGGCTGGTAAAATTTGGTATGATCCTCATTACTTTCAGTGGCATGGGCAGACCCATTCATAGGATCTTGGGGAGTGTGCCAATTCTTTAGAAATTGGTTACTTAGTTTTGTGTCAGAGCTTACCCATTGTTACTTGTAATTCTCACATCAAATGGATAACACAGGTAAATAATGTGACTTTTCCACGACCAAAATTTAGGTCCAATTATAGTTTTGAACTCAAAAGCTGGAGGTGAAATGGCTAAAGTGTGGACACAAAAATACTTGATGATGGTGTGCTTGTATGTGTATGCAATCACAAACTACCAGAGTGGAGAAATACTTGGAACCTCTTTGAGGAAAATAGACACATCCAGCGCATAAGAGATGTTAAATGTCACCTTGAAAAAAACTTGGATTGGGTGCTTGATATTATTTTGATATTGGTGTATGAAGCACCAAATAGACTTGGAAGAGAGCCGGCAGGAAAAGGGAACTTTCACTCACCTGTGAGGAGCCCATGGAATGTTTGGTGGTACCTGGGTGTCAGGGAATACTATATCAAGATCGGGTACTTTGTCGACAGCATAGTGCATCTCACACACAGGAAGTCTGCAAAATAAAAATTGCATCAAGCATGGACACTTAGCCAGCATACTTATCTGCATAGCGTAAAGCTGTTATTCTGGACAATCAAATGTTGAGTCTCATTAAGATTGACATATAAGGAACATGTGCATTTTAAAACACTTCTGAGAATTTACCGGTGGAATTATTGCACTGTCTTGATCAAGTATGGATCAATCATGGATGGTGTCATAAGGCATGATATGTGTGTATGAAACCTAGGATGAGGGGCAAATCATTGTCTTGTCCAGAGGTCACTTGGCACGTGCGCGTGACCTCTGCACTTTGAGGAATGTGTACCCTTCAAAGTCTAACCTTTAGGCTTTAACAGGGTAATCTGGAAGTTTAATCGTCACAAGATCAAAATGTTGAAGACTTGAAATGTTTTCACTGCCATATGTTCTTACAACTTGTGTTCTCTGAGGCTTCAAAGTCAAGACCAGTGACTCATTGGCATTTAAATCAACTGTTTGGATATTTTGGTGTTCAATAAAAACTCTTTTATTTGGTTTTTACGATACAAACAGGGTGCAACTAAAAGGACTCTTCTGAATTTGAAATTACATTGTGGAAAGCTCTGCCACTAATGTAGATGTATTCTTTAAATGATAACATTAACGATGACTTTTTTCTGTCTACTCTTTCAGCTACTTGCGTGGTTTTAATAGAAGGCTGTACACCAACCTGTTGAGTTGGAACTGAACTTCCGCTTTCCACTCTGTGTCTTTCCTGAGTCTGAGCTCATCCACACATCTCTTGGACAGCCTGAGAAAGATGAACCCCTTTCCTTTCTCTTCCACAGCTGCTTCGTACACGGTGTCGTTGGTTTTGTTTGACCCACTCGATAACAACACTGTAGAACTGCTGTTCAGGATCAGCCTGCCACCGGGGGTCTGATCTGACAAGTCGTCGTTCAGTCTCATCTGGGCAAACATTTCTCCGTCCACCGCGTACTTAGCACCTTGCATTTTCCCTGGCAGGAGCAGAAAGCTGGATACCAGTTGTAGTGTTGTCTTCACGTTGTATCTGAAGACAGAAGATAAGCCAATCAGATTTTGTGCCAAATCACAAGAAATACTAGATTTTGTCAAACCCACAAGCACACAACAGAGGCAAAACATTACATGGAGCTATAAACGGACATTTGAAGATCAGCTGGCACTTACTTGCTCATGTGTTTAAACTGAGCCATTTCTTCAATGTTGAGTAAGTCATGAAGGCGAGACCTGTAGTTGTTTTTTGTCATGTTCTTTTGCAGAAGTGCCAGATTGACGAGTTTCTCTGAGGGCGTCGGCTGTGTGTAAAAAGATAGCAAGCCCTTGTCCTTGTCCGTGGAGTCCCTCAACGGCGGATCATAACTTATGATGGTTTTATTGCTTCGGTCCCACCTTTCGGTAGTGCAGATGATCGTGTCCATGGCCTCGTCGATTTGCTTCAAGTCCGACGGTGACACCGCATCCACACACACCCTCTTCATAAGCACTGGCTCAGAGCCAAAATCAAAGACGATAGACTGTCGAAACGTGCCAAATATCTCAGACGTGAAGGCCAGCTTCACGCGATACAGGCGTTCTGAGCTCTTGATGTTGTTGTTGTTATTGTTTTTTAGCTGTACCCACTCCTGGCAATTGGGACCTACTTCTTGTTGAGTCTGTCGTTTACTGTCACCAAATGATATGTTAGATATACAGAAATGAGAGCGGTGAATATCATACAAAAGAGCTACTCTACATAGTTGCCTGGGTGCCTGTGGTAAAAGAAGTAAGAAAGCACATAATACATTAATAAATAAGAGTGAACACGAAAATCTAATCATAACAATCTAATAGGAACATTAAAAGTATCACATAACATGAAAATATAAACATGTCATAGAACTACATATAGCTTGACAGATGCTAAAAAATTTCATCAGTTTATTCCTTCTATAATATGTAGATTTATTCCAACAAATTTGCGTCTCTTGTTGGCTATTAGTAATCAAGCAACTTTGTATCAGTGTGAGTGTGATAATTCAGTTTTCTTTGGAAGAGTTACGTTTGCAAAATTATCTCTTTCAGATAACAGATGAACTAAAAATTTTTACCGGCTGGGTGACCTTACACAAACACACTTTTTATGCCTCAAGTTGTTTTCTGAGTCCTCTTTATGAAAGAGCATTGGAGACACCCTTGTCAGGTCTTGCTTGTTGCAAGTTTTGCAGCAATGATAGTTTGAATCAGAGAAAAGACACTTCTTTGAATATTAACATTATCTGCATTCAGTTGATGCGTACTTCATGGTCTCAAGATACATTGCACAGCCATCAGACTGTCCTTGAAAAAGAATACATACCTTGCAGTGGAGAGTGTAGGTCCAAACATGAGAAGACTTCTTGGAGCTAACCGTGACATTGTAATCTGAATTTACAGTGATTTTTACATCATCCAGTGATTCTGTCAGCTGTGTGTTAGAGATGAAAGACATATTGTGTCAGATTCGTGGACACGATGGAGACAACTTAGAATTTAAGTCTGAGCTGGTGTTGGTTTGTAATGAGTTAGTGAACTTGCCTATTCCCTGTCACACCACTTCCATGTACAGATCTTTTGCCATAAAAAAAATATGGGCTGTGCCAAAATTTGGTGTTGACAGGGTTTGGTAAATGTCATCCATGTGGTCATGGAGAGAAAACTAACCTTCCTCTTTGCTTTGCAAATCTGTAAAAAATCTTGTATGCTGGGGTGTTTCCAAGCTATTTCTTAAGATACAGAGCAAAGAGAGCACAAGCAACAGTGTTTAACTTTTTCACCCCCATCTCCTGTAAACAGGTCCATAATTGCCATTCATATTAATGGATTTGGGCTAAACCATGGTGGTGAAAGGGTTGAGACTGCACCAACAGCCTTCCATTTTAGTTAAACTACATAGACACTGCGCTTAAATACAATGCCAGTTTTGTTGAATGCGGTTAATGATTGACCAGTATGGAGACTATCTATGTCCAATGAGATTTCCTAATGAGCAGAAATACGCCTATTTCTAACTGACAACCTCACTTGTCGACAACCATACCGCCCTACTACCTCTTCCCATTACGCTGGCTGAGGAACACTACTCCCTTAACCTTGCATGTTTACTTGAACATGATCTAGAACTTACCACATTCAAAGGAGTCGGAGAATTCATCCATCTCTCAAGAATCTGCTCTGAATAACTTATCCCGTGCAGTTTCTTTTCTCTTGCTCTTTGCATCTTCATTTGTCTGTACTTATACCTCTCCCTCCATTCCGACAGTTCTTCATCTGAATGTGCTAGCGTGCACTGATCACCAAACCTACATTTGGGAAACCTAACAAACGAAAGAGATAAAATTGGCTTGCATACCTCATTACGTTACATCAAGACTAGTCGACTGAAACCCTGAATCGCAAGAATGTGTGAAGATGGGAATTTATTCACTGAGATTTTGCTGTAACCATTTTTCTGCCAGGTTTAAAGTATGCTTCTATCTGCTCAAGTTGGATAAAGGGCCAGTGATGCTACCTTTGATAATTTTTTCACCATTTTTTGTTTTGAATGTGAACCATAATTCCTTGTTATACTCCCCAAAGCATGTTGATATACACATTGTTCAGCTTGTCAACTCAGCCTCGTACGTGTGTAAACTGTACTGTTATTGTTGAAAAGTGACTTCTGGTCTGGACTAGAATTAAAATGTAAACATATCACAATGCATTTTACACATATAGACACTAAGTTGACAAGCTAAATAGTGGGTGTTTCAACATTCTTTGGGAGTAGAATAAGAAGTTGCAATTGATATACAAAATAAAAATACTGAAAAAATCATAAAAAGTTAGCATTAATGGCCCTTGAAAACCAATAGAGAATAACATGTCACACATGACATATTTATAACCATTCTGGCCATTTGAAGACCCCTTAACCCTTTCACCCCCAGTTCCCTGTATACAGGTCCCACTTTACCATAGAAAACAATGGATTTGGGACAAACCATGGTGGTGAAAGGCAAAATCACACATTTCATAGACATCTCTCAACCAAAATACATGCGACATTAACATGGCTACGTGATAGACACTTCTTGGAGACTTCAATTGATAGTTGGAGAGCAACACAAACTAAACTTTGAAAATTAGCCAAGTCTCTAAATAATGACGATGTTATCAGTATCAAACCATACATTTCCTCATTTCAATAACGTGACCAGTAATTTCCTGTGATTAACGTAGAATCCGCCTTGGGCACAGATATTCAGACTTTCAAACTTATAAATGCATTTCTGGTATGCCACTTGAAGGGGAGTTATTTTGAAGCTTATAGAGTGAATAAAGTTTACACTGAGTTAGTTTTGTGAAAATCCAGAATTTTATTTTCCCCCATAGAGTAATACACAGATATCAGCCATTTTGAATTTCAAATATTGGTAAATATTGGGTAAATTGTTTCTTTAGTACCAAAGTTTGCAGCGTCACAACTGATTTTTATTCTTGATTTTGAAAGAGAATGGTTGAAAGTTTCCTTAAGGAAAGTTTGAGAAAAAGGTAAAGTCTTCCATTTTCGAGGAACAAACTGTCTCAAATGATTATGCATTCCTAGAATATACAGACTACCCAATTCTACAGGGCAGTGCATGAGAATTACAGGCTAGCTGTTTTTCTACACTCACCGACTACAAAGCATATATTCTTCACGAGTTACTCCTCTGGGCGGCGGACGGTGTTTCCAGTCTCGTCCATCGTCTGACATGATGATGGACTGATGGCTTTCGCTGGTACAGTGAAGGTGAAGATCCACCTGCGTTGAACATTGCACGTTACAGTAGGAGCAATACAGTGAAGAATCTGTAATTCAATGGAAAAAAGGAACGTAGTACCAGACTGCAATAAACAATATTATACTGACTTCATCTAACCATACACATCTTTTCCTATCTTTTTCAAGAACAGAACAACTACTTTTGCAATTTCAGAGTGAGTTTGACTCTGAGACTCATAAATACCTTACCTCAATACTTGTTTAGGTTACATTCTCTATTTCCGTATGTATTGACGTTACTTTATATACTGCTGCTAGCTGTAGATTCTCAGAGAGAAACATGACTATTATACCACAATATCAATGACCTCTTGCCCTTGTAAAGGGCTACATTGTCATATTTTGATCTGTTCTCTATAGTTTCTGAAATTCTAAGTGGAGCCGTTGTCTCAGTGACAGACATACAATGTACATATCATAGGAACTGTTGTTTTAACTCTTTTCTCTGAGAATTAACTGCAAGCAAGCAATATTTATTGTAATGTTGATGCATTTGGAAACAAAGCGTGTGTCTCATTGACAGATTTACAGTGAAGCTGAGGTAATTAAATTTTATTAACAGTTAATTGTACAGTTAGAAATATATTCACTCCTTTACTGCTCGTAGTTTGGTTTCCATCAAATTTTCAATGCATGGCTAGATTATAAAGTTTCTTGTGGGACATGAGTTTGGAAGTAACTCTTCATTCTTTCAGGAAGTTTTTGACATAGCACTCTTCAAACTGAAAATTTGTACTTCACAAAATATCCCCTTGCCCACTTTAGCCACAAAAGCTGATCAAAGTCCGCGATGATTTTATCTTACAGTACATAAGATATAGAAAACAGCTAATGTGAAACATATTTTTTGTGATACATTTACAAATAGTATCATCAAACACATGCAGGTTTTGTGTAAACTGGTTATGTCACATACCATGTCCTCATTAACATGGTACTGTACGCCGTTATAGAATGACAATGGTGTACTAATTGCTGTAAATAGGGAAACCACCACAGCCATGTCCTCTAATTTGTTCATTCACACAGCTGCCATACAGTGGAAATTATTCTCCTTCTCTCACCTGTACACTTGGACTTTTGTTGTTTACTACCCCTCTTTTTATGTACACTACTACTACTGCTGGTACTACTAGCTTGGTGTGGCGGAGATGTTGTGCTGCCCTTGGTGGATGTTTTACGAACCGATTGGTCTGAGCTTTCAAGTGGTGTTCGAGCTTCAACATCGTCTAAACTGCTATTTAGGTCTTCCTCATCAGCACCCTGTGAAAGCAAAGAAATTCGTTCATCAGATGGAGTGATATGATGACTGTCCCATGTATAGGGCTACTGTGGAATAAGATCATTGTTCTATCATAGTATCAGAGAAACAAACATACTGTACGGCAATGGGCAAGTGTTTCCCACAAGTCACATCTTGGACTCTGGCCTGTATTTATTCTGCCAATCCTGGCAGAAGTCATTTAGGCAACTGACCTTCAAAGTTAGAAAATTTCACACATATTTTCCTTTTTAGGATGTTTTATTTTAAATTTCTTCTTTTAATTATTATTTCCACACCTTCTGGCAACACTATACAAATCCACACTTAAGAACCTGATAATGAATATACCGGTACCGACCAGATACGCTACAAAAGTTGAAATTTCAGAATGAAATACAGAACTGACAAAATCAACAGATACTTCACAGTTATCATAAACTAATAATTCTGTACATAAAGACAATAATGTGAAATAATTATACCTCTTCCTGCAAAGCATCGACAATCTTCTTAAGCCTGTTTAGCTCCTTTAAAGCTTGCGTATTCTGGGGAAAAAAGGATATCAGATATTTACTGCTGATTTTGCAGGACTCTTTTCCGATGTAATAACATTGAATTTACTTGTCTCTTCATTGTAAAATCTACAAATCCATTCTGGAAAATGTGCTAAAATTGGTTCTCTTCAAAATTATTTTCATCATATGCAATATTTTGTTAATTATGGGAAAAAATGCACATTTGATAAGCATAGCATTGTAAGGTAACTTTGTACAAAAAAGTCACAGCTGGCAGCTCTCCTGAAATAGGCATGAATTGGCAGGGCAATAAAGATAAGCAATGTTTATCAGGGAGATTTCCTCTGATACTGTTTCTTGGTTTTTTTTTGGAAGTGGTTAAATTTGAACAGACAAGTGCATTTCCAAAATACGTTGTGCATGCTGAGTGAAATTACACCCCATGTGAATTTTTTAGGATTGGAGATTAACAAAGTCCAATTTTATTTGTAATAAGTAGGGTCATACATACTAATGCCATGATAAGATGTACTTGACAAAATATTACATTTTTAACTAACAAACATATCAAAATTACCAATCTCCCATTTTATTTGTAATATAATTGGTGTTCCTGTACAAGGGTCACATGTCGTACTGCTAAGAAATACTGTGACTACAAAATACTCAACTTTTTGTATCTTATGAACATAGTACATTGAATATTTGAAGAAAGATGAAGACTTACCTCTGGTTCTAAATTTGACCATAGTTTTGCTACATTATATGCATCGCTGTATTTGCCTAATTTACTCAGTGCTACAGTTTTTCGGGAGAGTGCTTTGTTGTTTTTGTTGTCTGATAATGCCAGTATTGAATTACAGTCTTCTACTAATTTTTCATATTGTTTCTGGAATGTAAGTGAAAAGCAATTGGTTACGGAAATCGGAGTCTGCAATTGTACATAACATGCCATAAGTGACACAATGAGAATGAGTTATGGTCATAGGACATTAAAGGCTCACGCACAAATAAAATACTTTGGTATACATACCATGGTGAGGGTGTCATGTTTTATTCTGAATGTAGCGTTGTGTGCACAACACTAGATTTTTTGACAGAAATTCAGAATTTTTTTTCTATTCCAGCCTGTGTTTATTGCTGCAGCCAATGTTTAGGTTATATACAGTGTGATTTTTATCAATAGCCACTGCTGGTAACCGAGTATTAATAATACGCCATTTCTGTCTGAGTAACTTCCTGAAGTCTCATTGAAAATTTTGGAAAGATATTTGTTTTTTATATTTGTGTTATTCATCATTGCTGGCACTGTCATGTCATTACAAATTGGTTGTACAGAAAATTTTACATCACCTGACTTCTAGAGATACACAAAAACATATGTCTTGCTGCAATTACTTCGACAAATAATGTTAATGTGGCAAATTTGAAAACATATTTCCTTCCATTCAAAATTCCAAGCTGACAAGAGTTAATTTGGCAGATGTCTGATTTTCTTTTTTTTCTTTTTACTAACACTAAACAAGTTCATCGCCACTGCTTTGCCAAAGGCACTCTTTATCAATGATGATAGTGGACCTGTTCACAGGAAACTGCGGGGAAACAGACAAAATGAGATTTTATTGATGTCTGAACTTGCATTCCACATATTCCACATGTTACAAAATTGTAAAGGGAAAAATATAATAAGAGGTGAATTGACCCACTGAGAGATCCTCTGGCATTTTGAGCAGTGAATCACTTCACTGCTGACAAGCATGCACAGATACCAAATCTGTCACTGATAACATTTCATAACTTATTTATTACAAAATGTACACCCTGTTTTGTGCTACTCTATCATTGATAGGCCACTTCGTATTAACACAATCAGCGGAATAAAATGAAAATTACCATTTGAAATTGCTTCTCTGAGAAACAAAACTGCAATGGCATTATATCATAAGCTTAAAGGGAAACAATCCTCGGAACTGCACCTGTGTGAGTTTCTTGTTTATAAACAATATATTTCATGCACTAGATCTAGATGCACATCATCATCATAGCTGCAACATTTAAATTATACAATGTAGATTATGACAGACATGTTTTAACTTTCATCAATCGCCATTGTAACTTGGATATAGTGTTTACATCAATTGGTCATATGGGTTCCATACAACTTTTGAGCACAGTTCTGACAACTTTATTCCCTTAATATTATGTTCTACTTGACAAAAACAAGCAAACATTTTTTGTTTTCAAATAGCATCATGTTCTGATGTACCTAATATCTGAGAAACAGAATGATGAAAAAATTCACATCTGTTGAACAAGCATTATGCTGTCACTTTCAAAGTCACAAAGTGACATTTCATTTACTGTAAATCATTGAGACTAACACTAGTGATAGCAATGTGTCATTTACTGTGTAGGCAGACAATACAGCAAGGGCAACCCTTTTGCCAATCACTGGCTGAGTACAGATAGCCCATCAAGATTGACATTTCAAAGCTTCAGAGTTTGAAAGCAGCACCAAAGGGCAAAATATGTTTGTGCAGGATGTGACTGCTACACATGTAAGATATTACTGGCACAGGGCAACTGATGGCTATATGGACACAAATCAAACACTCTGGTATTGCTTGTCTTAAGCAAAAGAACATTTCGCACCAGTACAAATAGCATTCCAAAGAAATAGAAAAAAGATTTCAGTGTACTCGCTGACTCAACGAACTTGGTTTCATTGAACTCCCAACTTGCAAGTGCAAACATTTGGTATAGTTTTTTCCACCTACAATTTGAAAATTATGGAGTAGAAAGCGAAAGCTCTCTAAAGCCTATTCCAAATCATTATGATCCCGTTACCAAACAGCTTAATGTACAGTGTGTTATATCAAGAAAACAATCATAAATCTCATAAAGGACAAGTGTTAGATCCTTTATATAAATAAGCTTGCTCCAGGCTTTTCAACTTATAGCATGAACTGCATTTACCAATTTATCACTATGATTCTCAGATTTACTCACACTGGTAGATTCAGGTTCAATAGTGATATTTTCTCCTTCAAGATTGTTGATGGTATTGACAGATCTCCCAACAATTTGACACACGAACAGATGGGAATGAATAAATCAGAAATTATCATCGGTTTCATAACAACTGCACTTAGGTTTCAAATCTTGGAAGTGTTACTATTCAGATATTCAATAACAAAACTCGACATCTAGTACAATTCATTTCCTGCCTTTGGCTTAAATTACAAATGAGTTATAGATGGAAGAGCTGTTGCGATGCAGTTCTCTTCTGTTAAGCAAAGAAAATCAACATATCTCTGCATCATTACTCTGCCACTTAAACATTACTTCTTGTGTCAAAGGTGAAAACAGGTCAAGATCACGGGTCGTTGATAGCTACTCTAATGCTCTACTGTGACCTTTTTCCTACAATAACATTAGTCAGGACGGCAGGAAGACTTTGATTAGCAACTCTGTAGAAATAAAACCTCACCTATACTTTATTAATAAATTAATTTAAGTGGACTGATAGATTGCCATGCTTGGTATCAAAGAATTGCACTACATGTACACATGTATATACCTTAATTTTTTGCAAACATGCAGGTATTTTGTTTGTTTTATAGTTATATGGCAAACTCTAATAAGCCTGGTGGAAATTTTAGAAATGTTTAGAAATTTTAAAATGATGACAATCAGACATACATTTGTATCTCAATGTACATGGTAAGTCAGCATCTGTCCTATTTTGGCTTTTTCCTTATCTCTGTATCCAGGACAGGTGTGCATCTTGTCTTTGTACACATAGTCAGTCTACTTGTGTTTAGTCAAAATGTTTTAATTATATTATTGTCAAACTTAACCCTTTCACCCCCGGTTCCCTGTATACAGGTCCAACTTTACCATAGAAAACAATGGATTTGGGACAAACCATGGTGGTGAAAAGCTTAAGTGTCCACAGCATTTGACATGCACTTTGATCTGTTAATTGTAAAGATGGTGTGTGCTACAATAGGACAGATAAATATATATATATTTGTGATCATGAACACTAATCATTCAGAACCTAGACTAAATTTATTTCAATCGAGTATGGTGGTGGTACAGAAGGAATATCCTGATAGATTTCTATGTACAAAAATATCACTTGTCATACTTACTGCAAACTTACTATGCAAAAGCAAAGTACTTACCAATTTAAGATAACACGTGGCTCTACTAGAAAGGTAAGATATCTGTGTCTCTACGGTGCTAGTTTGGGAGTTACTACCATTTACATTTGATCTGGTATTAGTACTACTGTTGTTATTTCTTGGGGCAAGAGTCTCCAGTGCTTCAGAATATGTCTTTGCTGCTTCTTTGTATTGTTGTTTCTGGTACTGGTCATTAGCTTTGTCAGCGAGCTCCTTGTGCTTGCTATCCATTGTCAGCAAAAAATTAGTCTGCAGGTACAAAGAGGACACCCACGCTCATAATGTGGCCTCAAACTGATATTATAAACACATATTATGTACAAAGGCCTATTGTTGTATGCTAGGAATAAGGAAACTTATCAAGAATAAATTTGAAATGAAAAGATATCTACATGCAGAATGGCTCATCATGTGTAATCTTGTGAACAAGACCAGCTGAAAGTATATATGAGAATTACAGAGGAAAAGATACAAACTATTGAAAAATTCATCTTTACATTTATCACTAAGCTATTATGAATCAAGACCATTGTCAGTGTAGGTAATATGTGTTTCACTTGTATTATCATGGGGTATATGTTCCATATTTTGGCTTACATAAGGCTTTGAGTAATCTGATATCGAGTGGTACATCCTGCTCAGCTTACATAAAAGCATATATCTTGAAAATATGTATTACAATAAATCTGCAATCTACAAAAAAAATATCACACAAAAGTATGAGCATGTGCAGTTGCACATTCCTTTGGAAAATATCATAGCAATGATCCTGTTTAAAGGGACAAAGTCGGCCATTTTTCATGAATTTTGTTTGATACGAGATACTACATATATTATTTGACATGTTTAAAGATAATGAATGGGCACCACACATATATTCGACCCCGGTTTTAGACACGATACACAAAACCATCGCAAAAATGAATTAATGGATGAAACTTGGGTAATAGATTTCATTACGTTGTACTTGAAGTAATTTGTTTATTTATAATGCTCTGCTTAGCATCAAGCACTGTAATTTCCCAGGAGGACACCTGTATAGTTTTATGTATATATATATATATATATATATATATATATATATATATATATATATATATATATATATATATATATATATATATGTATGTATATATATGAACAACAAACTAGTGAAAAACAATGTAACTCTAAATTTTGATTTCTCATATATTTACTTTGATATATATATATATATATATATATATATATATATATATATATATATATATATATATATATCTATATGAACAACAAACTAGTGAAAAACAACAATGTAACTCAAAATTTTGATGATTTTTCATTATTTTTATCTTGTATGTCATTTGCAACTTCCCATTGTACTCAGTACAAATGTTGAACCATACTCTATTTAGCTTTTCCACATAGCATCCATATGTATAAAATGAACGTTATTGCTTATATATTTAATTCTGGTCCTGATTCACTTGTCAACTATAGCAACACAGTTCACACACTGGCTGAGTTGACAAGCTGAATACTGTGTATATCAAAACGGTTTGGGGAGTAGAACAAAAAATTATGGTTGACTTAAAAAATCAAAAGTTAGCATTACTAGATCTTTATTGGCAGCAGTACACAGAAACACACACATGTGTATATGTCTCTATCTGTCTCTGTCTGTCTGTCTGTCTGTCTGTCTGTCTGTCTCTGTCTCTGTCTCTGTCTCTCTCTCTCTATATATATATGTTTACTTCGATTATTTACAATCTAGACATGCAGAAAACATTACCAACCAATGTCAAAATTCCACTCACATCCAGACAACCTTGATAGGTGAAAGGAAGGGGATATACTGAATACTACAATGAACTGAGGAGATCACACCAGGCACACATTTTCACATAATTATTTTTCCTTGGAACACAAAACATGGTGTACCGGAAATACTTGATCGATCGCCATGAAAAGAGGCACGTTATAATTGTACCGTATGTTTGTTTGTATGGAGACCTCAGAAAGTACCAGCCCATTCCTTCGGTGTATTGCAAAGACCTTTAATCTTTTGCGTAGTGTAAATGAATGATCTTTCCTTTCAATTTTTGACAAACAAACAATACATTTTGATGACTCACTTCCGAGTAGATGGATTTCGGAGTTGTATAGTAAAAATTCTCTATTTCGTCAGCTGCATTCGTAAACTTATCTTGTGAGCTCCTACTTCTGTGCAGAACTCTCGCACCTTGACATTATTACGTAACGGAAAAGTGCAGTATCCACAAGTCAGATGACACCACAAACAGATGGCCCCTGAATGAATAGTTCACTGCATTTGTTTTTATATTAAAGCTGACGTGCGCTCTCCTAGAACTATCAATTCATAAAGTAAAGTCGTCTTAGGAAATCTTGATGTTGGTAACGTAAAATTTAATTAAGATTTTCGAAAATATTCTCAATATGGCGGTTGGGAATCTGCACGGGCGACGTAAACAATGCACGTATCATATGGGGGAAACCCGGAAGAGGCCTACTGGGGGAAAACGATTTATGTTCCAGTGAGCTCAATTTTCACGGTGCAACAACATGCGTCAAAGAAAAGAGAACATCTTGGATTTCGTACGTACCTTCACATTTCGTAGAAATGGCACATAAGCAAGAAAAAATTACCTAAAATTGCACTGACAGACAGGTGACTACGACTCGTTCGGGCACGCCATATTGGAAAATCACAAGTACCGAGAAATATCGTAACTTCAACGAGATTTCATTTTTCGCTGGCTCAGCAGTGTAACCCTTGATTGACCTCACAGACATCTAAACTATGTTCACGGGGGAGGGCAAAAAAGAGACGTCTTATAGATTGGTTGTTATTGAAAATTCTTTTACAACATGATATGTTTTCAAAATTGAATCAATATTGGAAGTAAATAATATTATAAGGAAAAGAAAACGTTTCAACTTTTCCCTTTTTATGATTAGTAAAATTAGACGTATCAGTGACCTCCCCCTTTTTTGTAATCCTAATGTCCAGTCCGTTATTTTCATCATGGGAAACCCTTAAACTCGTCCTTCGCCATGTTTGTAAGGACAACGACGACTCTCATCGTTCAATGTAGTATCAATAAGTTGAAATTTCGCCTGAACGCTTAACTTTAATAACATTTTAATTCCGGTATGATATTTCCCTACACTGGGGAAGTCTTCCAGTGAGAAGAAGAAGTAACTAGCTAAAGAATTGTTTTTTAGAACGTTCAGACAACATCGTCGGTACCGTGGACGTGAAGAGCGAACCCAACCGAAAAAGCTGCTGAATTCAACCAGACCGTGAGCAACTTTAGAAAAGCACATGCACCAAGAACACGTCTGATCAAAATCCAAGGATAAGGAGCAGTAATGGAGTTATGCTTCGAAGTTATTGAATCAAGCTGCTAGCTGCCCTTATGATGAGACGATAACCCTGGTCTTTTCATGTTCCAATCTGAGATTGGTGATTCAGCTATTACTAATACATACGGGGAACCACAGATAATTTACGCCGAGTATAAAACGTAAAGTCACCATATATCTGGAGTAAAACGGAGCATTATGACATTGCATTCTCATTGTCACCACCAAGTGTAGTTCTGTCTGAATTCTGTTCAGGAAGCCCTTTGCGAAACGACGTGCGGAACCGCCGGAAGTAACGTGCTCGCACAGCGCAGGTAGTACCCATTGTTAGTGTCGCAGTAACAAAGACTGGCTATGTCTTCTGTACATTACAAATTCAAAAGCAGTGTAGACTATGATACTGTAACATTTGATGGACTGCACATTTCTCTAGCCGACCTAAAGAAAGCAATAATTGCCCAGAAGAAAGCAGGGAAAACAGCCGACTTCGATTTACAGATAACGAATGCACAAACGCAGGAAGGTAAGTTCAGTGACAATATATTTCTTTGTGTGAAGACCTGGTATTTTAGGGATTTTAGTACCTTGATTCCCAGTCTTAGTGTCATTTATTTAAAAGTACGTAACTAGTTCTCTCACTTAAATAGTATCAGTCATGATCACTGGATTATCAACATGTACAAATAGTTAACCCATTGGATTGAGGATGAAGTGGTTACAATAGAATGAAATGCATGGGAAAATAGGGTGATGTAAATATTACTCAGAAGACTGCAGCAAGCAATGCTAAAGTAAGGAGGATTTTGGACTCTAGCTGAAGTGTGACTGGTCTTCTAACCATGTTCTAACATGTGTTTCACTCTAGCTGCAAAATTGTAGCGCTACGGTGAGGCGGTCGGTGATTTGTCGTTTTTGCGACTTCACGCGCCAGTAGCTACAATGCCAATGGCCCTTTAGAGGTGAAAATAAGCGCACCCCACTGGACCAGGCGCGTTGATGTGAAATGCTACATATTTACTGCATTTGGTCATACCGATTTATCACTACTGAAGACTAATCAGTATACTGCACTAATCTTGTCGTTTATGGGGTTTGGAATTTGTTCAAACACGATGATCGCGTTCTAAAAACATTGAGCTTGGGGCGTCGGTGTTTGTGGGAGCCGCCACTACCGGAAGTTGGTAATGACGGCTCCCAGAAATGTTTCGGAACGCGTTCGTCGCGCTTGAACAAATTTCAAATCCCATAAACGACAAAGTTAGTGCAGTATACTGTTTAGTCTTCAGTAGTGATAAATCGGTACGACCAAATGCAGTAAATATGTAGCATTTCACATCAACGCGTCTCATCCAGTGGGGTGCACTTATTTTCACCTCTACAGGGCCATCGGCATTGTAGCGCTACTGGTGAGCGAAGTCGCAAATACCAAAATTCACCGACTGCCTCACCGTAGCGCTACAATTATACAGCTAGTTTCACTCATGACTGTACCAACAGTTGTGAGAGTAAACAATACAAACAGTATTTTAACATCTTGTCATTTTTTGCAGAGTACAAGGATGACACGCACCTTATTCCCAAAAATGCATCTGTCATTGTCCGGAGGATACCAGTTGGAGGTCTCAGGGCCAACATCAGAGTGTAAGTATAGATGATATACCTCTTTACAGTTGTGTTGTGTCTGAGGCAGAGAGAGAGAGAGAGAGAGAGAGAGAGAGAGAGTGAGAGTGTGTGTGTGTGTGTGTGTGTGTGTGTGTGTGTGTGTGTGTTAGGATGTGCCTTTGCTCAGTATGTATCACGCAGTTATGTAATAGTAAGATGATAAAAAGTGGACTGGCTAGAAGATCCACATTCTCACTTAGAAACTAAACTGAATTGTATTTGTATTACAGTGGAGAATAAATTGGTGTGAAATATTGTTAAATTTTTCGAGTAAAACCACAGAGGTAGCAGGCAAGAATTTGCCAACAAACCAGGAAATGTTACTTTCACAAGTAGAACATGTGAAACATGAAAACTGATGATAGTTTCCAACAACTTTATTCACCATTTGATGAAAAGATAAATCATCACTGATGTATCACATAAGAAATTTCAAAATGGAAGTATTTGCAGTTTGCAATATTTTGGAACAAAAATTGTGAAAGTAGCAATTCTTGAATCTTCAGAATGGCTGTGTGATTTTACTCGTCTGAACATATGAAATCCGTGCAAACTTATGATAGCCAGAGAAAGGACTGCAGCTACAATTCGCCTTGTATATGCTACCAGAGTATAGAAGATCTGGAATCACGTTACAAATTCAGATTGAATTGTCCTCATGTAGTTTGGATGACTAATGCTGACATCATAAACCCTTTAAACGACTTTTGTTGTGAGAAATAGGACTTAGCTAACCAGAGTAGCTTTACAATTCAAACTCTTGTGCAAATTGCAATCATGTATAGCTACTTTTTGTCTGATATGATTATCTAAAGTTCACCTTGCTTCTTGTTATACCTTCCTTGCACCATTATCATTACAATGTTTGTATTCCCCAGTAAAAAGATGTTTTTCTTTTCTCTTCACAGGGAGCCAACTGATCTGAACGGTTTACCAAATCAAAAACCAGTATGTAAGAGTATCATTAATGATTGCAATGATAAGTTATGGCCTAGAGTAAGCCTTTCTGTTTATTACTGTTAATTTTGGTGTTTTAAGTTTGAGCAGTATAATTTAATGAATGAGGGGAAACACACTGAAATCCATCAAAACATGGGATGAAAGAAAAAACTTGAGGTAATGTTACCATTTAAAATGTTTTGTCAGTGTGTATGTGTTGACTTAAAGTAATTTGTTATCATGCCAGCCAACATATAGAAGTGCTGTTTGCATTTCTTTGCAAATATTTTTTCTAGTGAATTATTTTTTGTGCCTGATGGAAAGTGGTAGATTTACAAAAAGGGGAGGGGAGTGCAGATGTATTTCAATGAGAAGCCAGTGACCGTATAAATGGACACTTTTTATCATGTCACTGGACCACCTTCCACCCTGAATAGGTTTTCATAAGAAGATACTGTCAATCAAGACAGAGTGCAATTAAAATAAGTTTTCATGGCATTTTAATTTCATATAAAAGTGTATATTAAAATGTGCAAAGTTTTTTATGTATATATAATGTACATGTTTAAATATAAATGGCAAATGGTAATATATTTTCTATTCATATATTTTCTTGAAGAATGAAATTCTATTTTTATAAAGCATTTATACTGTTCTGATAGACTGATGTGTTTTGGAAGTGAATAAATTTTGTGGGATTTGCAGAATCATTGTTTTAGTAGTGCTATTATAGCTCATACATACCAGTTTCTGCTCTGTGATATGTTGAAATGTTCTCGCAAAATCCATTCAGTACTTCAAAAGGAAGTTTTAGGTTCTTGTTTACAAGGTTAAGTAATATGGTTAACTGGTAATGACGCCATGTATTTCATAGGATATTCCATCAACAGAAATCTTTCTCTTATTGTTGTTGCTTTTCTGTGAGCCTCAAAACAATCTTGAAAATCCATACATCTTTGGTACCATGCAAGTAAGCTTCTCTCAGTACTGTGGTTGTCACAAGACTGTAGGCAGTTGTACTCGCATCTGTAAGGCACCTTCAGTGCTGTACAAATTTTACAAATAATTTCATGTTCTTAAGTCTGCGTAGATGTAAAAATGGAACATCCACATCTGTTCAGATACTACTGTACCATCAAAATTATCGTTGTTTTGATCTAACCTGTAAATCTATGATGGCAGAACTGATTTGATTGTCTTTCATTTATTAGCAATGTGGAAAGAACCATAATTTTTATTTAGGTGTCAACATTTTTGTTACAAATCAACAGTGAATTTGCACTCTTGGTATGAAGCCATGTACACTGAATGATAACAGCATCTAATTTTCTTTATTTTTTAAGGGAAAAAAATTTGTGCATAAATAATCGTACATTTTGAAAAGACATACTTTTTGAATGTATGGTAATTGCTGTATCGATCATATTTCATTATTGAAGATATTTGGTTGTCTTGCTCCAGCTCGTGATGGCAGACATATTGATGTTGGTTACTTGCGAATCTTTGAGATGTGAAGTTCATATGAAAGATTTCAAATCAGTTTTATGTGGTATAAAGGACCAGGGTCAAAGTAAATCCATTGGTCTGGCAACAAGTTTTGGTCTTGTAATCATTTTCTCCTACCTTTTGACGCTAAAAGTCATTTGTACTACAGATTAATGGACGGTAAATTCATGCAAAAAATTGCCGGTTGCGGACACACTGGATTTTCTTTACCTCTTCCCTGTACATACATTGTGTTAATTTCTTAGTGTGTAGAGTCTAAATGTCTTTGCACTGACAAATAACAGACCTTTTTGTAAAGATAGAATCTCCACCCGAAGGATACTTTGTATCAAGAGGGAAGAACTGCCATCCTTGTAATAGATTTTAATCTTTGCGACTTACAAAACTTTTATCAAGTTTGTGTGACAGATTCACTCAGGGTTCAGTATCAAGACCAGGAATAGAGGCAATGCTATTGTCTCTCTACATCTTCCACAAATGCCTTGTGTAGACCGTTTTCTCATGCTATGATGTCAAATTTTTGTTCTCAGTTTTTTTTTTGTTCTCTATGTCGCACATTAGTTTGTCATGAGTTTAAATATCACTCTTAATGAAATGACAGTTGGAAAGATATTATTTGGATTAAGACTCGTTCACTGTCTTTGTTTCAGCCAGAATGGCTATAATTTTTCTTCAGTTTTGATTGTTGCATTACTGGTTTAACGTTTACCTAACTTTCACGAACGTTCAGTCATCAATAACCTAATATCTATAAAAAAGATTGTATGATATTGCTTCAAACTTATGAAGACAAGACACATAAGGCACACCATGACATGAAAGGTAATGTGAAAAATCTTGTGTCTGGAAAGGCTTTCATCATCCCAGTGAATTGCATTTTACTGCTTCATATCCGGGAGTAATGAACAATGCTGACACAACTTGGTTAATAAAACTGCAAATTCATCAGATAAGCAACAACAGATGTTGTCAATCAATTGAAGCAATGTGCTTGAAGAAAAGTAGGGGGTAGTTACTTTTTTCGCTGCACCTGTGATGGTTTCACAAATAAGAAAAAAGCATGTCGGGCATTGTTCTGTAAGATATTTTGATGATTTTGTGTCAAGTAGCACAATATTTGATTCCATGCAGAAACTTGTGCATTTCTGTTTGGGCATTAACTATTCATTTTAAATGATTATTGTGTATGAAATAATGTAGCTTATTTGGTTCATATGAATTTTTTTCATCGAATCAAAATATTTTCCTTAGTTCTCGTTTGTGCTTAGAAAAAAAGTTCATGAATTTTCTACATTTATTTCTACTGGAGATTGCACCTTACTGTTGCAAGAACATTTTGAAACAAATGTCCCAGGACAATTTCAAAAGCCCATGTACCAGAAATTGCATCTCCACAAAACCCTGGTGGATTGATAAGGTTATCTGTATAAATCTTGAAATGCAATATACACCAACAGGATGTGTCAGACTTCTTCATCTGTTGTGCTGTAATTTGAAACCCAGATGGCTAGAGTCTGAGATTCTGGGCTGACGCATTACCTCTCTTTCAATGATCTTAGGTGAACATGGAATGTGAGAATCACGTTTCCTTGACAGATCAAGAATCTCTCTCGGAGCATGTCTGTCATCAATATTTGGCTTTGTACTTTGTAATGTTACATTTTATGTTGATAATATTTATGCACATCTGAACAGGAAGCCTATCACCTCAATGTAACTGTTACTGATCATTTGTGTTGATCATATATCATTCAGTTGGCGAGATGTTTACCTTTAAGATCATGTATTTCTTTTGTGATAGTATACACACAAGGTTTTACAGCCTTTACCAAAGATGCTATAAGGTCTATTGATTTTATCCATAACTACAGGTCAACAACAAGAAGCCAAGCACTTTTAACAAAGATTGAAAGTTATTTACTTTAACATGGGAAAGCGCTGATGCACTGAGCCTTTTGAAAAATGTAATTTCAGAGATGGTCCTGTACATCAGTGTCTTTTTTTGCAGTTGCTTTTTTCATAAAACCGTCTCAGCAGCTGACGATTTTAACTTGTCTGGTCAGTGTATGCAGTTTCCACACAATGACAATGTTAACCGCATCGATACCTCAAAAAGTAACTGAAATAAAGAATGGTATATAAACAAAAGAATGGTTTTCTTTCAAACTTTCCCATTTTCAGTCTTGTGAGATCATAGACTGATGTTTATGCTTGAATATTCATTTAGTGGCAATATCAAACAAAAATGTTGTGTAGATATAACAGTATGTCCTACCCATCAACACTGAATAATTTCATAGTTAACATAATTAAAGAGGTAAAATTCAATAACACAATTTCAAGAGAATTGAAGCAAAGTCGAAATGTTTCATTTGTTTTCTAATCACGGTGGCATTTTGTGTAGTTTACCTTATACCTCAGATCCCTTCATACATCAGACAGCCTCGTCTAAGCTTTGACAATAATTTCAGGAGTATTGCCAGAGTGATTTTTGAGTTGATCATTGTGTGTAGTTTTATCAGAGAGTGGTGGGCTGGCTTTCTACAGTACTACATAAACTTTGCCTGTTAGGAGTGGACAATTTTTTTCCCCAGACTGCATTGCATAAGTGATTTGCCTGTGTAAATTATAATATCGTTGTTTATAGTGTGATATTGGCAGTTGCAGGTAACTATTTATATGAGTACAGAATAGGAAAAGCAGATTCACTTAATTCAATGTTGAAAGTGACTGGGACAGTGTGCACAGTGTGTGTAAAGGAAATGCCTGCTCAACATAAAAGACTGCAGAATAATTTGTGATGAAGTACTGCATATACTAATGAGTACAACAATGGCAGTTGCCTTTAGCATGGCTTTACACATCCGTAACATGGAGTTGAAAAGCATGAAAAGGTTGGCACCTGAAATCAGTATGCCAAGCAATTGTTGGAAATTAATGACGGTTTGTGCTTCTGATAGTTGTTGAACTATTGCATCAACATGATTATTTGTGCCAAAAACAAGTACACTAAGCAAAGATGAATGCTCTACATTAACATTTAAGTTTTGTCAGAACATTTGTCAATATCGGTAATCATTTGCTGCTATTATATTGATACTTCAACATGGGCAAGGAATACACATTTACAAAACAATGATATGAACTGTAAATGCCACCTAGATTAAGATCTGTTGGGTTTTGGCAAAACTTTTAGAGGAGCAAGAGGCATTTTTCATCACATTAATCTCTAACAATGTTCAAATGGAGTGTAATACAGATAATGCCACATAATTATTGCAAAACCATATTTCTAAACATTTAAGACAGACATCTTACAAACCTAGTAACTTCTTTAAGTTAAAAACTAATGCTCTAACTTTCGAAAAACAATTTATTTACAAAACAATAAAATATTAAAGTATGTAATACTTAATTGAACAGCAATAAAATAATGAAATGGACGAATTCTGGAAATTACCAGAAAGTGAAAAAAAGATCAGGGCAGTGAATACTTAGACACATGCTATGGTACGGGGGAATAGCATTTGTGACATCCTGTGAGGGTGGGTTGGCTATGTGCAACCATGAATAAAACATGGTAATTGTATGGGGATTTGGTCCATTAAATCCCTCTGAATTGTCAATAAAAATATCCAATACTAGGCCAAAAATATAGAGGTTTGTTATCCTAAGTCTCTTACAAAAGTGATGCAGCAAATGTTTATTTTCAGATTTGTTTAGCTCATAAGATCTAACGACCAACATGAAAACATGAAATCTGAATGATTACTTAGCAATGCTAATTCTGACATCTGGCATGGTGATGATGATGATGATGATAACGGTACTTGTCCAGTACTGTACATTGTGTCAAGGTCCTTTCCTTGTGGAGGGACCGTGATTGTGTCCATGTTATCGTAATAAATGTTACATTTTTGCAATGCATAGCAAACTCTCATTCTTTTACATAGAACATTTTCCAGTGAATACGATTAAAAAGGCTGATGCGGCTAGTATAGACTGTTGTGCACAAGGATGAGAAACAAAACCTTTTTTTAGTCCCCACGGACACCGTCCGGGGGGACTTATAGGTTTGGTCATGTCCGTGCGTGCGTCCGTGCGTGCGTCCGTCCGTCCGTCCGTGCGTCCGTCCGTTCACGCAGATATCTCAGAGACGCCTGGAGCGATTTCGTTCAAACTTGGTACAAGGATAGTACCATACCTCATACAGATGCACGTCGATTTGTTTCACAATGCGATCAAATTTGGCCGTGGTAGAGGACTTTTTAGTTTTCACCTCCATAGACTCCCACGTATAAGGCAGACCATAGACTCCCATGTATAAGGCAGACCATAGACTCCCATGTATAAGGCAGACCATAGACTCCCATGTATAAGGCAGTCCATAGACTCCCATGTATAAGGCAGTCCATAGACTCCCATGTATAAGGAAGTCCATAGACTCCCATGTATAAGGCAGTCCATAGACTCCCATGTATAAGGCAGTACATAGACTCCCATGTATAAGGCCAAGAAAAAATAAAAATTTAGTTTCTCATCGTATTCATATTGCAAAAAGGATGCAGTGACACAGTTTTTAGTCCCCACAGATAAAGTCCAGGGGCTCATATATTGGGTCATGTCAGTCCGTGAGTCCATCCACGTGAGTCCATCCGTTCACGCAGATATCTCAGACACTTTGAAAAAATGTCATGTGACCTCGGTGACCTTGACCTCGAATATACATATTTGTCCATAACTCAGTAACCACAAGTGGTAAACCTTTCATATATGGTATGATGGGACACCCTATGACGCCACATATTGTACCTCATTAATTATGTGCATATCTAATTTTGAGCGAGCCAATAGAGCTGGAGGTCTGATTTTGGTATATAGGAATAACTTAGCAATACAATTTTTTTCACAAAATGTCACGTGACCTTGGTGACCTTTAACCTCAAATATACACATTTGTCCATAACTCAGTAATCACTAATGCTACACCCTTCATATTTGGTATGATGGGACACCTTATGACACCACATATTGTACCTCATTAATTATGTGCATATCTAATTTTGAGCGAGCCAATAGAGCCAGAGGTCTGATTTTTGGTATGTAGGGATAACTTAGCAATACAATTTTTTTGACAAAATGTCAAGTGATCTCAATGACCTTGACCTGAAATATACATATTTGTGCATAACTCAGTAACCACAAGTGCTACACTCTTCATATTTGGTATGGTTGGACACCTTATGACGCCACATATTGTACCTCATTAATTATGTGCATATCTAATTTTGAGCGAGCCAATAGAGCTGGAGGTCTGATTTTTGGTATATAGGGATAACTTAGCAATACAATTTTTTTGACAAAATGTCACGTGACCTTGGTGACCTTTGACCTCAAATATACATATTTGTCCATAACTCAGTAACCACAAGTGCTACACCCTTCATATATGGTATGATGGGACCCCTTATGACGCCACATATTGTACCTCATTAATTATGTGCATATCTAATTTTGAGCAAGCCAATAGAGGTAAATGTATGATTTTTAGTATATAGGGATAGACTATAGGATAGAAATTTTTTGACAAAATGTCATGTGACCTCGATAACCTTTTACCTATAATACACGATTATGTCAATAAATAAGTAACCACAAGTGCTATGTCCTTTATATTTAGTAGGATGGGAGACCTTATGACAACACATGCTTTACCTCGTTAATTATGCCCATATATAATTGTGGGCAAGCCAATAGAGCTAGAGGTCTGAATTTTGGCATATATGGATTAATTAGCAATACAATGTTTTTTTTCAAAATGTCACGTGACCTTGATGACCTATGACCTTGAATATGCATATATATGCATAACTCAGTAACCACAAGTTCTTTACGCTTCAATTTTGATAGGATAATAGACCTTAAGATGTCACATCTTGTACCTCATTTATTATGCACATATGTATTTCTTGGCTGGCCAATACAGCTAGAGGTTTGATCTTTTTTCCCGATTTAGAACCATAACTTAGACATGCCTCTTGTTTCAAATTGGGAACAATGACATAGACCTATGTGTCCATAGATCTGAACATATACACTTTAGTGATACTTCTTAATGACCTCATTTCCCTGCCCCCTCAAGACTAATACTCCTATTACAAGTGGGGACTATGTCATTGTCAATGACTTGTTCTTCTTGGCTTTTTTAGAAATTTTTTTGTGTGATGTGATTTAGCAGATATAAATATGTGTAAACACTGATGCCAAATGAATAATATGAGGTTATTACGAAAATACCGCAAAGGATGCATGAGGACATTGGCGCAGTGTATCGCCCGACCCAAAGCGGGGGACGATGCGTGGCGCCAATGTCTGAGTGCATCCTTTGCGGTATTTTCGTGATAACATTAT
Source organism: Ptychodera flava (assembly GCF_041260155.1). Lineage (NCBI taxonomy): Eukaryota > Metazoa > Hemichordata > Enteropneusta > Ptychoderidae > Ptychodera > Ptychodera flava. The sequence goes on from NC_091942.1 coordinate 16,605,661, forward strand.
TATTATACATCTTATATTCCTGAATGGGGCATCAAATTGTCAGAGTAGTGACCGTTTTCGTGCAAAGTCAACAATTTTTCTTCTGATTTTATCGCGCCAATGTGGAGTGCTATCTCAGACGCGCTTCTGCAAGTTTTGGAGTGTGTGCACTACACATGTATGTACAGAGCGCGCGAAACATGTTCTGGCAATCGTCCAATGAGTGGGTCCCTTGAAACCGTTCATCAGTGAATGAGCAGATACAGCCGCAGGGATGGGGTGCCTGGAAATCGTACGTGTTACACAATGGGCGTTCCGTATGGCATTTTTAGCACATGCAAAATTCTGTTGTTCTCGATGGTAGATATATAATAACTGTTTTTATAGTCTCAGGCAGTTGATGTCAAATAAATCAGTGTTCCAAGCTTCTTTAGAATACAAGTGTGTCTGAACATTATGAAATCTTATCCTTGCCACAGCATTTCATCATTGTAATTATCATCTGATATATGTACCCATCTTGTACCAATCTGAGCAATTGTGTAAGAGCAGTGTTTCATCCAAGATGGCATCAACAGAGGGGGATTTTCCCACTTTAGAGTTGATTCCACCAGTTCATGCATTCTTCTGGTATCTCTAAGGTGTGACTGGCACCATTTCACGGGGGCTGGTTCCCCCTTGACAAAGTACTAGGGGGGTGCCAACATCCCCCTCTGTAGATGAAATACTGGTAAGAGATATCTGACATCTGTGTGAACAATACCTTGAATGGCTGGAGCTATTCTTCTTTTTGAGATATATTGCTAGGTTGTGAGAATGTAGCGTATAAAGTATTAGACTTTTGTCATAGGGATGTGTGGTTTCTGTAGTTGATATGTTCAACGTGTTTAGTACTTCTTTCCTAGCTAGGTAGCCCTTTTACACATAAGTGAATCATTAGTGGCATAATGTGAGCTAAAAATACTGTTAAGTTTGTGGTTGTTTCAAACTTCTGTGTTGCTGAGTAATGATTGAAATGAACAGCACATTTCAAAAGCAAGATGTCCCCCACATACGACCATTGACATGAATGCTGATAATTCATTCTTGGGGCAATGTCTGAGAAGATGTTTTCTCATATCACTTCATTGCAAATGAGTAATTTCACTTCATGATCTGGCCAACTACTCTGCATAGCTTCATTTATGTTGAACTCTGTGACTGAATCAAAGGGAAGAAGTGCACGTACTTATAACCAGTTTTTTGCTCATAAACTCTGATAAAGTTGAAAGGAATCCATTATTTGACCTTTAAATCAACAATCACTCAGCAGAAAGACTATTCTTGTTTAGGTCAAAGCACTGATTCTGAGAAGAAACCACTGGCTGTATGTGGGTAAAATTTGGATATGCACAAGGGGACTACCAGTGCTTTTCAGAGTCAAGTAAAATACTGACGTCAGCACATGTAGATAATGGATTTGGTACGGCCCGGTGTTAAAAGTTAGGACTTGTTGGAAGTGTAATAGAGCCAAGCGTCTGACACAACATAGCAAAAAAGGTTAACAATTGTGAGTTACCATACTGAACAAATGGTGACTCACAAGTTAAGTTGATCACAAGTTAAGGTAGTATGTGCCTCAACGGTGAAAGACTTAACCCTTTCACCACCATGTCCCAAATCCATTGTTTTCTATGGTAAAGTTGGACCTGTATACAGGGAACTGGGGGTGAATGGGTTAAACTTTTACTCAAACTTTCCTCAATGAAACTTTCACTCATTCTCTTACCAAATCAAGAATAAAAATCGGGGTTGGCCATGCAAAGTTTGGAACTAGCGAAATAAATTACCCAACATTTTGTGATATTTGAAATTCAAAATGGCCGCCATTCCTATGTTAACTCAATGGAAAAAAATTAAATTTTGGATTTTTGAAAAACTAAGCTGATGAAAGTTTTTCCTTCTCCGAGAGTTTCAAAATGAGCCCCCACAAGTGATATATCAGAAAAGAATTGTAGAATTTTGAGACCGACTATCTGTCCCCAAGGCGCGTTCTATCTTAACTTGGAGAAATGTCAGAGATGTTCAGTACCCAGAGTTTCCATCACAGGAAAATACAGTTTGGTCATTTTCAAATTGATGTACTAAAGGTAGTGACAGTGCATAGGCCTTTGAAGTTGAGCAGACGGATGTTCATAGTCAGGCTACAGTAGACATGAAGATAATTCAAACATGTAGAATTGCCAAGTTGTATTGCAAAATATTCCGTTATCCAGTGTTGCAAGGTCTAATGAAGGGACTTGTCACAGTCACCTCAGCTTGAGTGCTATTAGATGGACACTTAGAAAACAGACTTACTTTGTATGCGTTTATAAAATTGAGGAGTACTGCTTTATTCTATCAGGTTGCCAGTTTGAATTGTGATTTATCTTGAGTGAGACTTCCAACATAGGTTCAAATGAGATTTCTTGTGTATTAAGCTTTGGAAATCTAGACACAGTGAAGTTGAGGTTCTCAACCTGCAGACAGGATATGCTGCTTCCTGGTCAGAGGTGAACAATGCACATTCATTAAATTTGATTATGGCCACATAACGTTTGTTTCAAGAAAGTTGAAGTGTAACCAGTTGTACTAACTTCTCATTGAAAGTGTAGAAAAGAACTGTTAGAATGTCTCTTGAGAGGGACTTTTGTTTGTAGTTGATCTGTGTAAAATGCTCAGGTGATATACCATAAATAGGTAAATATTGAAGGAGAAACCCGAGAAACCCAATATGAAAAGTTACACAGATCCATTACGAAATGGTGTAATCCTTGTTTTTAGAGAGCATGTAACACAACTCAGCAATACCAGCTTAAATCATTGGATTGAAAGGTCATTCATCTGTACAATACGGAAATGTCAATTGTAAAAGAATCGAAACAATACAATCATCATAATACCTGCAACAAAAACTCTGACTTTCCAGTGTGAATAATTTGGTCATTCTAAAAGTCACTGTCACTGATTCTGCATGTGCATGACTTTCTTTGTGTGTAAATTCCTATTTTACACATTGTTTTGAAAGGACAAAAAAGGGTCTGCTTAATTACATGCCTCGATGTGAATGCAAATCAGTGCATTGATTTGAAAAGTAACATCCGGGATGTTAGCGGGCCGGTGAACGATGTACTGACCGGTTTCCATGGTTACCCGGGCCATTGAAGCCTTTCGATGTTTTCGACGTCAAAGTAGATGCTTAACGCACTGCTATTTTGACTTTCGTTAAAATCTGTCTGATGCTGGTCGATAATGGTAAAAATTTTTTTAAATACCCTGCTTGTAACTAAATGTCATATAGCATTAACTGTGAAGAGGCATGTAATAAAAATATTATTGCCTGCATACATGGGTTTATGTGCCCTCGCAGCAGGAAACAATTTGCCCTCCTGGCATCGGGCAAATTGTCACCTGCTCTCGGGCACCTAAACCCATGTATTCAGGCAATAATATATAATACTGCAGAAACCACTCAAGCTCTAGCGGTCCCTTGCTTTGAAAAAGTGCCACCCACACATCAGACCCCACATCCTTTTACAATTGTTAGACAACTGATCAAATGGCAACACCAATGCACTGAAACCAGATTGAATCGAAAATTTGAATCAGCATGACTATGAAGCCATTTCTCCTCTTGGTAATTTAATTTGTACACTCATTCTAGCCATCCCAACTGTAACAGAAATGTCAGCACAATACTCTCACAGACCAGAAGAAATGGGCATAGTATTTGTAGATCAAAATCATTTGGTATCAGCACACGAAAGCTTTACCCTTTCTAAAGCGAGACACTGCAGGCTTGTATCTATTCTTCTACCAGAACAGCTCAATAGTTGTACAATAGCTTTCTCCAAAAGTCTCAACTTTGTTTTTGCTTTTTATATGGTGCAAAGTCTGTGCATCATGCCTTGGTGAAAATAGATGTAACTGACTCACAGTGATCAGTTACACTTGGGACATGTCAGAGCATTGCCATTGTTCAAAAATCGAGCGACGCATTGCGCTAATTCCAAGAAGTTGCCTTAAGACACTTGTAGATGATGACAATGCATGATTGTGGTACCAGCACATCTTTGATCAGAGATCCTGCAAACGTTTTCTTCTAGGTGCTATCAAATAAGAAAATGGTACTATTTCTTGGTGATGTCCTTTGAAATATTTTGAATGTGTACTTTTGTGCTTTAAGTCTATGGATACAGCAGCAGACCTTTCAGGTTTGTTGCAAACCGTAATGTAGACATATGACCCCGATAGTTGCACATGCAGAAATGTAACAATATTGGTCCGTTTATGCACAGGAAGGTGCCGTAATTTTGCAGATGCTCAATGTCAAATTGATCAAATCTTCCTGTAGGAAGCAAACTACATACCATCAAGAGATTCAAAAATATCCGAGAATTGTTGAAAAAGTTGCGTAATTGGAAATTAGAAAATTACTGCGGTGTAAAAATCTTACCTGAGAAAACCACAAAATGTTCTCTTTGCTATGGAATAACAATTTACAGTAGATTTTCTTATCATATACGTCAAGCCATTTTCCTGTTTATTGCTATGGGAAAAAGTACCCTCACATTCATGCAATAATTTTCCATTTTGTCCTGGCATATTGCCTAAACATGGGCAATTGTGTTCATTTCTGAACTATTGTAGTTAGGTCGGTGCACACGTTGCTATTAGTGAAACATTCCATTTATAGACAAACCCAGACAAGATTTGAATGTTTCCCAATCTGATTATAACAACAACAGTGAAGTGGGTAACATTGGCTGATATTTCTATTGATATCTAATGTGAAATTATAAGAGAGCGTTATTCATTCCTGCTTATTTTGAAAGATGCTAAAGTGAATTGAAAAAATGTAATGTTTACATCGTGATGTTGAACGAGCTAAGCTGCTACCTGTCGTCACTCAGCTTCAAGTGGGCCAACATAAATGGTGATTTTATTTGCGACATTGTTGCAAACCTTGCCTAAATGAGTGATTGGATCCCAGTGCATGTTTGGTAATATTCTGTAATTTAAAAGCATTCAGTTGTCTTTCTTGTAACTTGATTCTCACCTAGTTCTCTGTTGGTACGTACATATACATTGCTAATCTTATTGGCCATGATGCACGTGGGGACGTTTTATGGACCCTTGTGGTACGGTGTATGGGCAGCCCCAGGATTGGGGCCTTTCTGCCATTCAACCTCAGCCTGCAAAGCCACAGGGCTGTGAAGATTACCGGGTGACAAGTCAATCTCAATCAACCTTAGGATTGAATACAGTGTGTTGTGTTCGGTATAACAAAACTATTGAAACTAATCAATTTGCATAAGTCAGTGTGAAATAATTATAAATCAACCAGATGCAACCTGGGGTATCTTAGTCTGAGATGATAGGAAAATGTGATTGAGTTGAGTAAAGTTCTGTAAACATGAAGCCATTGTGGACTGTCTTGTATCAGAAATGTGAAATGTTATACAATGGTTGCTACCAGTACAACTTACAGCCCAAGCATCCATTAAAATCCAATGGTGCCTTCAGACATTCAAACTGTTATATGTCATATTGTAATTTTGTTCCATATTTAGCAGTTTTCCAGGTCTCAGTGATGATCACAAATAATCAGATATCTGTGAAAAGCATTTTATTTCCTTGCACTGTTGAAAATTCTTCCAAAGTTTGTTCTGCTTGCTACACAAGACAATAAATATATGAAGAATGAGAAGGCCAGTAGGCAAGCATAAACCGTGCATACTTGCCAAGGGTTGTTATCTGTTAATATTTTGGTTGTATATTACCCATGCATACACTCTCTTCAAGTAATTTCTAATGCTAAGACTGACTCTTGCGTTGAAATTGCAAATTTAGGGCTATTCCCATTGTTAATTCGATGAGACAATTTTCTAAAATTCGCTATTGTAAATATGCCAAAGCTGTGACGCATACAGGTTTAGTTGCTGGTATATTCTCAAGCATGTTACCGAGTCAAGTGTCATAGAAGGAAAATGTATTTCATTGAATTGTCATGATAGGAAAGAACACAGAATTGTATATTCTGCACAGTAAAAACTGTAGTCTGTACTATAAAACTGCTTTGCACTTTAAACTCCCTATGATAGTAGCGGAAGGATGATGCCATCAGTAAATGCATGATGTAATCAACTCTTCCGGTGTACATAAGAGAGAAATACTTCCTTGTCAATTCTTAGTTCAAAACAAACAAGACCTCTATGAATACAGCTTAATATGCCAATGAGAGTCCTTACCAAGGATGTTTTAATATACCAGCTTCACTTTCAGTCAACTACAGCTTATTGGTATCTGAAAAGGTTCATGTCAACCAATCAGCAAATGCTTGCTACATTGTTGTATATCACCAAGCACACCAATTTTGATTGTGTCCCTTTTGTATAAAATGTTCACAAGCCAAGGATGTGCTGAAGTCATGTTGATCTCAGCAGAAAGTGAAAATCCAGTGTTGCACTGGGGAAGGGTGTGAAAAACACATCTTCCTCCGGAGAAGGGTGAATCACCAACATCCGCTTTGCACTCTTGTTGTTGATCATGGCACATAATCACCCATACACATGTGATGTACGTCATTGTCACAGTGTCAGTGTCAAGGTGTTGTGGTATAATTCTCAGTATAGTGTTAATGCAATTGTAATAGTGTACCCAGTGGATACTGTGGGAGACTGTACGAAGTAATGGACCCGTGCAAGCAGAGGATGATCATATCCTTGCCATCTGAGCTTTTTCTACTGTTTTAAACTATTCCAATATTTTTGTGTTAAATAAAATGATTTATGGGCACGCTGAATAGTTTGGTGTCAGAATACACATAGACAATTAGCCTACAAATGATTATTGGAACATTCAACCCACAGTGGTCACCAGGCACCTTTGCCTGAATGCACACTCCATGCATACATCTACGTTATACACTATGCTTAACATGTAATTGCTTGCACAGACCAGTCAAATTATCAGTGTTCAGAAGAAAAGCCCTGCAGGATATTTGTAATTTCTTCTTTATAGATATTAGATTAGAGTAATGTATCCTATGAGTGGGTTATGGGACTTCATCTAATGTCGATGACTAATATTTCATTGAGGTGAATCATTGCTAAGAGACCACCTGTATCTACAGATGAAATTGTTCCATCCACAGGGAGTCATCAATCCATGACTGTGTCAGGTTCAAACAGGTCATCTTCCACAGCGATGACTAATAATATTTTTTCTCATGAATTTACGATGCCATTAGATAAACTTCAAACATAATAAACAAGCCTCAGAGATTATCATATAGTGAGGTTAGAATGTGATGACTAATGGCTCGCTGCAGAAATCTGTTTGCAGAAACATACAATGTGCTGCTACGGGGGAAAGCTAGTGTAGGTTTCCATCAAACAGGTCCGGGTCAAGGGTTCGCATACTATCCTTTCCAGAAATGTTTTATTGTGCTCCTACTTGCAACCATGTATATATTTGCTTCTCAAAGCCCAAAATAGACATTCTAGTAAACAGCTGATGAACCCTGTACTATTCAAGCTGATATTTTCATGTTCCTACATAACAACTCTTAGTATTGCTCGTATAGGCCCACTCAGTTCTACACACACACATGACTGACTTAAGTGGTTAACATTTTGTATACAGAATTAAGAAACAAACTCTTCCATTCCCCTGAGCCTGAAATCATTGTTCTAAGAAAGAGTGTCATGCTTCATATCAAACATTTTGTTTACATGTGTTGTTCAGCAGTGTTAGAAATCTATCGTTGTGCTTAGCCTTTGGGTTATTCAACTTACAAACAGAATGAATTATCCTTTTGTTGTCTTTGGCCCCTAGTAGCTATCATGGCATCATTGGAAAAGAGTCACTATTTGTGCTGGTGCTATCTTGGTTGTGGTTCTGCAAAAAGGCGAGTTTGCGTGACATACACAACTTCATTAATTTAATTACTGTTTGACATTTACAACTAACTACATTGTTTAATTTGACCTTTTTTTAATTTCTTTCAAGCTGGTTTTCTGGGGTTTCTCCAAAGGGAAACCCTCATAATTAATGTGTGAAAATAAAATAACCTTTGTCAATACTTTCAAGTGTACTTGTCCTCTTTTGTATCAGGCTTAGACTGCTTTCATTTCAACGCTTTCAGTGTAACTATATCACCCTTCATGCATGACCTGGTGTCTAAAATATTTTCATATCTGACGTTACCGAAGTAGACCATTGATAATTAATCCCTAAAGAAATTTTTGTTAGGGGATTGGAGTAGTCATGTCTTCATGAGTAGAAACGTTCGACTGTTTATCTTTCAAAGTTTGAAAGCGTTGTTGCTCTATAAATGAAGTTTTTGAGGACTCTGTAAACATTCAGCATACTCTTTGGTAGATGTTTGGCATGCTGTCTTTGTGAGTTCAGAGATGGTATCTATTGAACAGTGCACATTGAATGTGATGTCAGTGTGTAGGAAATCCTGACATGCAAATTTGATGGCTCACAGCTGAGCCTGCAAGGAAGCAAGATGTGGTATATGGTATACCATGGTATAGCACATGAAAATTGAATATTTTTCGTGTGCCTGTTACCCTGTATATCAATCATATGTAATGGAAAGTGAAGAATGTGCCTCCAAGGTTTCTGGTGTGTAGGGTTAGTTAGTTTGGTATTCATCAACACAGTAAATGATGATTTGTAAGGAATCTTTTGTTTTATGCAATATGAAAGTCTTCTGTGAAACGCTAGCATTTTTCAGGCAAAACACTGATTTGCATATTCTGCTATCTGTCATACACATTTGCCCTTTTCTTTGAATTATCCCTTTCAGTCTACTAAACCACCATTGTGTCTTCAATAAGCATAGTTCTCTATGTCACATATGGTTTAATACAATTCGAAGTCTACAACTATAATTAGGATTTTGTTAGATGAGCAGACCAACCTTTAGTTTGCTAATTTTCACCTCAAAAATTGAACAAGCAATGAGGCTGTTGAATGCTTGCTATTGGAACAGAGTGGCTCTTCACTGCTAATTGGAATGTCACAAGATTCATAAATATAATTCTGTTCAACAGATAAAGGGCATAAGTGTAGATAGGTGGAGATGGACAGTTTTGCATCGATCACTAGTATTAAATTATCAAGGAAAGTATAGGAAAGCATACATAGCTACAGGCATATAGCAGAATTGTTCATATCAGATCCAAAGGTTGGTGACAAATAATCCTGGTGCCAATAGTGCCCGGGGAGAATTTGGTATTAACATGTACCGTATACCATACTGTTCCATTAATTGTGGCCTATACTGAATGGATTTTGCAAGAAACTTCTGACGCTGTACACACATGTAGACCCATCCGGTTTGCCTTCAAATGCCACTCTCAACAATATTAAAGGATTGTTGGGTCATGCATTGACAGTGCAGAAACGTAATTATGTGGCATTTTGATACTGAGAGTAACAAAACTAGGATTATAGAGCAAAGGCAGTTACCCTTTACATGTACAGTGCAAATAGTGACATAGTCACACTTGTAATAACCATGCAATTTCTTTTTATCACCCCTGAACAGAATGAAGAGCCTGCCGTCCAAACCATGTCTTTAGAAAGACTCAGCAAGGTATATACATATACACACATATATCACAAAACTTCAGATATTTTCCAAATGTATATAAGCTCTTATCATGTCTCTGACTTCATGTGCACATGTAGCTGGGAAAAGCAGAATTGTGTATGAGTTTTATCTGTGTTGTGTGCACTGAAGAATGACGTGTGAATTTGATTCTGTGTGTACTGTGTGTTGTGGACTCAATTGTATGTAGCGTGACGTGGTTATAAAATGAGCAAGTGCAATATTTTGGTCCTTAGTTGTCACTGTCACTGTATATGTATATGTGTCTGTCTAAGTACTATTTTTCAAAAATCACTCCAGCTTTTTTGAGTGAAAGATTTTCTTTAGAATATCATTTTGCTCTTATGAACTCTTCAGGGCCTTTACCCTTTACCCATGTAACCTGATGTAACATACAGAGATGTACCATAACTTGTAAATGTTCTGTAGGTCACATGACCTTGTCAACTTTCACCTTACAAGATCTCACTGCCAGTCACATGAAATCTGCCTTTGAAGTTTGAAATGATTGCATCGAAACTCTTCGGTTTTCTACTCATTTCAAAGCTTCATGTTGCATTACAGCTCAAAATGAGCAGGTAGTTTCAAGTGTATTGTAAATTTATGTTCTGAAGTGTTTAATATATAATTGATAATTTATGCATAGACGATATTGTATATTTTCTGTTGACTTTGCAATATTGTAGAGAAGTGCCATTTTGTGTGTTTATACAGTACTTTTAAACATCATAAGGGCTTGCATGTAATTGTGCAATCCATATTGAACAAGTGTATCATAAAACATCCCTCTGCTATAACATGACATATCCAGATTTCATAATTTTTAATTCATTTTAATGTATTTTTTTGCATGAAAGAGATGTTTAGGTTTCTTTTTGCCATGCGCATAGCAATACTTTTCACAAAAGAAGATTTGTTAGGATTTCTGAGTCTCAGCTATCTTTACAAGTACACAGTTTCATGGAAAAGATGCAGTCATGAAGAATTTTCTTGAACCTTATGACTCATCTTGACTGACAAGAAGCTGACTCACATTCTTCTCCTGTCTTAGAAGTCAGCGTGTATTATCATCTTTTACAAAATTTATGTCAGTTGATAGATTGTTTGATCATCTGTCTTTTAAAATTTTGTTTCTGTAAGATGTTACATCTGTCATTTTGCCCATGGAAACATCTGAATTTTTTTGTACAAGAACATCACTACATTATCCAGGAATCCACATCATGTAACAATGCTCCTTCCATCCAGTAGCTGAATTATTTGTTAAAAAACAGTAAAATAACATTTCTTGTATTTCTGAAACAAAGATATTCAGAACTCATAGAATATCTTAATTGGTTTTTGTCACAATTTTTTCTGTCAGTGTATATTTCATCCTTATTTGCATTTTTTTGACAAAAAAGGAGCAATTCATTTAGGGAGACATGGCATGGATTTAGAATTCAGTTTCTTTGATTGTATAGTTCTAGGACGGTTACCCCATGAATATTTTACCAGGTGATAAATGTTCAGGGTTGACTGTCCTGATTTATATTACATCACAAATATGTTTTGTGTAGCAGTGTCAAAAAATGATAACTGTCATTGTATCTGTCCATTTTATTGGTCCAAATACTGAGATTTTGCTTGCCATTTTTGTACACATCTATAGATATATGTTTTACCATGATAAGTATAAATCGTAGTATTTAATGTACAATGCAGAAAAAGTCTGATTTTTTATGCTTTTTATTTACCACTGTGGGGAAAAAATTATGTGTATCAATATATCGTACAAATTAGAAATCGGTGGCTCAGCGTTTTCTTAGGTCAGTGACCTAAACATACCAATATTAGCAATAGCGCCATGTGCAAGAGTTCCATATTCATTTCATTTAATGTAAATTAATTTAAATTGTAACATTTTTAGTGTAACCATACATTTGAATCATTCTCAGGTCAGCCATTCCATAAATTAAATTAAATATATATATATATATATATATATATATATATATATATATATATATATATATATATATATATATATATATATATATATATATATATATATATATATATGTAGATAGGTAGATTTATTTTGATCCAAACTGCATTCTCTTGAAGGTCAAGGAAATGTAATTTACATACTGCTTATGGAATTTCTGTTGATCATGTATGTCAGAAAGGATCACCGAACCAAGATTGTAGTCTGCTTTTAGTACATTGTTTTCAGCTGATAAGACGAAGAAAATGTCAAGTTTTCTTTTAGCTCCACATTATCTTTCTGATACAGTGGAACCTATTCTTATGGACACCTTTCTGATCAGGACACTTCCCCATAATGACAGAATTTTCATACAGATAGTTCACTAGCCTATCAAATAACCTATCTGTATGGGATACTTGCTGTGTCTTCAGGGAGGCTATATTGCAGAGGTTTACCTTTTTTTAGTTGAGTAACAAGTTACAAGAGTAGTGAGAAGCAGTTGTTCCACAGAATGCTTTCAGGCAACTATGCAAGATCTTGTCGAGTGACTGTGGCAAGATCATGATGGTGTCAAAACTATATATATATATATATATATATATATATATATATATATATATATATATATATATATATATATATATATATATATATATATATACATATATATATATATATATATATATATATACATATACATATATATTATATATTATATATTATATATATATATATATATATATAGTTGAGGTGAATGAATTACTTTTTTAAACATTATGATTTCTGAAATAGTTGCAAGTACACAGCAATATCACTTCTGTACTTACATTTTAATCAGGGTTATCATCATAGATAAAATATGGTAGTATTAATTTTAATTATACAGTGGGGTTTTAAGAAATAATAATGCAATTTTCACTACATTGCCAAGTTTATTTTCTCAAAATACACAAACCGTGAACAATGTTACAAATGCCTTGTACCTCGAAGTTTGCTCATGTTTTGTTTGATGAACAGCCCTCAATGCAATGTGTTGTCCCTTAACCCTTTGAGCGCCAAAGTCAATTTTTGTCGCCTTTAAAAAATATATCTCAGTCAATTTTTTAAAGATTTTTGAAAAAATTTTGATAAAAAACTGTAGCCTATAAAATGTGATGACCATTTGGTTCGAAATTATCAAAATTATAGCAGAAAAATTCATAAAAATTGGTAAAATATTGCACTAAAATTTTGGTGGGAAAAATTACAGCACTTAAAGGGTTAAAGTATTTCAATTCGAAGATGTTTACCAAGTCTTTGAAATGTGATTTAGGAATGAATAGATTTTTTTAATATTTGGAATATTGAATTTTTGGAGTATTTTGACATATTTACAAACATTTTCTAAACTTGTTTTGTATTATATTTTTTTTAATATTTATTGATAAGATTCAATAAAGACTTATTTTGTTTATTCCTTGTTAATGGTTTGATGTGTTGACACTGGCATTGCATGCAGTCCTAAATGAAAAAAGATTACGTTGACAAAACCCAAGAACATTTATCAAAAAGAAAAACGAGGGTAGTTCCGAAAATGAATCAAAATGCAATCATTCAAGGGAAATCATACATCCTTTGTCAAATTATTAGTGTCAACTGATTAGAAAGTAGTTTCTGTTCTGAGATAGTGCTTTCACTCCAGTGTTTGTGATTGTCTTTGGCATAACTGAAATCAAATGAAACCGTAGTAAACGCACACAATGTCCAAAATTGAAGTTCCTCAATATCTTACAAGACTTCAAAACTTGCCCTGCTGTATGGCTGCAAAACTTGCCCTGCTGCATGCCGTTTTGAATGAGATAACAAAGCAACTACATTTGCAAACCGCGACTGAGGAAGCCTCAGAATTCTGACACCAGAAAGGTAAATGAGACCCAGAGTCTCAAAGTTTGGTTTGTCAGTTTGCCGGTTGAACTCAAAAATGTCCATAAAAGCATTTTACCGATGGAAGAGTTCATCTCTAGTCCAGTACATACATCATCAAGAAGAGTTTGTGACAAGTGCCACCGATTGCTACAGTTGCTTTATCTCTGCACAGCAAACTGGAAATCTAAAGTAATTACACCGCAGATATTGTTCAGCATGTTTGCTGCATTTGTATGTGTTACCAGAATATCAAGTCCTCATCTGACTTCAAGTTCATCACACTTTTTACTCTGTTTCAATGTATACTTTATGAAAACCAAGAAATATTTACATCAACACATATTTGTCAGTAAAGATGGCTATAACATTGCCATACAAATAGTTATATCTGTTGTATAGTGAGAAATATTTGGTATATATGAACTCTTTTTTCCCAACAGACTGCAGATTTGGTGAGCGCCAATGCCTCAGAACATGATAAAATCACTGCGATGATACAACAGTCGGGTAAAGATTATGATCCCTCAACGTAAGTTAAATCTCAGACGTCACAGTTTCATTGCCTGGTGATAAAAGTGTAAAAGCCAATCACTGGTGTAGAATCAAAATAGGTCATGTTTCTTCACCAGATACAAGTGATTATACTTTTGCGCACAAAATTTTTGGAATGAAAACAGAAATCAAGCGAGTATTACCTGAGAACATTTACAGAAGGAACAAGAATAATCCTGTTGTGTATATTTGTTCCATAACTGCGTAGAGAGTGTGTATGGTCATACCATATAATCTTAGGAAAGTCTGGCTTTGCTTCCATGTTGAACATCTCTCATCTGGTTAGTACAAGAGTTCTTCAAATCTGTTGTGAAACTTGTTTCTCACTGGTCATTAAGTTTTGTAAGATGGCACATCAGGTCAACCATTAAACTGTATATTTTACTGCAAAAATGCAATTTATGTTTGTTGATCCTTTTCCATGCCATATTCCTCCCTAATCTTTCCAACTATTTTGTTCAACCCTATTGTATGGAATGGTGCCTGTGGTCAAGTAGACAGTCCATAAAGGGGAGGAGGTGAATTTTTTAACCTTAGAAAAGCATCATTGCATTTTGAAAAGAGGAAGATGTTGACAAAATACTGTCATTTCATAAAATTTATGAAAGTGTCATCTAGCTCTTTTGAAACTAGAAAACATCAAACTCAAACTATACCATCGATGTATAGCTTACAGCCTTGTTTTGTGTACCATGTTGCTCACAAGCCACCATGTACTCTCTTTGATCCTGTGTATTCTGATATCAGTGATGAAGACAATGACAATGCAAAACCATTGTGATTTACCACAGTTATATACAGTGTGGGTTCACAGTGTGGATTTCTCTTTTATCCTTGTCATGTCAGGCCATGATATTCAACTTTTTGTTATATTTCCAGTTACAGCAAGGCACGTTACCCTACTGGACCTCCACCTCCAACCTATGTGTGCTTCAGATGCAAACAGCCTGGTCATTACATCAAAAACTGCCCTACAAATTCGGTAAGTATCTGTGTTCATGAACCATTGAGTTGATTCCTGTCTCGATAGTCTGTTCTCTTTGTGGATCATATTGAAATGCAACCTTACCAAATGAAAAATTATTTACACCACGCCAAAATTGTGTTGGTAACTCATTCTCTTGTGAAATAATTTCAAAGTTACAGCTTTCTAGCAATGGACATCTTTTGTTACTTTGATTACTGCTTCCATGCATATCTTTAAAATAATAGTTTGACAAAACAACAACCAAAAGTTTGGGATAACAAGTCATTGACAATGACATAGTCCCCACTTGTAATAGGAGTATTAGTCTTGATAGGGCAGGGAAATGTGGTCATTAGAAGTATCCCTGGAGTGTATATGTTCAGATCTATGGACACACAGGTCTATGTCATTGTTCCCGATTTGAAACAAGAGGCATGTCAAAGTTATTGTTCTAAATCGGGAAAAAAGATCAGACCTCTAGCTGTATTGGCCAGCCAAGAAATACATATGCGCATAATAAATGAGGTACAAGATGTGACACCTTAAGGTCTATTATCCTATCAAAATTGATGGTAAAGAACTTGTGGTTACTGAGTTATGCATATATATGCATAATCAGGGTCAAAGGTCATCAAGGTCACGTGACATTTTGAAAAAAAAATTGTATCGCTAATTAATCCATATATGCCGAAATTCAGACCTCTAGCTCTATTGGCTTGCCCACTATTATATATGTACATAATTAATGAGGTAAAGCATGTGTTGTCGTAAGGTCTCCCATCCTTCTGAATATAAAGGACATAGCACTTGTGGTTATTTATTTATTGACATAATCATGTATTTTAGGTAAAAGGTTATCGAGGTCACATGACATTTTGTCAAAAAATTTCTATCCTATAGTCTAACCCTATATACAAAAAATCATACATCTAGCTCTTTTGGCTGGCTCAAAATTAGATATGCACATAATTAATGAGGTACAATATGTGGCGTCATAAGGTGTCCCATCATACCAAATATGAAGGGTGTAGCACTTGTGGTTCCTGAGTAATGGACAAATATGTACATTTGAGGTCAAAGGTCAATGAGGTCACATGACATTTTGTCAAAAAAATTGTATTGCTAAGTTATCCCTATATACCAAAAATCAGACCTCCAGCTCTATTGGCTTGCTCCAAATTAGACATGCACATAATTAATGAGGTACAATATCTGGCGTCATAAGGTGTCCCATCATGCCATATATGAAGGGTGTAGCACTTGTGGTTAGGCCAAAAAAAAGAAAAGAAATGTTTCTGGTCAGCGCGCGCGTCACTTGAACAACAGCGCGTCACCCTTTTTTAGCTACTATAGACTATAGTCTATAGAAGCTATTGGGATGGGTATCCGTCCGGCGTCAGTCTGTATGTATGTATGTATGTATGTATGTATGTATGTATGTATGTATGTATGTATGTATGTATGTATGTATGTATGTCCGTTTGTGAGGCGTCCGTCCACTCAAATATCTTGAGAACTGCAGTACTTACTGATTTGATATTTGTTGTGTAGATGAAAAATATGATTTTGAGAAACTACTTTTTTTAATTTTTTGATATTGCTGAAAATAGGCAAATTAATGCCAAAAACGGTGTTTTTGGTAAAAAATCTTCTTCTTCATAACCGCTGGTCAGACAGCTTTGTTATTTGGTATACAGGTCCCTAGGGGTAACCCAACTTAGATTTGTTCAAATTGTGATGAAATATGCAAATGTGTATTTTTAAGGAATTTTTTGTCATTTTTGGTCAAAATTTGACTTACATTGTATGTTATTCTTGTACTGTATAAACCCTATCAATTCACCCAGAAAAAAATAATTAATATGATTTTAAATAATTGAATTAATTAGGAAATCATCAAAGCCAACATAATTTTAGTGTAGAATTATCAGAAAGTTCAACTTTTTTTGACAGTTCATAGTGAAATGCTTACCATCTTGGAGGATTAAAACATGTAAAGGCAACTTTCCTGAATCCCAACTTTGACATATTCTGAACCGTCATTTATTGTGCCCTGTATGTTATCTAAAAGAAATTGCTCAAAATAGTCAATAGAGATAGAGATAGAGAAAGTTCTAATTTCCATTTATGGTTGACTTGGTAAGGATAAAATAAAATTACTTTTTTGAGGAAAAAATTCGAGTGGTCAATTAAAAGAGTGGTCAAAGTGATAGGGTTTTTATGGTAAAGCTGGGCTGTAAGATTCCTCATGTGCTATTTATAGCAATTATGCAATCTGTGTAAACAGTGCAATGAAAGTTACATGATTCCTTATAATGCTTTTGATGACCTTGAACTTCTTAAGTTTCAAACATTTGTCTCTTCAGTGTGCTTTCTCTGAGTATGTACAGTCTCAACTTATTCAACAGAACTCTTACAATGTTAATCAAAAATATCCACCTTCTTCATCAATACATGTGTCACAAAAGGTTATTCTCTACATAACACAGTAGAGCTCTGTCAACTGTTGAGTTGCTTGTTCTTTCAAAACCGCTGGTCAGACAGCTTTAATATTTGGTTTACAAGTCCCTAGGATGACTTAAGTGAGATAATTTCATACAGTCAGGAAATTATTAATTTTGTATCCATGTCTATAGTAGCTTCAGGGACTTTTGCCCTATGTTTTTCTGTTTGTGGCTGGCGGCCGTGGCTGACACCAAACCAAAATGGCTGAAGTGAAAGAGAAAATTCTTTGGGGGGGCATGATCAGTGACTGCATGAACAGTATATATGTGACTATATTGATAAAACTATAAAACTGACCCTCCTCCCTCCCTTGAGGGGAAAAAAAAAAATAAATAAATAAATAAAAGCGCGTGGCCGCACCATTTTTTAAAGAAAGACCTGACCAGAAACATTTCTTTTTTTTTTTTTTTGGCCTTACTGAGTTATGCACAAATATGTATATTTGAGGTCAAAGGTCACCAAGGTCACGTGACATTTTGTCAAAGTGTCTGAGATATCTGTGTGAACAGATGGACTCATGGATGGACTCATGGACGGACATGACGCAATCTATAAGCCCCCTGGACTTTATCTGTGGTGACTAAAATCTGTGTCACTGCATCCTTTTTGCAATATGAATACGATGAGAAACTAAATTTTTATTTTTCTCGGCCTTATAGTTATACATGGGAGTCTATGGACTGCCTTATACATGGGAGTCTATGGACTTCCTTATACATGGGAGTCTATGGACTGCCTTATACATTGGAGTCTATGGACTGCCTTATACATGGGAGTCTATGGAGGTGAAAACTAAAAAGTCCTCTAACACGGCCAAATTTGATCGCATTGTGAAACAAATCGACATGCATCTGTATGAGGTAGGGTACTATCCTTGTACCAAGTTTGAACGAAATCACTCAAGGCGTCTCTGAGATATCTGCGTGAACGGACGGACGCACAGATAGACGGACGCACGGACATGACCAAACCTATAAGTCCCCCCGGACGGTGTCCGTGGGGACTAAAAATCTAGATATTCAGGATGAAAAGATGACAAACAGCATGATGGAGACCAAACATTTCAGGTGCAAGCCTCTATCAGTGTGTGAGGAAGGATGGAAAAGGAATGACTACATGAAATTAAAAAAAGAAAACATATATAGCCAGCTTGCGAAGAAGAACTTGCTCTCAAGTTTGATGAGCTGAGGTGTTACCTAGTTACTCAACTGACTTACACATGCTGTTTCATAACCCAATATTCCTATATTCTGTGTTTACAGGATGATAAAAGAGATGTTCGTCAACCAAAGCCAAGTACCGGTATACCTCGCAGCTTTATGAAACCTGTAGACAGTGCTGCTCACCGTGGTGCTATGATCACTTCCACTGGATACTATGCTGTGCCTATCATTGATGAGTGAGTACAAAAGCTTGAAGTTGGAATTTGAATGGACCACTGTACAAACAAAGGCATGAGCACATGCGTCCACCGAAATACATGCATTTCCACACGCAATTGGCTTTTCTTGTTTGGCCTTCAGGTGATCCCCTTGGGCAAACTGAGTCTGTAGAACAATATTTCTTCCTTTTTATTCCCGAGTAGAATTCTACTACCTTCAAATATAGAGCAACTTGAAAGAAGTCCACAGATCATCATTCCTGTCATTTGAATGTCTGTGAAATTACAGGAAACCCTATATTCAATGTTAGCCCTTTTATGAAGTTTAACTTAATATCACTGTTAAATATTATGAAGTTTAAGTGAACATATGTACAGCCATTCCATTTACAAAAACAGAGTTATGATAAAGTGTGATGATGACAGGGTTTCAGGTAATCTTTCCAGATGGTGCTATCATTCAGAGCATACAAGTCATACAACCGTAATCCAGTGAGTGATATTTAGGTAGAACGCACCTCGGGGACAGAGAGTTGGATTCTCAAAGTTCTACAATTCTTTCCTGATCTACCACTTGTTGGGGGCTCATTGTAAAGCTTTTGGAGAAAGCAAAACTTTCACGGGTTTAGTTTTTTGAAAATCCAAAATTTTATTTTTCCCCATAGAGTTAACACTGGCATGGTGGCCATTTTGATTTTCAAATATCGCAAAATGTTGGGTAATTTGTTTCGCTAGTTTCAATGTCTGCACGGTGACCCCCAATTTTTATTGTTGATTTGGTAAGAGAATGGTTGAAAGTTTCATTCAGGAAAGTTTGAGCAAAAGTTTAAGTCTTTCACTTTCGAGGCGCACACTACTTTAACCTGTACTGTTTTGGCCAAACCATGGTTTTGAGAACAATGCTTCACAGATTCATAACTTGCTTCTTTTCTTTCATATTGTGCTTTCCCGGGGTATATAATAGAAGAATTCTAGGGTGCTCATGCTCCAGCTTATTCAGCAAGTGTGGCTGTCATGTTTAAAGTGAAAATCCTAATACCGTCGTAAATGTATTTTGCTTTATAGGGAAGCTTATAAAGTTGGAAAGAAAGAGAAACCACCATTCGTGCCTGACCCACAGCCAAGTGCACCTTTATTCGTTGAGGAGGCGACTGTACCAATTGAGTTGCAGTGCAGAATTTGTTCCGATTTGTTGACCGATGCTGTAGTTGTACCGTGCTGTGGAAACAGTTACTGCGATGACTGTAAGTTTATATTTCAGTTATTATTTCAAGTTATATTTTCCATGCTTGTTTGATGGATCGTATTCAGTGCAAATTAAAGATGTAAACTCTCCAGTAAAGTCCGTTGAAAAAACTGAATATGTGAAAGCTAGAAATATTGATCAGCCACCCATGATTTGCTGTCCTAAAATGTCAGTTTTCCTAAATTACTTTTGTGACATTTGGAGCCCTCAGCATGTTGACTTTGCAGTCTTTCATGAAACTGGAAGATTAAATGCACCGTAAAAATTGTTGCAAATGTAGAAAGCTGAGCATTTTCCTGTGACTTTTAAGTGTAACTACGGTAGCTTGAAAATATAAAAAAGTATTGTAGAGTTGATACAAGTAAATTCAAACTTGTCTACGTTTGCTGGTAACTTCCAGAAGTAAGTACTGTATTATGTCATATATGTAACATTTCCATCCAGGTATCCGTAATGCTTTACTGGACACAGAGAACCACCAGTGTCCTGGCTGTGAGGAGTCTGATGTTTCACCAGACTCCCTCATCGCAAACAAATTTCTCAGACAAGTAAGTGAAACTTCTTCATTACTTTCAATGTCAATATCCACATTGAGCCAAAGTTACAAATTGTGCTGTTTTCACCTGATGAAAAGAGTTTATACTTGGCGCTGTGAATTAAATAATTCCTAGATCTAAGTCAACAATTGAATGTACCAGAAACATTTTAACAACCCAACAAGTGAAATCTGTTAATGTGTGGTACATAAAATACCCATATCAAACAAATACTAGTGCAGAAGTGTGTAATTGAGCAAAATACTGAAACAAAAGTAGTCAATAAAAAAGGTAACTTGCTCACAGGTAGATGTGGTTTTGTATAATAAATACTGACATTAAAAATATTGCGTGAAAAAGTACATCAAGGAAAAAAGTGAAAAGAATATTTACCTAGGATGTGATTGGAGTTCATTGTCAAGTTTCGGACTGCTTGTTGCATGTGTGATGTTAGGACCATGATATACCTCAGCTCATCAATTTGTTTGATGATATGATACAGTACATTGATTTCAGTATAGTTTTTGCATGTCCAAAGCAGAATCTCAGACAACTTTGAAATAATTTTTTTTTTCCAAAGTTGACTTCAAATCAGATGTTCAGATTATTTGTGGTGTCTTTGTCATTCGAATGATTTGTCTAATGATCTTACCCAACATATAACCATTATCTGTCTTTTAGTAAAAGGTCAATATTTGAATTTGCCCTGTCACTATGACACCATAGACTGACATCATTAAATCATGATTTTGTTTACTAGGCTGTGATCAACTTCAGAAATGACACAGGGTACACCAAGGCAAGAAGGAAACAGCAGCTGGCTCCGGTCAGCAGGCAGCCTGAACAGCCAAGGCCACCACCGCCACCCCTACAACCCAACCCAGCCCGGCATAGTATGATGGGCAAACCATTAGCAGCCGTACCCTTGACAAGTGCCCCCAGCAATCAACCCAGAGTACCTGTGAACCAACCAACCCAGCCGCCGGAACAGGGGAGGCCCAGCAGACCTAGCACACCTGTGCAGGACGAAAGACCTATCACTACGGTGACTGCAGTACCTGTCAATAGCAGCATGCAGGTAAAGTTTGTATTTGAGTGCTGTAATTTTTCCCACCAAAATTTTAGTGCAACATTTTAACAATTTTTATAAATTTTTCTGTAATTTTTTTATTGTTTTGGATCAAACGGACATCACATTTCATGGGCTACAGGTTTTCATCAAAATTTTGGCAAAAATCTGAATTAAATTTTACTTGGGTACATTTTATAAAGGCGACGAAAGTTGACTTTGGCGCTCAAAGGGTTAATATGGTACAATGGAAAGAAAGAGATTTTGACTTTTCTGACAAGAATGATATATCTTAACAACACATCTAGATCCTTACCCAGTATATGAGTCAAAACCTACAACTGAACAAAATGACTACTCTGCCTGTATTTTTGAAAAAATTGCAAAAGTGGGAAATCTTATATCTTGAAACTTCATTTAAGATAACTATATCAAAACTGGCTTAGATTGCTCAGCTGTTCAGTGAGTAACATCCATTATTGGCATTCTTTCTCTATTCTCTAGACCACCAATGTTTCAATAGTCCATCAAAATCTTGCTCCAGCGAAGCAAACGAATTACAGAGGACCCAGACCACCAATGCCAAGTAAGTATTCAACCAGCCTCATTTAAAGGTATACAGTCACCTGTAATCTAAATATGCCAATATATAATAATAAATAATAATATTGGGTTCTTATATAGCGCACATATCCACAATACTACATGTGATCAAGGCGCTTTTTACAATTATTATTACCCCTGGTCATTGGACCTAATATGATACCACTCAACTCCCTGGGGAGCAAGCAACAGCTCACATGTGCAGCCAATAAGCGCAGCAGAGCTAAACACACACATTACAACCACTGTCCTACCAGGTACCCATCACTCCTGGGTGGGGAGAAGCAATGAGGAATAAAGTGCCTTGCCCAAGGACACAACACCACAGCCATGCCGGGGCTAGAACTCGCCATCCTTTGATCGTGAGTCCACTGCTCTAGCCACTGGCCCATGATGCCTCCTAATATATGGTCAAAGGGGGTTCCCTGGTAATCAAAATGCCCATGTAAGGGCGCTGTTTTTAAAAAGCGGCCACCTGCTTAAAATCTGTGATTGGTTAGATTTTCTCTTTCCATGGTAACTGTGGCAAAATTGGAACAGGTGACAGTATACCTTTAAACTGTCATCCAAAATAACATCATATTACCCTGTGAAAAAAAGAGAAATATGTTTTGTAGTACATACGCATGTTTATCATGGTGTCGGAGTTCATAGTAATTGATCGCTAACACAGTTCACGGCAGAATGAGAGATAGATAAGCCACAGAAACCTATGGTGTGCTAACTAGTGGCACTCATATAACAGTCATTACGTAATTATGATATTCTCACAGATCAAACTTGCGGAATCGTGTGTGATAAATATTGCTACTGCAGAATTTATTGTAGCTTGCAGTCAGCTTACCATGAAAACCTCTTTCACAGTAGGGCTCAGTCATATCGTCTATCAATTGTGGCTGAAAGGCTTTTTCACTTTTGTATAATTGACATGATGTATGTATAAAAGGCCTGTTTTGAAGAATTTTTTATGAAAGCTGCCAGTTTGAAATGAGCAATATCAAGTAAACTTTCAACAAATTGAAGTAAATTTCAAAATGAACCAGCTGTCTGAACAGCAAGCTGAGATAATTTCTGTAGTAATTACTTTGTCATCTGTTTGCCTTCACCCAGTGCATGGTGGTTATTTTTTACTTTTGGTGATGTATGGGTAAAATTGTTCTATCCATAGCTCATGTGCCATGGGTTGCATTTGTTGTAAGTTTTTTATAAATAACTACCCCCTCCCTCCTATGGTAGAATGAATGCATCATTTGCTAATTTCTATACCTTTAAAAATCTTCACTCACTATCATCTTCCCTAATATTTTGCTGCTCCATGATTTGCATGTACTTCTTCAGTAAGCATGAAATTCTAGCATTGGTTGCATGGAGGTGATAAGGTTCCATAACACATTTGTCTTGTCTGTACTCAGACAAGACTTATCCAATTGGTGTTGCAGGTGCCCCTGTAAGGCCAGGCCCACCACAGCAAATGATGGGTCATCCAGGGCCACGAGGAGGGCCACCACCTCCAGGTTCAGGACCACCACCTCCAGGCGCAGGACCACCACCCCCAGGAATGCATGGCCCTCCTCCGTTTAGCCAGCCTCCAAGACCGCCAGGCCCAAGGTCAAGAGGACCCCCTCCTCACCAGCATAGACCGCCACCCCCACCTGGAGTGACATCGCCACCAGGGATGCAACCACCTGGAGGTGTACGACCTCCCCAACAGAGACAACCACATGGTCCTCCACCACCAGGACCACCACCACCAGGATATCGAGGACCTCCGCCACCAAGGCATCTTGGACCTGGGCCTGGCCCGAGACCACCAATGCCACCACCTGGCTCTCATATGCCAGGACCACCAGGAGGACCACCCCAACCACCACCTCCACCAGGGATGATAGGACCACCACAGCAAGGCTTTCCTCCTGGTCCTCCGCGACCTCCACTGCCACCCCCCGGATTTATTGGACCCCCTCCACCTGTTCCATTGACAGAAGAGGAATTCTACAGAGAACAGAAAAAGCTGAAAGAGTGAGTGTTTCAGTCATATTGTGTTTTAAGTAGTCAACCCCTCTTGCATTACATACATTAAAAGGTTGGATGTAAAATCATCAAGAAATACTGTAGATGTGGTATCAGTGTTCCCTCAAAGGTTTCGAGAGGGTGCACAACTTGAGATACGCCTGATTGCCTCACAGCTGGGTCCGTTTATGTATATGCTGATTTATTGAGGTACGTCACAACGTACAATGAACATTGGTGGCAACTACGCTGCCAACGGGCGCTAAACTCGAAACGCCGAAGTAAAATCTATGCTGAGATCGCGCATTTCGCCCTGAGTTATCGTTTCCAAAACTAATACGGATTGAAATGACTGAGACTAAAGTTGCGCAAAACATGAAATTTCACTGCGAGAGCAGTCGGAGACACTGCGCAATTAGCGCGCAAATAAGCCTTAGCGGGAACACTGTGTGGTATCTAGATTGTGTAAGAAAGTATTATAGATGATTGCTGCCCAAAAAAGTTATTAAATTTTCCGTTAAAAATACTATGGCACAAAGTTTGTGGTACTTAAGCTCATAATATTTCTATAATTTCCATTTCAGAACTTTGGCAGTCAAGAAATCTGATCCAATGGATGATTTTGCCAGAGAGTTAATGGAGTACAAAATTGAACAAGAAAAGCGCAAACAGAAGTCACCGTCTCGATCCCGGTCACGCTCTTCATCGTACAGTTCATCATCCTATAGTGGCTCTTCCAGTCGCAGCTCTCGGTCCTCTTCATATAGCAGCCGCAGTCGAAGTCGCAGCCGTAGTCCTGCCAGAGGCCCTAGCAGAAGCCGCTCTCCACGCTTCTACAGCAGATCCCGTTCACGTGGCCGGTCTCAGTCTCCATTGAGAACTCGGAGCAGATTGAGTCCTTGGTCAAGGCCAAGATCTAGACCAAGGTCAAGGCCAAGGTCACGACCCAGGTCAAGGGGCAGGTCCTTCTCTAGATCACCACCCAGAAGATACTCAAGATCGCCGCCACCGTCATATTACAGGAGATCACGGTCAAGATCACCGTATGGACAATCCAGGTATCCCTATGCAAGAAGATCCCCTTCACCACAATACAGAGCCAGAAGACCGTGGTCTCCTTCACGAGAAGCCATTCCATATGATCCAAGGTACGACCCAAGGTATGAGGATCCCAGATACGATCCAAGGTACTATGATAGGTACGACCCCCGTTATGATCAGAGATATGAGCGACATGATCCACGATATGAGCCACCAAGGTATGACCCTCGATATGATCAACCTTATGACTCTCGATACTATGAGGACAGATACAGACCCCCTGTCATGATGCAAGATGACAGAGGCTGGTCACCCATGAGGCGTCGCCTTTCACCATCGCATCCATCGAGGTCCTCGTCCAGTAGGCTGCCTCCAGATCCAAGGGACAGGGAGAGGCACCTCAAGCGCCCCGCTCCAAGAATGAGATCTCCACCACCTGACATTGAACCAGCATTGAAGCGAGCCCGGAGTATTGAAAGGGAGGCCGGAGCGAGGGATAGTAAAGACAGAGACAGAGTGAAAAGGGATAGACATAGGGATAGCAGAGAGCGTAGATCCTCGATGAAAGATGAGCAAAGGACAACTGCTGATGCCAGAAGAGCAAAGTCGGACAAACAGCGGGACTCCAAAAGAAGAGAAAAGACGACAGCATCAGCTGAGAAAGCCAAGTCTTCCAAGCCAGAAAAGCATGAAGCAGATGTCCCTAACGATGATGAGAAAGCTGCTGTGAAAAAAGACCGGAAGAAAAAGAAGGAGAAAAAGAAGAAGTCGGGAGAGAAGGGTCAAAAGGAGCAAGATGAGTCAACTGCAGGTGGTACGGCGGAAGAGGGAGATGCTGAACAGACTGCCGGTGATTCAGAAAAGAAAGTGAAAACGAAGAAGAAAGAAAAATCCAAAAAGAGAAGAAAGCATACAAAATCTGATGGTGATGCAGCGACTGATGAGCCTGTTGCCAAGGTTGCAAAGTCAGAGATAGCATCACATGGCAATGGAGATGCCCAAGGTGCAGGTGTCGACGTGAAGGACGTTGCTGTGAAAGAGGTGAAGGACAAGCAAATCAAAAAAGTGTTTGCTGAGGTTAGAACTGTGAAAGAAGATGTGGAAACAAAACCTGCAAAAACTGTTAATCCCGTCGAGGGAGCTAAGGAGAGTGCTGTAAAACCTCTATTGAAAGAGGAACCAGGACCAAAGAACTCACTGAAATCCAAAGTGAAAGTTGTTGACTATTCTAGTGCTGGATCCAGCAGCAGTCCAGTCAGGGGCAAGAGATCTGCACTTCTCGAAAGCAAAGTTGTGAAGGCTGATGAGAAAGTGAAAGAAAAACTGCCCCCAATCACTGTTGTTGGAGACGATGTCAAAGGTCATAGACAAGTGAGACTTTCAGTTGAAAGTGAGGATGGCGTTAACCAGGAACATCTTTCTAAGAAGGATGGCCACATGATAAGTGGTGAAGGCGCTCAGTCTCATGAGCAACTTATCACAATTACTGTCCCAGTATCAAAATGGGAGAAGGACGATTACGAGTCCGGTTCCAGCGGCGTCGAATCCCCATCCGTGTCTCAGAAGAGTGAGCTTGACCTCGACCAGAACGAGGCCAACTTTGAACCAGACTACAACGAGTCCAGCGAATCAGAGAGCGAGGAAGAGTCCGTCAAGGCGGAATCTGACGCAGAGAAGAGTCACAGCAGCAGCAGCGACAGCGCCAGTCCCGGCCGCAGCAAGAGTCCCAGCAAGAGTCCCTCCCACAAATCACACAAGAAACACAAGAAACACAGGAAACACAAAAAGCATAAAAACAAGAAGAAGCGGGTTGCTGACAAAGAGGAAGAGGGCGCCAAGTCAAAGAAGAGGAAACACAAGCACAAGAAGGCGAAAAAGAAATCAAAGAGCAAGCACAAAGACAAGTAGAAGTTATTCAATGAAAGGACATTTCCATAGTTCTCTTGCTTCTTGTTGGTGTAGGTGGCGATTTCCATGATTTGATGAACAATACGAATGTTAATAGCAATGGTGCTTGCTTCATACAGCCCATGGTGACATCAAGTTTAACACCAACATCGTTGGAAACTGTGCAATGCTCAGAAAGGTTGAAACTGCCGGACTGTAAATACTTGCGCTATCATTAAGAGTGACTGCAACTGTGCATGATCTTCAACTTCTGGAGTTCAAGGTCGAAAATGTGTGACCATACAGGAAAATAATAATCGGTCTCATATAGTTTCTGATCGTGTGGATTGTGTGCGGTCAAATGGTGGATTATGTGCGGTCACATGGTTGGCAGCATTGTAAAACTGCTTTCGCTATTATGATGGTACCAAGTCTTTAAGTTACACCCTATCAAACTTACTGGGAAGGGGTTATGTGGTTTTTGCTGTAAGCATTTCAAGAAGAGAGTAGATTTCTAATCAGAGATCATAATATGTAAGGGATCACTTAAAGTGGTCTTAACAATGGTTAACATTTTCAATATAGGGTTATTATTCAAAGCCCTGTTGCCAGACTCCTGAAGCCGACTCTTTGCAGAAGCAAATAAGTTTGAAGTGCCTAAAATAACTGTTTTGCATCGTAATCCTCTTTACTTTGGAAAATTTTGAAAGCAGTTTGACTGCTCAGGTTTCTTCTTCATAAGCAAGAAAGCATTTCAGCAACAGATGTGGTGAGACAAGTTCCAAATTCATTTTTGACTCTTGACAGGAAAGGGTACACTCATCTCTCTTATTGAAAGTTATGTAACGAATTTACGTTTGGTCTGAATACT
The DNA here is from genome assembly GCF_041260155.1 of Ptychodera flava. Lineage (NCBI taxonomy): Eukaryota > Metazoa > Hemichordata > Enteropneusta > Ptychoderidae > Ptychodera > Ptychodera flava. Next base: position 16,633,828 of record NC_091942.1, read on the forward strand.
TACTTCTGTGTGATAGTGTTATATTTGTTCTTGCAATCATGGCAAAGAAATGTAATTCAGCTCCAAGCTGTGTTGAGGAGAATGCATTTCTGAATATTTCATAATTACTCTATCAAAGAACCTTAGAGTTGACATAACTTGATCCAAAGAAACTATTGATTTGGTCCAATGCAACTGTTGACTAGGTCCGATGAAGCTGTTGACTTGGTCTAAAGAAAGTGTTGACTAGGTTCAATGCAACTGTTGACTTGGTTCAGTCCAGCTGTTGACTTGTCCAATGCAACTTTTGACTTGGTCCAAAGAAACCATTGACTTGGTTCAAAGCAACTGTTGACTAGGTTCAGTCCAACTGTCGACTCAGTCCAATGCAACTGGTGACTTGGTCCAAAGAAACCACTGACTTGGTTCAATGCAACTGGTGACTTTGTCCAATGCAACTGTGACCTGGTCCAATGTGACTCTGACTTTGCCAATGCAACTGTTGACTTGGTTCAAAGGAATGTTGACTTGGTTCAAAGCAATGGTTGACAATGTTCTGGTGAACTTAAAATATCATCATTTCGTTTGATGTTTGTTTCATGTCATTTATGTTGACATTGGTCACTTAAAGTTTTACCCCTATGATGTCGATGCTATTCTAAAAATGTTCATTAGCTGTACATCAACTTTTGCTTTAGACTACAAATACACAACCTGGTGTATTTTTGTTTAAATATGTATTCTTTTAAAATGCATCACAACTAATACAATCAACAAACCATAAAAAAACTGTAAAAAAACTTTTTTTTAATCATACTGCTCGAAAGATGTCTGCCTTGTTGCCATGCAAATGCTCGTGCTGAGAAACAAGTTTTTTTGTTGGACCTGACCAAAGCCAGGGTGTACATTTTTAGTGTATTTGCAGTGATGTTATACGCCATCTTGTGAAGCACAATAATGTATATTTTGAAAAATGAGATTCAAACGTGTTGTGTAATGACATTATGTAGGGCTGTTCTTTCCCAATTTTTTTTGTGTCAGTAATGTTGTGTGAGTTGTAAGAGATGGTAGTTTTCATCAAAAGTGACTTCAAAAGAATTTCAATAAAAACCAGAGCGTTCTGTTAAAAAACAATACAAGAAAGTGTTGATGTGGCATAATTTATGAAGACTGATGTGGTCTTTGCACAGCCCCGTGATTACTGTTTTTTAGCTACTATAGACTATAGTCTATAGAAGCTATTGGGATGGGTATCCGTCCGGCGTCCGTCGTCAGTCTGTATGTATGTATGTATGTATGTATGTATGTATGTATGTATGTATGTCCGTTTGTGAGGCGTCCGTCCACTCAAATATCTTGAGAACCGCAGTACTTACTGATTTGATATTTGTTGTGTAGATGAAAAATACGATTTTGAGAAACTATTTTTTTTAATTTGTTGATATTGTTGAAAATAGGCAAATTAATGCCAAAAAAGGTGTTTTGGGTAAAAAATCTTCTTCTTCATAACCGCTGGTCAGACAGCTTTGTTATTTGGTATACAGGTCCCTAGGGGTAACCCAACTTAGACTTGTTCAAATTGTGATGAAATATGCAAATCTGTATTTTTAAGGAATTTTTTTGTCATTTTTGGTCAAAATTTGACTTACATTGTATGTAATTCTTGTACTGTATAAACCCTATCAATTCACCCAGAAAAAAATAATTAATATGATTTTAAATAATTGAATTAATTAGGAAATCATCAAAGCCAAAATAATTTTAGTGTAGAATTATCAGAAAGTTCAATTTTTTTTTACAGTTCATAGTGAAATGCTTACCATCTTGGAGGATTAAAACATGTAAAGGCAACTTTCCTGAATCCCAACTTTGACATATTCTGAACCGTCATTTATTGTGCCCTGTATGTTATCTAAAAGAAATTGCTCAAAATAGTCAATAGAGATAGAGATAGAGATAGAGATAGAGAAAGTTCTAATTTCCATTTATGGTTGACTTGGTAAGGATAAAATAAAATTACCTTTTGAGGAAAAAAAATAGAGTGGTCAATTAAAAGAGTGGTCAAAGTGATAGGGTTTTATGGTAAAGCTGGGCTGTATAAAGATTCCTCATGTGCTATTTATAGCAATTATGCAATCTGTGTAAACAGTGCAATGAAAGTGTAACATGATTCCTTATAATGCTTTTGATGACCTTGAACTTCTTAAGTTTCAAACCTTTGTCTCTTCAGTGTGCTTTCTCTGAGTATGTACAGTCTCAACTTATTAAACAGAACTCACAATGTTAATCAAAGATATCCACCTTCTTCATCAATACATGTGTCACAAAAGGTTATTCTCTACATAACTCAACAGAGCTCTGTCAACTGTTGAGTTGCTTGTTCTTTCAAAACCGCTGGTCAGACAGCTTTAATATTTAGTTTACTTGTCCGTAGGATGACCTTAGTGAGATAATTTCATACAGTAAGGAAATACTTAATTTTGTATCCATGTCTGTAGTAGCTTCAGGGACTTTGGCCCTATGTTTTCAAATCGCCCTAAAAAATCTGATGATCAGATATTTTTCATCCCTGCTCACGCTAGTATCACATGATCAATGAGAAACATTAAAGCTCAATAAGCTGTATCTTTTGGCTATTTTCAGAACTTTTGTTTTGTGGTTTCCCTACACTTTCCACATTGAATCCCTAATCTGTAATTTAATGCCAAGTATTTAGCATATCAACACAACCTACGGTAAATGAGTATAATCTACATTGTTATTGTTGAAAATTGTATTCAAGTCTGGACTAGAATTCATTTGTAAACAATAAACAATGATCACTACACACATACAAGTTGTGTTGACAAAAAGAATAGTGGTGAATATCTCGAAATTTCAGCATGACAAACGGATTAGGGTCAGACATGGTAGTTGATATACAGAAGTAGAATACTAAAAAACTTGCCACAAGTTACAGCTTATGTCCCTTTAAGGCGTATAAGTTTAGGAATTGATGTTACTTCCTGGATTAATTTATTTTGCCCTACTGGAGCCTGCCAAAGCTGAATCCTGATGCATAAGTTGTACAGTAGCTGCTGGCAGCAAACTAGAATAAAAATTTCAATATCCATGTTAAATATGTATTTCCACACTGTCAGTAGTTTTGACAATTGGCAGAGGGAGGAGCATTTTCAAATCAAGTAGTAGGGTAGTTGCAATTAGCTTCCTCTTTCCCCTCAAACTGACAATTTTGTACAAAACACATAATAGTGTACATCCATGTTATAAAAAACTCTTACACTTGACCGGATGCCAGCTATGCTTGGGTAGTGGGCTGGCAGAATAGCGCCCTCAGTGTCACTACTGAAGGAAACTATAACAATTTCCAGCAATGCTCATCAACTAAATGATCATAAATACACCATAACTTTGAAAATATTTTAAATGTTGGGAAGAAAAAGTCTGGAACTGTGCTCATATTGACATCAAACTTTTCCAAAGAACCAAATACTACTGTCCCTACCTGGTTGCTGTGCAAGTATCTGGTTCAAAGTTACCCACAGAGCAGTACTTATGACCACCTCTTAATTTCCCACCTGCTGTAAATGAAGAAACTGCCTGTGAGCATCTTTTTGCATGAGCAGCTTTGTTGGCCCCCAGCTACTTGATCTGAATTGTTGAAACTTTCAAAGGAGAACAGAGGGCTAACACAATGTGAACAGTTAATATCAATGGCAACTGATGAAAGATTCAGAAACGGGGGCAGAGAACTGTAGCTTTGCCAACCCTGGGGAATGATGTATTTCCTTAGGAATTTCAGAGGAGTGCACAGAATACATGTGGAATTGTTTGTAAAGGCAACTTCAGAAATATTATGGATCTGCTCACAAACAATGTCATGTGATGAACAAATGTGGACTGAAAATTTGGAGCCACTTTTGAAGCAAACCGCTACTGCTCTTGCTGTATTTATAAACTGATGGTCAACTGATGATCAGCCAAGCACTTGAACCATAAACCTTGCTCAAGAGATCTGGAGGAAGGGGATAATGCCAAAATATAAATTATAAAGTCATAGAACACTAATTGTGAGATTTCAGAATGTAATTCAACATTATGACAAATGAGGACTTGAGGAGACGTTGCCGAGTATAGAACATAAACTGTACATGCATACTATACAGAAGACTGCCCTCTTGTGGTGGATGTTTCTAGCTCTTTTGTAGCAGCCAAATGTGAGAATTGTTTTAAAATGTTTATAAGAAAGCCAGGCTTACAAAATCGTAATGATAATTTTGACTCTCTCTCTCTCTCTCTCTCTCTCTGAAATGTGATAACCCTCTCACGATCAAGCGGGTGGTTTAGGTCTCCTGTGATTTTATGGTCATGATGTCAGTCGAATATTGTATAGACAAGAACGCCAACGTTGTGCAACAAAATGAGACATTGGTATTATTTGAATAGACTGTACATTTATTTATGTATGACTTTCACATGTAAATAAACAATAAATTTGCAAATTAGTAATGAAATCTACTATACTCCTACAAAATTTCTGAATTCCCTTGAAAATTTACAGTTTTTTTTTTCAGCTAAACTGGATGCTTATTAATAACATTTCAATTTACAATAAAATAGGCAGTGGAAATAATACTTTCAAATATACGTCACAACTGTCCTACCCAAAATGAATTTGTGTGATTTTAGTCTAACACAGTGAAAGAAACAATTCTGAAGTCAAATTCACTTATTCATGCATGCATGGAAAAAAACATGACTACTTGGGTAGGTCACTTTCTGTTGTTAAACATGATTTCTTCAGCTATGTTACAGAGCCAGAAGCTGTAACTTTTGATTTTTTTCCCATCACTTTTTTCTCTGATGTGTACTTTTTCTTGTTCTACTCCCGAAGCATGTTGAGATACACAGTATTCAGCTAGTCATCTCAGCCTGTACATGTGTAGACTGCACTGTTATTGTCGAAAAGTGAATTCTGGTCCGGACAAGAATTGTATGTAGACAATAAAGGCGCATTCTGCACACACAGACTACCGGTATGTGTGAATGTTGACAAGCTAAATGGTTGGATTTTCAACATGACCTGGGGAGCAGAACAAGAACTTGCAATCGGTATGAAAAACAAAAAACATGAGCCGGAAGATAATTCTCAAGAAAGTTCAGCATTACATGACAGATACAAACCCTTAAAAAGGCTTTGAAATTGCTATTTGTCTCACTAAAATTTTACATGAAGGTAAAAATATAGATAAGTATGCAAACACACTGATTTGAACATGTACAGAGACGAGTCATGGCCATCCTAAGTTTTCATCCGATGCTTAACACATTTACGACCTGAAAATTTATTGTTCCAAGGAAAATAGGTTTCACGAGTGACGTATGTAATTTGACTTCAAAACTGTACCTCCCTATGGTCAAAACAGTAAACATGAAATAAACTCATTGCTGGAAAGCATTTCTAGAATGATTGGTAAAGCAGTATTTTGGAAAGAATGTGCAGAACGATAGAAAATGCAACCCCTGACAAAAATGAAGAGTGCGCCTTGTTTCCATCTTCACACAAATTTCATCTGAGATCCAGCCATATCAACATTAAAGGAAAAGTCACCATTTTAAAGTGTTTCACATACATCAAAGGAAAAAAAAAGTGTCTAAAAACAGGCAATAACTGATGTAATGTCAATGTGTGATATGAATGTCACACATACCCTTGTAATCACTGATACCAGAAATTATGCCACCTTTCTGTCTTTTCTACTTGTATGTAGGCCTGAAAGTATTTTTTTGTCCACTATATGACCATGGTTTATGATACACCTGATCCTCAAAATGACAGAAAAATTGACAAAAATAATATCTAAGAACTATAACTTTGTCTGTTTAAAGCGGCATTGTCTTTTCGTTGTTCATAATGGTCAATAGTTGACACTCACATTACATGCAGATTGTCAACTTTCATATTGAAAAAAGACAGTTACAGGCACAACCCTACAAATCAACGTCTCAAGGCCATTTCTGTATTTTTAAGAGGTGGGGCTTCTGAAGGTGTGTTGTACTGATTGATACCATCTTAGGGAGTCCACAAGAAGCATGGTGCACATGTTCAAATTGTGTCAGGCTGTAGGCTCGCTCATTGGGTGTACAATATGTCTGTGCTGACCAACTCTGGTTAAGAGTATGCTAGTCACAATACTTAAATCTTTGTAGGGCCATGGAAATGCAATTTCTCCAAAACACAACATTAGTTGTCTATTACTTTCACAAGATCCACACATAATGGCAGGGTCAAGCATCGACCATTGGTTTTTAAATAACATTGTTAAAATATTTTTAAAAATAGACAGTGCCACTTTAACCACGTCACTGATCTTAGTCCCTCCACTCACTCTGAGTGGAGGGACTGTGAACTGATCAATGCACAAATAACAACGAAATACATTAACAGAGTAATTCCAAGAAGTGTACATTGTTTAGAAAATTGATAACAGTACCACAGTTATGATTATGGCAATCTTGTACGTAATTTTCTTTGATCTTTGCTGTCATATTTGTCTTTACAACGATTAAAAAAAAGCAACATAAAGTGTAACTGTGAAAAGTCTTTCAAATTTAATCATTTTCCCGACTGCAAAAACAGTTCACATAGTAAAGCTGTTGTATAACCTGAAGATTTTCCTCAATGAGAAACCTCGAACCACAAATGTACTAGTAACCATAAACTGTGGCAAATAAATATCCATGTGGAAGGAAATGTCCCGATTGTCCGTTGACAGTCTATTAAATTCAGGAAACCTTAGTAGTCATATACACATATTGGAAGCCCGTCTCAGATGGACTATGGGCTCTTAGCAAAGTGATGGTGAAGTTGGCATAATCCTAGGTAAGTTAACATGTGGGGACATTACCGCTTACTTTTTGTTTTTCCCACCAGGGGGATTAATTTCCTCGTTAGATGTACACGACTATCCTACGCATTCTCCTGTATTGCCATATATTAGCTCAGTTTTTGATAGAAAAATGCAAAAAACTTTACCATAACTTGAAAATAAAACATGAAACACAACGTCTGGACAAAAAAAAACCAGTACACAAAGTCAACATTTGCTATTTACCAGAGAGAAATCTTCTACTGATATGATGTGAAATCTCATTCCTGTAATTCATTTAAAAGTTGTGAAAAGAGCTAAGTAAAGATGACTACTACTTGAAAAGTGAGTTCCCACAGAAAGTTTTGGTCAAGTCAAATATTTTACATCAGTCGATAAAAAATAATACAAAACAATTATGAGTGTGTTCATGTATGTTTGCATTTGGAAACACTGTCCACTTATGACTGAGTTGCAAGAAATCTACGTTACATCTAGAAGAAATACTTTCACAGTAAAAGAGATTAAAAAGAAAACAGGCACTGTTTATGGAAAAAGGGGTCCTAATATACATCATTAAAACCCTGCGAAATAAACTGAAGTCAATATGTAACACACCAAAAGAAGATCGTTGACACAAACACTAATTTAAATAATTTGACACAAAGTGAAGCAACCTCTTTGTTTTGAAGAGACTGAAATACTACAATAAAACACACAAAGTCATCTCTCTTCCAATTTCAACCCTCCCAGCACCAGAATTTGTAACAAACAACCCCTGTCACCGCGTTTACCGTGGACAGCTTGGGATCTCAACACTGGTGAATGGGATTGACAGTGTTGAGGTATTTCTCTGTGCCCCCCAACAAAAAGAAATCCATCACACACAGAAAGATAAAACAAGCATACTAACATCCTCCCTTTTAATAGAGAAGGGAAAATATTTAATTTTTTTTCTGATTTATGGCAGATTTGCCAATACACATTTCTATTCAAGAAGAGCAGTTATAGTTGCATTGCCTCAAGATCTGATAGATTAAGTTGTCTAAGAAATAAGTGTTCAAAGAGAATTGAAAATGAGTGATCACAATTACAGTACGCTATTTTGTTCATTTTTCCATTTTTCATCTGAATGTTATGGTCAATAAACTGTTCACTTTGAACTTTACTATGGATATGAATTTTCCGAGCAGTTATATTCACTTCTTCCAATATTCATTTACATTTTTCTAATCATGTTGACCCATCTGCAATCAGCTGCACTTCTCAAACTCAATCTTCTTACATACCAGGAAAGCAGCACCCAGTCCACATGGTACTTTCTGAACTGTTTTTTCCTAGCTATATTAAACATTGATATTTCTTAATCACAGGAAAGTCATTCCAGAGTTGACCGATCATTGTAATATTCATGTCACTGTCATTTCTCCAACATTTGACAAAAAATTTCATAAAATTACAATCAAATTCACAAAGTTCTGAGAGTCCAATTTTCTCCTTACACCGACAATATCAATTTCCTGTTCTACATACAAAAAAGATCTTTGCCTTCTTACTTGTACATCATATCGCATGACTGGCTTTTTCAAAATGTTACATCACAATGCTGCCCTAGCACAGACTGATGAAATCTCTTTAGTCATTTCTAGCTCTAGCCAAGAAAGACTAGAGTGGAACGTCACATGGTTCTCCTGAAGAACGCTGGGCCCGTTTCCTTTTTGGTATGAATTAGTGCTTGCCTAAGGGTGCCTTTCGTGATGACTAAATACACCTGTTAGGATATTCACGAATTGTGCTACTGCTCGATATGGGCCCAGCATGCTTGCCTGAGGGTGCACTTGGTGATGACTGAATTAATACAAACATACCCTCCCCCCCCCTCCCCCCTCCTTAGGACATTCATGAACTGTGCTGTAGCTCAGTGTGGGCCCAGCGTCTTTCAGCCTTGCCTTGTAGACAGAGGAACAGTAAATGACATATTATCACACAATGGAGAACCCTTTCAATTTTGGCGCAATGTACTGTATCTTACTTTGTGAATGACCTGAAGGAATTAATCCCTATCAATTTATTGGATTTTATTTTTCATTTTGACTGTAATCTTCACGAGTTGCTAAAAATAAATCTTACAGTGATACAATTTGAGTGATTTACTTGCCCTTCAAGATTAGCAAACCAAATACATTAAAATTATCAGTTAACTTGTGAGAGGAAAACAAAATATTTATCACAGCATTGAATGATTTCTCTTAGACTTTTCAATACTGCTCTAAAATTTCATGATGATTATATTCAGAGTTTATTCATCTGTAAAAACATATCACCACAGATGCTACATAGATATCCAAGTTTTACTTTAAAAAAGCACAGATGAAGAACAGTGTGACTAAATTTTGCCCGTTTAACTAGCAAAGGCCTTGCTTCTTCCACACACAATTATTCTCCCCAAATCAATATTTATTGACAGTGTAAAAAATATTAAAATGCCCTCCTCTTTCCCCCTGTCTCAGAATGCTAACTGATGTAATCCTTGGCGTAATTTTGGTATGCAAGGGTCACATTTCAACCAGTGTGCTAAGCCAAAGAGTAAGACACTGGTCCAAGGAAACACAGAAAAAGAAAAAGACACATAAAGGCAACCTCTCAAAGGAATATTTTGATCAGTGACAATTGCAAATAAATGAAATGCACAGTTACAATCATCTTTGATAAAACATTGAAAGAGCATATGAAGGATAATTTTTCAAGTTTCATACATTGATACCCTTGTATATTAAATCTAGAAAATATGACAAAAAATAACTTGACATTTGAGCTCTGTAATCAATATGCCCCTTACACCACTCAAATTTATTTTCAACTGACTTGCTGCAGTAATCATGAAAATGATAACGTTAATGACGATAATGATTATAATACTATGAATGCCATACAATGCTGCATGATGGCATTCACCAAAAACTTGGAAAAGCATCACATCCACACCTAACACATCCATCCTCACCCTTCTTGGGATAGTGTTCCACTGGCAGGAAAGTGGGAAAGTGGTACGGATTTGTGCAAAGTTTATTTCATCGTAAACTTGATTTTTGTATGATTTATTGAAAGTGAGGGGGTTGGGGACCGGATAACATCGGCATGATTAACACAGCACAGGGACTTGGCTTATCACAACATGAGCATTTCCAACCATGAAATAATGAAAAAACAAGCAAACACTGATGACATCAGAATCATCAATGGCTCACTATGATGACATCACAGTAAGTGAGATACCAATGAAGTGCATGACAAGATATTTTATGTTGATTAGAAGAGCAAATAAAATGTCTTGAACATGAACATAATCTGAGCCACTTTTAGAGAAATACTGTTGATCATTTCTCTATCATGGTTTGGACCAATCCTATTGCTTCTAATGGTAAAGTTGACCTCTGAACTTGGAAATATGGCAGATGTCTATCTATTAAAGACACACTGGCCAATCCAACAAGTGTCCTGGACAGGTTTCACTGCGCAAAGCATTTTAGACGACCACCTTATAGTTCTGCCTCTCACTAGAGTACTTTCTATACAAAGTAAGTATAGTTGTCCCATGATTGACTTAACGTCATAGCCAGCACTGACAGCACCTGATCTTTACAACATAGCTCCCTGACATGTCTGCCATAATTTTTAGTCAGTCCTGAGCTGCACAAAACAAATTAAGGCTAACTTTAAGTTTTGATGGCTAAGAATATTTATCAGTAGATCCAAATTCAAGACAAAATAAATATTTTTTTCTTTTGAATTGCTGCTTCTTTCGACTAATGCTGATTTGGAAATTTAATAAATTGTGTAAAATAGCTGCAAATACTTAGTTGTTTCAATATTTTAGAAAAATCTATTCAGCTTCTTTACCAGCAACCGTAAATTTCATGATAGTGTTGTTGATCAACAAGCTCAGTGACTTGCAAGAGTCCAACGGAGACAAACTTAAAACTGTTTTACAGTGCCAGACAGTCTCCTTGAAGATTACAATACAAATCACTTAAAACACCGTCAGTGTTTGTTACACTAATGTGTAAAATATGTCAATGACACAGGTTAAGAAGCCAAACCATGGAATCAAAGTAAAATGACAAAGCTAGATTTATTTGGAAGATCCCACCTTCTGGAAATAATTGGACAACTGTGCACTTGTTCTTTTCCTTTTCTTTTTTGTTCTGTATCTTTTAACGTTTTCTTGTTCTACTCAGAAAAAGACGCTCTAACTGTCAGCATTCACGTTGTACAGTTATGTGGATTCATTGAAAACAATAATTGTCTTCGTTTCTCTCCTTAGACAAATATTGGCTTGGCATTCATTGTAATTATATTATTGGGTGTAGGATTTGTAAAAAAATAGCTGTTAGATTTGTAAAACAAAAAAATAATACAAAACAAGGGCTGTACATTATATTAGCACAAAACATAGCCTGTACACAATGCAGTACTGTTATATTTCCTGGTTGGATATGCTCATGACCACACAGTGGACTTGCATAAATATCATAATGTATGCTGGTAGCAACATCACACTGTGTACACAAAGAGTTTTATCATGATGCGATCAAGATATACTTCTATGGTATTTCAGTATGAAAAGCTTTATCAAGGGAATTCTATGATACACAATCTCATACTATGGAACCAATACAAGCAGATTCCGGTTTCAAAAATTCAAAACATAGCAACTAAGCTCTCATCATTTGTCAGCTACTATGTACTGGTGGAAAGCACTTTGAAAATTTCTGGCAATGTGCAGCATCTCGGAAGCTAGATGCTTATTGATTAGCTTCATATTCTTAACTGAATCATTTCAAAAGAGTCGAAGAATTTCTGTGAATGATTACAATCTCCCAATACGATATTCGAGCTGCTGCACATTAACCCTAAAATTTAACTTCTGGAATCTGTGCAAAATAATATCTTGTTTTATGTTTCAATGGTAGACTACGTCACTACGACAAAAATGACAACAGAATAGTGACACCAAATTTTATTTTAAACCTGTATTGTACCCTGCCTAAATAAACTAGATACAAAATTCAATCAAAAATGTTTCTGTCTTTGAGCATTGTTTTTTTCTCTTTTCTGAAAAGAAAAAGTTCTTATAACAGAGCAATATAACAGGTTTCTACACATGGGAATGAAATAAAAGTGTAGCACACGCATGTGCATGGAAAGCCATGCAACTATAAATGAGCATAAACCATGAGACATATAAATACTACCATTCATATACCGGAACCGATTACTGGAAACTCGTTCACAGCCTACACAGATACTCTGTCCGACAAGGCTCTGTCTGACAATCTTCATTGACCAAAATACATCCTCATACTGCTGCAGCAATTGTCATTGTTTTCAACATTTCAATTCCAGTTTCATATTCCTTTCACTTCCATACCGGTCATTAGGCTATCTTCACTTGCCTACACATTCAGGCAGTAGAACCACTCATACTGATTCTATATTGTAACTTGCATGTCACTCTATGTACAACGGTGATAACTACATCCAAGTTTTAAACTGCAATTCTGCCATGATTAGTAATCCACTTTATTTTCAGTTTATCTGCATGACATAACATCTTTAATAATACGTAATCCTGCTTTTTTACCCACGCTGGTTCTTGCTCCTCAGTTTCACAGAACGGTCCACAGACCATTTACTATATGGCACTTTTGATTTTTCATCCTAAAGTCATATATATATATATATTTGTTCCAACATCTGCACTTTCCACATCCTGGTTTTTGGGCTGTGACACTGCTGCTCATGACATACATATCCTGATTCTTGGGTTGTGAAATAGCTTTTCAGGACATACATCCTGGTTCTTGGGTCATTTACATACCTCCTTTGGTCACACATCCTGGTTTTGAGGCAAACTGCATTACGCTAGAACCCACAAAAACGTGTACTCACTTCAGAATACCTGTTTGGTTTTTTTTCAAAGAGTCTTTTTGAACATTTATCTGAATTGCCTCTTTCAGCAAATCCAAGATTTTCTGTAGAACTGGATACTACACTTTTGATTATCTACTGGGCCTCTTTTTTATCACAGGATACTGGTGACTCTGTCCTGAAAAAGCTTCATCATTTGTCTCACAAAAAGTCAGTTCAACTTTTGATCTTTAATGCACAACCTGTCTGCTAAACAGGTACCAGGATGTCAGTTGGGCATGCTTTCTTTTGCAAAAGCAACAAAAATTGTCCATCAGCCACTGAATAGCCTCTGCAGAGGTCACTATCAAATATCTCAACAAAAATACAAAACAAAAACAAAACAAAAAATCAATAAAAATCTAATGAGCATAAATCTATATGGGTACCTGTTAGGTTTTTTAGATGATACACTTCTGTCTCATATCCAAAGTCTAATCTTTGCAAATCATAACTATATTACGTGAGTTGGGAGTGGTCTTTGACTCTGTAAGAATAATTCTGGAAGTGAGTTTAATTAATTTTTTCTTAGAATTGCCTTCAACTGCCTGTCCTTATGTAATGGGATCTCGTAACTAAACATATTGCACTAATTTTCTGTGTTGTTAAGTTACAATGAATACCGGTATGTATAACATGACTGCTGTAAGGGATTTTCTGGGCCTGTTGTCCCTTTGTTTTTTGGAGTCAAATAGATTGAACTCAATGATGCTGGGATTTCTACTCCTGGGTTCGGGTATTTTTGTTACTTTTATACAGAAAAGTCATCTTGGGTGAAAGGTTCTGAAATATTCAAGTCATGAGCCCGTGAGCTTGTACCATTTAGCAGACCTTGAGTCGGGAGATTTTGCAGAGGTGGGGTAAAATTCACCATTCAACAGAGAAAAACACTGGCACCGAGAACTTTCTCGTTACTCACAAATGTAACTACTGGACATTTTACATCCACTGAACCCATATTTCAGCCGACCAATACAGATAAGAATTGGAGGCAAATGAACACAAAGAGAGGCTAGACAACACGACATGCTGCTTGTGCGCCTTAGGCATATGTGGTAAATTTTGGGGGAGCAACATGACTGAATAAGGTACATGATACAGTCTAACAAGAGATAATTTTGTCAACTCTGAACACTTCTAAAACAAGGGATTCAGTTCCATGTGGAAGAAGTAGTGAAGGTTGATTTCATTCAAGTTGGCATTGAATTCATTCAGTGCAGGGTATGATTAAATGTGTATGAGAGCAGACAAGCAACTAAGAATAAAAGTTGCTCTCTGCTTTCCAACCTTATTGGTATCGGATTATTTCTGAATATCAAGTGATACATCACCGGTTTAATTAAACAAGCAAGGTTTAAGCAGTGTTATTTCAGTTTTCTTTACAGGTATCATATTCATCAATCTGGCATGACTAGCTCAGTATTAAAACAAATTTGAATACCAATTAGTAGCTTGATTATAATCTATTATTTTTGGTACTTCAATTAACTTTTAATATTTTCATATACATGTCTGTGCACTTCTGCATAATAAATTTGGTGAGCAAGGGAAGGCAAAGTTTGAAGACTTTTCAGAATTGTCTGTCTCCTGAGCACAATGAGTATCTCTCCCTTTTTTCACACAAGAAAAAAGGACTAGTTAAAACCCTGGCTTCCCAAATTACACTAAGATTAGCAAAAATGCACAATTATGACTCGCTTGGACTAAATTTTTCCTAAAATCAAGACCAGTCATACCTGAATGTTTAAACAGAAGAATGTATATAATGTATATGAGAGGCCATATTTCATCTACTCTATTTACATTTTTTGTTTGGAGTCTCATTCAAGTGCAAATCTTCATTTGCGGTTCACTGTACAAGGTAGCACACACTTCTAATGTTCACCTCTGTTGTCGATATCACAAATATGAGAACCGATTTCACAGCCTTGTGCAGATTTCATGGCATTTCTGCTTGTTGGTAGTGTAGGGGTAACAGCTATACAGTCTGTGTTACCGCAGCACTTTTCAGAGATTTTAGTGTGTTTGTTTCTTCATTCCTCCACTAATTTGTTTGTTTGCGTGTCGTTTTCACAGGTTGTGGACTTGCAAACTCTGACTGGCACCACTTCCACTGGCAGTACCGCTGCTGCTTGCACCGTTGCTTCCGCTTCCATTTCCATTCCCGCTGCCGCTGCTTCCACTTCCATTGCTGGAGCTGGAGTGCTGGAACCTCGCCGGTATTATGCCCGAAAACCAATTCCTGGTACGCCTAGCGACGGCATTGGAGAACTGTCCTGGCTGTATCCTGGATAATTGGGTTGACAACTGTGATCCAAAATGTTTGATGTAATCAGTGAGATTAAGTTAAGGAAAAATTCTCGTTTGAAAATTACTACAATTAGATATGAAGAATTGTAAACGGTTTACTGATAAAATTTATGAACAATGCAACAATAATATCACTGTTTTTGTTGTAGTCACATGAATGCCACAATGAATAAATCAACAAACCGAATCATTTAATCCTTTGACCCCCTGACCTGTGAGACACTTAAGAGATTCATCCCTGTAGAGAATTCAAAAGGTTAATTTTCTCAATTTCATCTGATGAATATAATATGACATAATACCTTTACACACATAAATCATTTGCAGATTTATTTTTTGTAATGATGGCTCATGTCCTGTGTTTTACTGAAAAGTTTCCTGAACTTTGTTTTCAAACACACTGATTAGCTCAACCCTTAACCCATTCTAATCAAGCCTGATTTCTCATAACATACCTGAGTTACCCCAACCTAACATATAGAGGTTGACACCAGAAAAGGTTAAGCTCTGTGTACTAAGACAACCAGGACAAAAACACGTCATCACTCAATATGGGCTGGGGTACAGAGTTTGCTACGGATGTATGTTGTATGAAAGAAGTGAAAAAGTATGTTTGATCTTTTCATGAAACATCCTGTGGTCAACATGAAAGCGACAGTTCAGGTCAATTTTTGTTTACAGAATAAGGTATATCAAGCAAATTGGTGAGTTTGCCACTTGAACGTGATGTAAAATCATAATGCTCTCTGAAATGTACTGTATACAAAATAAATGTCAACTTTATCTTTTGCTTCTCAATGGCATGATTAGTGATATCATGACAAACCACAGGCTGTTCAGAGACTGCTGTGACTTTGGACAGAATTTACGGAAACAACTGAGTTTTGAAGAACTTTTCATATTATATTTTAATAATATAGAGTGCCCATCTCAAAAATTGCCACCTTTTGGTCACTGCACAAACCCCAAAAAAGGGTCTATGCTCACAGCAACTTAAAAATATCACTTTTTTCAATAAAGACTAAAAAAATCAGAGGGCACCATATGAATTTTGCATAAGACAAAGCATGGTTTGTGGATGAACCGCGGACAAAACAAACAATCCTAAGTTTGGATTAGACAAACAAATTGCATAAAATGTCACTCTATCGAAAATTCAAATTGATTGCTACTGTATGTGATAACCTTAAGGCATCATGGGCCAGTGGCTTGAGCAGTGGACTCACGATCAAAGGATGGCGAGTTCGAGCCCCGGCATGGCTGTGGTGTTGTGTCCTTGGGCAAGGCACTTTATTCCTCATTGCTTCTCCCAGTGATGGGTACCTGGTAGGACAGTGGTTGTAATGTGTGTGTTTAGCTCTGCTGCGCTTATTGGCTGCACATGTGAGCTGTTGTTTGCTCCCCAGGGAGTTGAGTGGTATCATATTAGGTCCAGTGACCAGGGGTAATAATAATTGTAAAAGCGCCTTGATCACATGTACTTGTGGATATGTGCGCTATATAAGAACCCAATATTATTATTATTATTATTATTATTAACCTTCTGACAGAAATCAAATTTTAAAGTATGCAAAAAAATGAAACCATGAAAAGTTAGCTATCATGGACAGATTTCAAAATCAGTCCGCATACTAGTATGTTGTAGATGCCAACATATGCTGCTGTAACACTTTGAGTGGGGCACATTTTGCCCTCTGTGCCATAAAAGGTGGAATTCTATCATTGATGTGCCGGAAGAAAGATGCATCTGCCAACAAAAGAGCCGGGCTGATTCATCAATGTCAGCATAAAGACTAATACTGCATTTCAAGTGTCATAATCCTGAATGATGAAATCCTATCTAATGTAATCTAGACAAATTAAATGAAATCTGGAGCTAGGCTTCTAATCACTTCAACCAGGAGAAATTTGAAGATATTTTTTTGACATCAGCAAATGGCACTTGAGTTGTACTAAGACAGATTTCCCTCCCTTTTAACCCTATGCCCATTAGTTGCAGTACAGTCCCTACATTTATGAAATCATGATACCATTCTAATGTCACTGTGACATAAGCAATTATACGCCAAGCTGTCACTTCTGCAGAATCTAACGTGTCACATCTGTGGCAGTCTATGCATCTCATTCTCTGTGCGTCATGTTTGTTTTTTTACTGTACTGAACCACCAATACTGGCCATCTATGGTGATTTCATAAAATTTCAATACATTTCTGTTAATCAGCCTTGTGAATTTTTTTCCTTTTTTATGGCAAAGTAGAGCATTGTTCAGTCTACTAACACAGTGCCAATTTCTGAAGATTTGCCATTACCAGTAAAGATATGGAAGATCGTCCAGCAGAGTGTCCTGTGAAAATACATACATACAGACAGACAGACAGACAGACAGACACCCACACATATAAAACATCCCACATGCTCATTCTGTGTTGTGATTCGCCAGAACATATCACATGATGAGGAAATATATATATCTAGTCTCTACTGGCTCATCAGAGGTGACGTTAATGTGACGTCAGAGGATTTTTTTTGAAAGATTAGGGAAATAGTCTTTGGAAAAGTACCTGGTCATGTGACTATACGCTTCGTGTCATCTGCAGCTTTGAAACAAGGACAGGTGACTAGAGCGTGGTGAGCCTTTGACTAAAACAGCAGGATTTTCAACTCCCATTGCACTGAAACTTGAACAGCTCATTGATGACAAGATTCAAGTGCAACCAAAAGTGCAACCAATAGTTCCAACGAATACCGCCCTTTCAGTGATAATTTCGCTACTTTTTGTGAAGAAATTAGCATTATAATGTCACTGTTGTGTTATGGAGAAGTCACAAAGTAAACTTGTCACAATGTATTTTTGCAGTGCATACACATTAAATAAAACCAAAGTGTGACAGAAAACACAACAGTTCTGCTGTACATCATGATGGTCAAACTTTACCCAGAAAGCAGGAGGGGAGTTAACGAAGGTACATGGGAGAACTCCTGTTTCCCTTTGAGCAGGTCATGACTCCCCTCACCTCACCACTATGGGACTGGGGTTAATTTATATGATAAAGAGATTAGACAGCGTCACAGACAGAAATTTTGAAAAGGGTTCATTTGTGTTTGAAACTGTATCAATGACTGAGTTCCGCAAGAAGGCAATGTTGCTATCAGCAGTGAACAGCTTACACAGATATTTGTTGATATGCTGATCAAAATAAATGATGAGGGGAGTTCCTATGCCCATAAGAGCACTCTTCTTTTGTTCGTTCACTAGCATATGTGTGCGAGTTCTACCAACTGGCAATTGACAATGCGGCCTTGACATGCACAATACCCATCATATCACTATTATAAAAGACACCCTCATCTGTTCATGCCCATGACCTAGCCCCTGAACATTTTTGACTGATAGGAGTTTTGAAAATAATGACAGGCTGAGACAAGGTCACCGGCTTTACACATTTTTTGGGCCATTTTTGTACAACATTGAGAGGTACATGGTTAAAATTTAAAATTAAAACACGTTGAAAGACAATTCAACAAAGGTGACATTCAGCTCAGAAAGAAAGACAGAATAGAAAGACAGAATTAGTATGAGAAGGATTTCATATAAGTTGCTGGTGTCTACCAGCAATACATGTTAATGAGGTAACGGCCGTCGCAGTAACCATTAAACATTAGCATATGGTATAGTTAGATGGTACTTGATACACAGAACACTATGTATAATATATGCACATCAAATCAATCCATGGACACTTATATGCATACATGTATTCCATCTTTGTCCCTTCAAGATTTTCATTTTTTGGGTGACTTGGTTACAGTGATAATGAACCCCTGATGTTGTTCAAATATTTTCCAATAAATGACTTTCAGCTATTTTTTCTAATTTTCTAAATATCAATGGAGAGCAAGATGAGCATCAGTGGGTAATTACGGAACACAAAAATGACACTATGTGTGCATTACGCGTTAAAGGATATACAAGGGACCACGGTGGCTGCCCTCCATTGACATACATGACGTACGACAGACCATCTTTAGGCTGAGTTTGGATTGAGTAGTAATACGGCAAGTAATTATGCCTCTTGAAGTTCCGATGTTCGTAGAATTTAATCGCAGTCGTGTTGCTGGCTAGTACATGCAAATATATTGCCTTGACGTTGGATTTGTCCCCTGAAGTCAAGTATGAAACCAAACTGTCCAACAGCAATGTGGCTGAAAACATACAGAAAAATAGATAACAAATAAATTAATCAATCAATAAATAATAAATAAACAGAGAAATGAATACAGTGACATAGAAAATTAATAATTTGGCAATGAAAATAAAACAGAAAATACAAAATACCACACATTGGGAACATTATGTTTTCACAAAGTACATTATCAAACTCAGCTCTGCATTTTTTTCATTACAGGAGACCTGTCAAGCCAGTGCCACACATGCTGTATAGCATTATTAGGTAATCCACTCTTGGTGTGACTGATGATACAATTGTAAAAATAGAAAGGAGAAATAGAATCATAGAATTGAAATACAGTAATCTCTAAAAAGTTTTTTCAAAACTTTAGTTTAATATTGATTTTTTCCAAACACTTCACTATTCACATACTTCAACCAAAATGGCCAAATTTTTTTACTAAGTATTAACCCTCTCAGGCCTAAACCCGTATATATAGGAGTTACTCTGGTAAGTTAGCAGAAAGTCATGCCTGAAAGGGTTAAATAAAACAAAAACCTCAAGTAAGGACAAACTTATAGCTATAGAGCTTGTATGCATTGGCTTTGTACTGTAGAGGAAATGCAGCTATCAAATCAGCAAAATAATTTATCGCCATTATTTTATTCATAATTCATACTACAGCAGCATGCTGCAACTTGATGTACAGTTTGGTCACAGGTGCCAACATGAATAATTTATCAGTGATGCAAAAATTGTCCTGTTACTGTGGTAACAGCAGTACAGAGGAGTCGACGAAAAACTATATCCCATTCTCAGGTCTGATATTCTGCAGACGAACACAAACAGGAAATCTCTCTCACGAGGTAACATCTAACCACAATTACACTCAGTAAACTGCATTTCAGGTTGACGTGATGCGCATTTCTCATTTTACAACAACAAGATAACATCAAGTGTCCATCAAGATTGTGTGATATCACATGCTACCTTGATGCTGCATTAAAGAAATTATATAATCAGATTTGAATAAGAAATGGTTTAAACATCACATCGAATTTCAGAGAGGGCAATGAGCACTATAAAGGGAGAGGATGAAATTGTTGGATACATTCTTTGACTCAGTGTCCATGAATATACACTGACACAAGTACATTTTATAAAATTCTGTCCTTTGAGATATAGTTTTTGCAGACTTTGTTTATTGTTCCATTGGACACTTGAAGGGTTACTGTCACTATTACTATAACTGTTCAAAACTATAGCTGAACAACCTCTAACTAGTTTACAGTCTTTCCCACACAAATGGCTATGTGGCTACAGGCTTTCCCTAATAAATGGCTATGTGGCTACAGGCTTTCCCACACAAATGGCTATGTGGCTACAGGCTTTCCCACACAAATGGCTATGTGGCTACAGGCTTTCCTACACATATGGCTATGTGGCTACAGGCTTTCCCTAATAAATGGCTATGTGGCTACAGGCTTTCCCACACATATGGCTATGTGGCTACAGGCTTTCCTACACATATGGCTATGTGGCTACAGGCTTTCCCTAATAAATGGCTATGTGGCTACAGGCTTTCCCACACATATGGCTATGTGGCTACAGGCTTTCCCACACAAATGGCTATGTGGCTACAGGCTTTCCCACACAAATGGCTATGTGGCTACAGGCTTTCCCACACAAATGGCTAAGTTGCTACTTATATAATACACTGTACATGGTGGATAAATATTCCACAATGTAACAGTAAATAATCATTAACATAAATTTCAATACCCAAACAATGCTCATTAATGTAATTTGCATAAATGAATACTGATCAATCTCACATCTTGCAGTAAAAGTGCCTACTTCAGAAGTTTTTACTACATGTAGTTCTGCATCCAGACCATTTTGCTTCAATCTTATGGAATTTCTTGGAATTCGGATGTCTTGGACTTAAAATACCAAGCAAGTATACATGTATTTTGGATCAGACGCTTGTGAATTTGATTTGAGGTTCATAAACGTCCATTTCAAACATGTTCACATTTATTAACTGTTAGCATCAGATTTTAAGTGCAGTTCTCTGAACCATCTTGACAGATAAATATTGACGACATCTCATATCATATTGAACTTTGTGTAGCAGTATAACAAACATCATGTAATGATACTCTGTTTTTAATTAAATCTGGGGCAATGTTATTGATGCTAAAATTTTCAAAGATATCATTCACACCTACAAGCTGCATGAACATAACACTTTGAGTGAGGAGTTAACAGATTACTTCATGACATTACTTTTGTACTTGTCAATGATGTTTTGTGGTTAGACTTGATTACAACACAAAGAATTTACCTCTTGTGTTTTACACTTCTGCATAAAAACAATTAGGCACAATAAAGTTCAAACCTCTACCTTTTTTATCCAATAGTCTGAGGGCCTACCAGATACAAAGAACAGGCAGATATGAACAGGACAAACATAGGCTTACATTCGTTTTTGTTTTGTTTTGTGACTGATTAATTTATACTTACCAATACCCTGTCTTCTGTATCTTTCAACTACACCAAGGCTCAAAATGTACGCAACTTGGGTATGGCTTGGAAAACTAAGGGCAAGAATGTCAGCATCCTAGACCAAACATGGAATAAAAAAGAAAGAGACCAGTTGGCATTAAGATATTGGGGATATACTAAAATACACTCAAGGTGAATCTAAGACTGGAAAAGCCTTTAATATTAGACTGCCGCTGAATGAAAGTTTGGAAGTGCAAAACCGTGACAACAAAATTATTCCTTGAATTTTCCTTCAAATTATTCGCTGAAATGGGTCATTATTGGAAGTTTTAAACTATTAGAAAATTTTGGAGTGACAAACATTTCAAAATAAAACATGGACTAGGGTTGAGCATCAAGCATTAATTTAACTGTGTATAGTTTTCATAGCGTAACAGTGGTGTACATGTGTATTTAGTGTGAATTGCACACAGTTAACCCTTATCCTGCCAAGTTCATATTTCCCCATCCGGTCAAGTTGATTATAAGTAGCAAAGCACACAAGTACCATGAGTTACATTTTATCAGACTATTAAATATTTGAAGGCCCTGTCAACATAAATACTATAAGCATGATTTTATGGACTACAGCTGCCATGACAGACCAAACTAAGTAGGTGAAAATACATGTGATTTCGGCTCAATACCATTTCTTACTAGCCTAGAATCCTATTCCGTCCGCTTGCCTCCGTGTCGGAGGTACGGAGGCAAGCGGACGGAATAGGATTCTAGGCTATTTCTTACTGATGTGGCAGATGAGGAAGTGATACTGTCTGGCAGGAAAAGAATGGATTAAAAAAACAAAGGTCAGTCGTGGACCGCCAAAATGCAATGAGATTCATCTTCCACGTGCATGTTTAATATTTACATGTACATATCCATGGCCCCTACAGGCAGTGCTCATAGCATAGACTGACTATTAAAAGCTGCTCATATTCAGGAAAGAAAGACACTGAAAGTACACATTGGAAGGAAGTAAAACTAGGTCGCAAAAGTAATAAACAGCTGAAAAGGAAATTGTAGATTGAAAATTAGGGGAAAAGTAGACATTGATAAATATTGTTTGCTTACTAATGCTGGGGGAACTATCCTGCTATATTTGAGCTGTTCTGTTTATTCTACTGTTATGATTACATATCCTGGTATGTAAAATTTGACCTTTGACCCAAGATGAAACTCAAAAGGTTGTGTAACCTATCGCAGAACAGTTGTGGCATACGCCTTGTCATGTTGAAAATCTCAGATCCACATTATGTAGAGCCACGTGTCCTGACCTAATGAAACATAACCACTGAACATCACATTTTTCATAGTATCACGCTGTTACACGATACACGCTAAGTAGAGAGCGGCAGTAGTATATTTTTCCTTCTGAGAAGGCGGCACCATTGGATTATGTACAGTGCCAACATAATAACAAAATGCAGTTCACACATTAACATTTTGAAAGAGAGTATAGGTTTACATGAACATGCATCCTGATCAGTTTATAGTTATACATTGTACATGGTGTAGTTGGAATTTTGGGGAAACCTACACTCCAATAAAATTATGTAGGGATATTGGAGTACTATGCCAGTGCAGATATACACGCAACGTACACAGTATGTACAAGGAATGTACAAATCATTGGATCCAATAACAGAATATCATTGGACGGATTCCAGTTAGTCAAAGTAAACATGCATATGACATGCCCCGAATAGTGTACTGAATACTCTATCATGAGGTGATCAAGTTCTGTAGAATGAGGGACATGTACAGCAGTTCAGCAAACGATGAGGTTTTGACCACTTTGTCGTTAATCACAACACTGTACACAATCAATAATTTGAAAACCACACGACGGCGGCGGTAACAGAAAGAAAACCACAACTGATGGAATCAACAGATGACAGAGCTGAGCTGTAAATGGTTCAACACTAGACAATATTCATTTTGCTATTTCTCTAGTGTGTTGATTTACTCACGATGATGCTTTTGTACTGAGGTTAGTGTATAGTGTACTTTGGGGATAAATTGTCAGGCAAAATGAAAATCACAAAAACTCTTACTGTTCTTTGTGAGTCATATGTAATCAAGCAGCTTCTTAGGTGTTTCTGACGAAAGTAATAGGAGAACATAATTTTTATGGTTATGTTTTGTGGAGATCAACGAAATATTTTCTAAAGCATTCTGACAGGAAAGAGATTGTAACAATCCACTAAATTTACTAGTGCTGCTACCTCTTAAACCTACAAGCCAAAATGCTTTCTCTTACACTGTCTCTTTCCGAGGAAGTACATTTACACCTGTAACCAGGCATGAGTGAACAAATATCACTACATGCTTGTACGGTGTACTGTCTTTCCTCAATGAGGTCCAACAGAAATATCATAGTGTAGGCATGCATCAACAGTGTTTCATCTAGGATGCTACACCAGAGGGGGATTGGTCCCCCTCTACTGGAATTTTTGAGGGGGATTTTAAAATTTTGGGGGGGATTTAACTGAAACATATAATGACATCTTTATACGTAAGTTTTAATGCTGCAGTGATGTTACTTGTGATATACATACTACAAGCCATAAATAACTTGCTTACACAATCCAAGCTGCTGGCTGCAAACACCATCCTCTATAAAAAAATTTTAAAAGTCAACAAATTTGCGTATCACTGTTGTGAATGTATAGGGTTTCCAAGAGTGGCGGACAGCTCATTAATATTCATAGGCATACTATTCCTAAATGAATTGTAGCACATTCAGTATGCTAAAATATTCTGTATGTTTGCTTTCTTAGGGCTTAATGTACATTCAAATATAAAAGGAACAACAGTTAGCCATTTCCACTGTACCTTCAAGGGATTTTTTTTCATTTTTCACTGAACTGTCTGCACTACAAAAAGCAAGAAAAAACTCTGTTGTAGTTATAAAGGAATGATTTGTAGCTTCTGAAAAAAAGAATGTACTTGTTTGTCACGTTTTTACTGTGCTTATATCATCCCTCACTACTGTAAGTTTGGATCAACATTGCCCTACACCTACCAGTTAGCTGTATTTTTCTAGTGACCTAGCTGGTCTTGTAGTTTTGTGCGCAGACTCAGTAGAGTTAAAACGAACAACTTAGAGGGTCACATCTAAGTCTGCCATATTTTGAATGCGGAGTTTCTCGATGTCAGATTCGCTCCAGTCGCTTTCTGTCAGTCATTTTAGAACGGGAAAATAACAAACAGAAACGTTGGTTGTCACGGACAGTTAACTTTAGGGTTTATTTGCCCTGAAAAATAAGTCAGTGTCTGTTCACTGAATTCAAAAACCGGACCCATTGACCCCACAGCTTGCTTGTGACTGTTGTGACTTTCATTGCATGCAGCTATATGCAGTCTGCACTGAACACGTTTCTGTGATAGTAAAGTACAAATTTTCGTGTCAATTTTGCTATCAGAATTATTTTCAGAGTGTTATGGACATCTATACGATGCATAAAAACTTCAGTTTGTCTCCTTTTCTCAATCGTACAGAGATAATCTGACACAGAAATCTTATCGGGCAAGGGCAATGAACTTTTGTGAACGTAACTCTCAACTGGCTGACAGGCTTTCATATGCAAATTCAGTGTACGGAAATTTACGCGTGTTATTGTTTCAACAGCAATTTATTGTCAAGCAGTTCAAAAAGTATCAAAATCGAACTAAAATTAGTCCCTTCCATGTAAATGTTCTTGCAACACTATACAATGCCCGTTGCCACACTATGAACAGGTGCCAATAACAGGTCAAAAGCATCGAAGTGTGGCACTCACAATAGCAGCTATTCCAGCCAGCTCAGTGCAGTGCGCGATGGGTCCCCCCTTCTACCTGTGATTGGCGGCGCGCAACACACCAAAGAGGGGAATCGCGCAATCGCGCAGCCTAGATGAAACACTGTGCATCAACAAAATATCAAACTCTAAACATTGCATGATCTTGTGTTGTGAGTAATTTTTCGTTTTCATTATACATCCTTTGATATAAACCTATACGAAAAATGTTTCACTTCTAAAAAGTATCATGGTCAATTTGTGGCAGATTGCTGTATAGCAAGAGAAAGTGGTTGTTTTGATGTTCAATATATGGCTTTATCTTAGTACATGAAAATAAAAATATTGGCAATTGATCATTTGACCTTATTCTGTTATTTAAAGCGTTAACGGTGATGTAATAGTATCATTTACTTGTCCATGAATATTGTTTGAGTGTTAAATTCCCAAGATAATGACTATCAATGGAATATTAATTAGTAGTAACTTGTGCACTACCTACAGTTTCTACCTCAGCTGACCTTGGCGTCTTTTTTTAATCTCATCTCAATATTTTCCTTGGGAGTCCTTGGATTTTATCTACCTCATCTCAATATTGTCCTTGGGAGTCCAACTTCACCACAGAAAATGATGAAGTTGTACTGACATGGGGTAATTCACGGGTAACACAGACTAACTTTACTGTAATGTGAAACGCTGGATGGTAAACATCACCTGCACGCTTCACCTAATTTTGTGATAAATTTGGTTGAAACGACATAATTTCTTTTGTGGGTGTTATTTTGAAAATCCAGGTAGCTTCATCTACATTATAAATAGTATGGTTGATGGAAAACAGGGTACATTGGGCTTTGTTGACCTTACTGCTGTTTGATACCTGAGTATGTATTTTCAATGCTCCACCTATTGGTGTTTACTTTCCCTCTAGCTGTGACACTAGATGTACTTTGTGTGTTTGTATTGCTCATGTGATTTATTTCAGACAAAGGAGGAGGCAACTATATGACTTTTTGGGAGGATGTGACATTTTGAAGGTTAAATTTTCTGATGATGGATTCTTGATCAATACATTGGCATTTGAACGCTACTATTAATTAAAAACTGAATTAGGTGCTGACAAAGGCCAAACACCCATTATTACAAATATGGCAACATGAGAACAAAACTACACACCTTAAATTGCGAAAGTGAACCCAATGTTGTAAGTTATCATTCTACACGTATGCAATGATAGGGGTTATAAATGTTTTTTTGTCAACAGATGACAGAACTACCAAGGGAATTCTGCACTAGCATTCAGCTATAATAGGCCAATCTACAAAAAGGAGACAGAATATGAGAAGGTCATAAATATTTCAAGATGGATGAGATATGGCTAAACAAGACAATTTCCTGTTTCTCAGATTTGAGCACCAGCAGGCAAGTTGTATGACGGGACAAACTTCAAAATGTCAGTTTCCACAGGGCAACTATTAAGAAATAGAGTACAGAGAAAACAGCTGTAACTTTTGAATTGATAATACGTTCATGATTTTTGTTCTATGAAACAGTTGTTTTTTACTCTTCACTACAGGTACATGTACGTGTGTGCTGAAATATGAAGTATCTACCCTGCACACAATGAACAATGTGCAATATTACTGTTGACAAACAGAGTCTAGTACATTCAGGTTTATTTGACAAGTTGAAAACTGGATATTTTGACTTGCTTTCAGGTGTGCCTAACAAGAAACATGTTTCATGGACGAACAAAAATTAATGGAATATACATAATATGTACATATACAGGTTTCAGCTAGTGACCTGTGACAAATCTGGAAGAAGGAAGTAGCTAGCCCTGAGGATTACTTCATTAGAGTTCCTCTATTGAGAAATAACCAATGAAATATTTATGAGAGAAACTGTACTGTTTATGTATATGCTCAATTTCCGAATATATGTACATTCAAGATGAGCAGGTTCTGTAAATATTGCATACTCATTAATTATTTTATTTTGATGTAAAGATACATTAAAATTTTTGCTATTGAACTCTCTGTGAAACTTCAAAACTAGAGAACATCGCCTGTGATATAAAAAACCGTACAGTCACTGGTTCAGATTGTACGCTAAAATTTACATTCAAAACTGAAAAATTTCTGCCTCTTTCTCCTCGTCTACATTTTCTGTAAAATAATATTGCCTCTGTAACTGTCGTGTGTATGGTTGCTAAGATACATTTATAAGCACAGCCTAAATTATGCCTGTTCCTGAAATCAATTCTGTTTCTGAAAAGGCAATCGTAGGCCATGTTCTGAGTTATATACTGTTGACGTAATATGCTGTAGGAATGAATGTTTAAATTTTCCCTATACTTTGCTTTTCAAAGAAAACTGTAATCATTTTCTTTCATCATCACAAATAAGTATTACAGGTTGCAACTTAAATTTTTGTGATCAGAGAAGTCGATTACCTCAATTTTACTGATAATTTAGAATTCTGAAAGCCCAATATTCTTACTTCTTTATGTGTTATTCTCTGTGGGAAAATGTCTTTTCTCAAAATTCACTCAAAACGACAGTCAAAACCTAATCAGCTCTATATTAAACCCAACTCGTGGTAGAAGGAAAAGTGCTGAGAATTATGTGATTTTGACAGTCTGCATATCTGTCAAAGAGGGCCATTCTGCTTCGATGTAATAACATTTTGGTTGTCACTGACATGCTTTGGCAAGGTCTATTTATTCGCTACATGATGACTGTCCTTTCTGACATAAACCGTGCCTTTATTTCATTTAGGGTACATCCTACATGAAAACAAAGCAAAACATGATATATTTAGACAAAAAGTTGTTTCAAATAGCATAGAAATGTTAATTAATTTATTAGCTTTTCATTTATAATCAATTTTCTGTTTATCTATGAATCAATTTATCTTGATTCCTCATATCTAACGTTTATTAATCTTTCCTTATTTGTTCACATTTCCAGTTGTTTATCTATCGGTGAATGAACTGAATGAAGAACACTTTTGTTTCAAGAACCTTGCGATGCATGTACAGCATAGTGAGCAGTAAACTTTTGCCTACATATACAGTCTACAGTGCAATTGCATGCAACTTTGCCAAAATCCCTATTCATTCATACAACTGCTCCATTACAATAAGCTGTGTCGAACTTTGATGCAACTATCACTCCAGCAATTTCAAAATAACTGAACTAAAGTGTTGCACATTTTTTAGCATGTCCTTTGTTCTTCTAAAGCACCGATTCAATTGTCTAACACAAGACATCATTGTTTACACAGCAAACACACCTCGATTTACACCAGACATGATGTAACAAGTATGTTTACAGGATCATCCCACACTAAGACTAAAATGTTTACTTTATTTGTGGGCTTTTACGTCACTACCAGCTCTAAGGTAGTACATGTATGTTCCTCGAAAGTGAAAGACTTAAACTTACTCTCAAATTTTCCTCAAGGTATCTTTCGACCATTCACTTTTTGAGAATCAACAATAAAAATTGGGGTCACAGTGCAAATTTTTGAACTAGAAAAAAAATTACCCAAGATTACAGAAATTTGTAATTTGTAATTCAAAATGGCTGCCATCCCTGTGTTAACTTTACGGAGAAAAAATACAAATTTTGATTTCAAAAAACTAAGACGAAAGTTTTTCTTCCTCAAAGGGCTTCATAATGAACCCCTAACAAGGGGTAGATCAGAAAAGAATTGAAAAAGTTTCAGAGTCCGAATATCTGTCCCAGAGGCACGTTCTACCTTACAGAGCTGTAATACCACGCTGTACTCTATTGAAATACACAGGCACATGTGAGTATACTGGCCAAAGGCGTGCCGCAGAGAGAACTGCTGGAGTAAAGTGGCAATCTACAGAAAATGTATTTCAGTCAGTTCATGTTGAGAAAGCTACTGTCGGTGTCATGAAATTAATTCCACATTAATTGAAATTATACAATGTACACTGTATCTGTAATGAAAATAAATTATTATTTTTGCTTTCTCATCACTAGCTGGAGTTAATCTTTTTTAGGCACAAGAAAAACAACATCAGAAATGCAGTGTCTAATGAGCATGCGAATATTGAACACACAATTTCTGATATTGTCATTAAAAGTACTGGTACTAATCACAGTTAGTGAATTTTCATTACTGATTCAATTTTCTTTCCCATTAAATATGACTACCATAATTATCTGTTAAAGCTTTAGAGCTTAAATGTTCCTAGCAAGGCAATTAATTGAATTGAATGTCCTCCAAAATTGAAAGAGTATTATTGTAGAACAACAATAAACACAGATGGCGAATAGGTGTTCTGCCTACAGTTAAAGAATATTTATATTTAGTGAAAATGTGCCATTCACTGGCAAAATCAGTTTTCTATACAACGGTACATCAATGGAATATAGATTTAAAGCAATAAATGTATTGAAAGTACAATGAAGGAAATGAATTTCCTACTCTGAGGTTGGAAAAGATAATGTAAGAAGCATAGATTACGAATTAGGAAGCAATTGAGGCCAAAAATTAACAATTTACAACTTTGGATTGACATAAAATATTGCTAATGACCATTACATGAAAGGCCACGCAATCTAAGTTTTGCAAGAAATCAATTTATCAGACAATATGATCTGGTAATGTATTTGTGATCAAATCATCATTTATGTGATGAAATATTGCCAGGAACTCTAGAAACACATGTGACTCAAATCCTTTGGGAAAATACGCCAAAACTTTTCAAGTCTAACATCATATACTCAATTTCATAAGTACGAAGAAGGGACATAAGTCCAAACGGAAGGGTGTCAAGTTTTACTATAAAGCTTTATTTCACCATTCTTATGGTTCAAGACTCCGAGAAGCATGGAAACTGCAGGGATATGTATGTACATATAGCTAGTCCTTTATCGTTTAACCTTCAGAGCAACCAGTTCATTTGATGATCAAAACTAACAGGATATTGAAAACAGCAGTCTTGCAATATTGCTGGATAATGATCTGACAATTTCCTGTAGCAATGGAACTGTGTGCGTGCAGTTGGATTTAAATGCAATCTACCATCCTCATAAAAGTCGTGACAAAGTTAACATTTCAGAGACAGAAGATATTCATAAATTACACCTGCGAGGCCAAACAAATTGAAAACATAAAAGTGGAAAAAATTCATCTGAAGTAGGTGTGACATTCACGCTTAAATGAGTTGAAAAAACATTTGAAAACACCAGCATGGCAAATCTTGGCCTTCTGTCTGACTAACCCTTGTACGACATAAAACACGCTGTGCTTCTATTTATAATTTGGTCTAATTTACATGAGCAAACGTGATTTCATGTTACGTCATGTGTCTGACAATGAAGATAAACAAAGTGTTCATAAAATGTCCATAGTCGTGCTGAGAAATGACATGAGTCCTTAGTTGAATTACACTATGTAGATCACAACATCACACCACTGAGACAGACAACCATGCATTTTCTACAAGTTTACAATAGTATAACAGCTTCTATTTTGTAATTTTTTTTTTTCCGACACTGATCTGCTCTTTTTTTTCAATGAAGAAGTCTAATCAACGCCCACATGTACATTTAAACAACCCTGAAACTCAGATATATATGCAGGAACATGGCTTTAAGGGAAGGTGGGTGAAATACTTGGGATTTAATACCAAAGAGCAAATGGCTACCACGTATGAATAATTTACACGACTTCATTTCACCACCTACTAATGGTGAAAATATTTGCATATTTAATGAGCTCTTGTTGATTACAGAGCAATGTTTTCCTAACAGTGATGTAGGTGCAAGTTTGAATGGAATACTGCACATGAGAAATTGCTCTTTTTTTGATGGTTTGTTTATGTAAAATAGAAGAACCAAAACTTGAATGCACATTTCACACATTTCTTGTACTGTGCAACAAAAACAACAAAGTATTTATATTTATTTTCATTTTTTTTACCAAATGACAGCAAAATCATTACATCATTTTTTTAAAAATAACTTAAACTAGAGCAGAATAGTTTATCATACAATAGTACCACATTTTCTCTTGAAAGTTGTTTGTCAATCAAAACCCCTCCAATATGACATTGTAAAATTTATACTGATTTGTTGCATATGAAGTGGAGTGAATGACACGCATTAACTGAGGACTCTTCACCGACATGTCCTTTTTGCCTGTTACAAGGAATTGCTAGTTGCTAAATAATTCTGAGACTTGATCTATGTTTCCACCAATTACTAGTAAATCTAGCAAACGATGGAACATTGTGGTAGTAGCACAGCAACAAAACATTGCTTATCATAATAGAGGAAAATTTGCAGATGTAAATCTCACCCAATTCGTGGGCATTTGCGTTTTAAGTGTTATAAAAAGTTGCACTCATGCGACCTCTGATACTATGGCTAACTGCATGACCCATATATTATGTTTCTGTAATTTTACACGTTGTACGAGGAGTTAAAGCAGTCAAACTGTGTGTACATGTATGTAATAGGTATCTGGTTAACTTCACTTCATGTGTCATTGATTAAGGAATGACTGGTATGTTCAGTATACCTTGGTGCACTGAATACAACCTTACAAGTATGAAACCTGCACTGTAATGTTCATAGGTGAAAACATTTGTCTATTCCATGTAATTTTGGAATAACTGTAATACATCAATGTATATTTGCTGTTGTTGTTATCATATTTTGATTTTCTTTTATCATTTTCTGCTGTCAATCATTTCCATTTTTAATTTTTTCATATTTCCTCCATCTTGTAAGATTTTGCTCACGTTTAAATTTAAGTCAGTACTTTACTTTTCAAAGAAAGAATATTTTGTGTTGTATTGAAACAGCTTCAATCCTAGTAAAAAACACTGCCCAGAAAGTAAATTTCATTTTTGATTATTTGTGGGTGGCAGGGTCAGCAAAAATTACTCTCCATTGTCAAATATAAAAAGTTCAAATATGATAGGAATAAATTTAGACACTGATAGTATACAAGTACAAATCTTTTACTGTTGAGGCGCATACTTGCTTAATTTACTCTGACATTGATGTAGAAAATGATCCACATGGCCAAGATGGAGTTATAGGGGTTGCTCATATCACAATAATTTGACAAATGCAGAATACGTCCCAACATTTGAAATTTGAAGTAAAGGTAATTATGAATATTTTGAACAAGAATTTTTGACAAAACATGACAAGTGATATCATAATTTGACAAAAATGTAACCAGGTTTTTGTGACATAGCTGAATGAAGTCATCTCATACTCCTAAGAATGAATCACAGTAAAAACAAGAAGGGTTTGTGAAAAGGCAAACTGTGTACAGCAACTCAAATGTGATCAAAATGTGCTTTATTTCATCACATAATGAACAAATCTGAATGGCATATACGGTAAATTTGAATAACATATATTTGCATTAAAGCAATTGAGTCTACAGCTACAGTAGGGGGTTTTTCACCAAGGTCAGTAAATAACCGAAATGGACTCATCCCCAAGGAACTAGAAATGAAATTTAAACCTCCCTGGCTCTGCAGTTTACGAGAAATGATGACAACCAATATGACGAAAATTTTATCATTTAACCGCCCAGAGAAAAAGTTCAAATTGACAACACAGCTGTACAAGTACCTTGGATTCAGAACACTGAGTGAACATGAGTGATTTGTGTTATTTGTTATATTGCATAGCATCTGTCTGGACCACTTGTCAGTTGCCTCCTTATATCCAATGCAATATTGGAATTTGATGGTTAAACTCAGATTACATGAAGATTTCCTACGAAAACTGGAACAAATTACTTTGCCGACATAAGGGTCTATAAAAGCCTCTAAGAAAAGCTTCAGAGCACAGCTCACTACTTGAGTCACTATTTTAGACCAAGCAGCTTTCAGTATGCCCGGAGAGAGACTGAATGAGGTGTGCAAAACAGTCTATCACGATTGCAAGACTTTAAAGACAAATATTTTTGGCTGATATACAATTTACCATACATCCTACATATTATCAGTGCTTTAATGCCAACCCTCTTAAATCTAAGCTTAGTTTAGCTTCAAGGTATGTATCATATTTATGCTGGCTACAATACATGGGTAGCCCTATGTGCCAATGGGCTGGATTTTGCTACTCTCCAGCTCAGCTGTCAGGTTTGTAATTTGCCTATGGGAGTGGGATTAATACCGTGAGGATACATGCCTGGAATCGTAAATAATGCAAGCCAAAAATTGTACTGTGGAGGGGACTGACATGGCTAATGAAAGACTGTGAGAGGACAGGACTTTGACAAGCTTGGAGAGGTAAAACAGTTGGATTGATTAACTTTGAGAACATGCCATTCCATACTTCAAGTTGCCTGTTAAATTTTACAGTGGACATTTCTGTCTACAGTACTGATCATGTTGTATTTACAAATTTTTAAATTTGGCAATTAAGGGCTTTTGCAACAGGCACTACTTCTTGGTTACAGTGTACAGTACACCCACCTAAACTGAGGAGAGGTACACCTAGACTAGGTGTTCATAGGCAGTGCCAACAAAATTCTTCAAATCTCTTACCTCTTTATGAATGCGACCTTTCACCTTGACCTCTGACACAATCAAGCCAACAATTTTACGATCCAATATGGCAGCTAGAGAGAAGAACTTGGCGTTGCTGGTTATTTCTTCGTACCATGATTCAGGGTACCTGTCAAGAAGGAACAGAAGATACTTTTAAAAGATTCAGTTATCAATGGAATGGGAAATGGATTGAGCTCAACATCAGAAAGTAATGGCATGAGGGGAAACTGAGGCACACTGTTGAAATATCAACAGAAGCAAAATGCCACATATCTGTTGAGTACAGCAATCCAAGACATTACGCAGCTAATGGACTGAAGTGCTCGGAACTGTAACTCTGCAACTTTCTTGGAGCCATAAATCCATGGTATATACTAATACTGTCATGGTGCATTAGCTCGGCAAAACAAATTGTCCACAGCTTTCACCCAGTTAATGCAATGCATGTGTCACTGATATTGACAGCCAGTAGGCTACAGGAACCTGTACTTGTACACCACATCATGAGTCACATCTTAGCTCTGAGTCTCTCAATGACATGTACCAATGGACAGAAAGTAAATTTCATGTTGAAGTCAATGACTTTACTTTTTCTTGACTGTTTGCATCCTGTCACAAATTGGCTATTTCTTTCACCGATGCAACATTTTAGGTGTTTAGATGCCATTTCTGAGAGTATTAGGAAGTGGCTTTAAGTAACATGCATCTAAGCACTTGCGTAGTTCCAACAGAATGTAAATCTGCTGTGTGTGCGAAAATCCTATGCAAAATAGAAGGACGCTGAGGAGCACCAGGTAGAGACAATCGCACGGCCCAGCACTGGCTATACGCACTGTGGCTGGTTTATCCTAGATCAGCACAAAGTGGCATAGCTGAATTGAATAGCAAGATTGCATCTAGATAAAATGACAGTCTGTGTTAATGCATGCATTATCAATTTTATCCAGTATACTGATATTGAATTGGGATGTCCTATGACGCTGGCTATGCCAACTCCCTGAGCCAGGCTACACAAGTAATAGTACATAGCTAGCAATGGATATGTGCTGTCAGAGAGTCTTAGAACCAGGTACAGTTTTTACGGCCGGGGGGGGGGGGGGGGGGGGGGGGGGGGCCGGCAAAATCCAGGGGGGGGGGGGTCATCATAATTTTGGAATCCACAAAGGGGGGGTCATCGCTTTTTCACTGGTAGGAAAGGGGGGGTCACCACATTTCAAAAACATAATACCAACAATAAAGTCCACTTTATGCCATGGCCATGATCGACCCTCTTTACCGGCGGGCCGCCTTTGGCGGCCCACTACAATAAATATACATTATGTATTACCCATGACCCTGTTAACGGGCAGACGCCTTTGGCGGCCCACTCCAATTAGGTTTACTTCATGCAATGGCCATGAACAACCCTCTCTACCGGCGGGCCGCCTGCGGCGGCCCACTACAATAAATGACTTTATGTAATACCCCACGGCAATCTTACTGTATAATTCCCAATTGAAGCTGCGGCTTGTATTAGAAACATTTTTGAGGGACCCTGGATCACACACTGAATAATGGTAATGGCCGCGCGCCTTCAGCGGCCCTGTCCAGTAAAGTCTACTTTATGCAATAGCCATGATCAACCCTCTTTACGGCGGGCCACCTTTGGTGGCCCACTAGAATAAAGTTGACTTTACGTAATAGCCCATGACCTCTTAACGGAGGGCTGCCTTTGGCGAACCACTCCAATAAAGTTTACTTTATACAATGTCCATGGACATGAGTTGTCTATGGAAATGAAGTTAAAAATTGCCTTACAGTCGTCCTAATTAACAGACGTTTCAATGGATGTGGCTGAGAAGTTTGTGCACTGGCATCTCTGCTACACGAATAAAGTGCGCCGCGTACCAGAGTTCAAATCCAAACCATGCGGGTAAATTTGACATATGGATTTTGGTTATTTTTCAGGGGGGGGGGGGTCATCAATTTTTTTCGTCTGACAAAGGGGGGGTCATCGTTTTTTCACAAGAAATGCAGGGGGGGTCTATATTTTTTTGAACACCGGCGACAAGATTTTGCCGGCCCCCCCCCAGGCCGTAAAAACTGAACGCTCCCTTAGAACCAGCTACAGCCTATACACACTGACACTGCATCTACTCTTATTGCTATGAACACAAATTACAGGTTTATTGACAGGCATTCTCTATCATTACGTAACTACACAGTAGTACAGCAAAAGAGGCATGGTCTGACATGACTGTTAATATTTTCATTAATATGTCTGTTTCTTATAAATAAATAATTTTATGGTGACATTGCTTTTATCAAGCATATATTTTTCTAAGTGAGGTAATTTACACTTAAAGTATATCACATGTACACACTTTCTATTGTGAGTACATATACCAGTGGTGGCAACTGTAATGAAACCAGCCATGATTTAATATCGATTGAAAATGAATTTTGAGGTTGATGAAAGCTGCCTCAAAAATTAAACACTATATTACATTAAAATTATGGTAATGCTTTTGAAATTAGCTAGCTCATCTCCTTTCTATCAAGAACTTAACGTTTTGTATTAGATACACGCTTTTAAAAAAAATAAGGTTATGTATACATGTTTCTTCCCTTGATAATAGTACCGGTAATTCATTTCAGCTGTCACAGAGCAAGATTTCTCATTTTGTGTCATTTGTTATTAGTGCATATTTCTGACAGCCGTCACTGCTAATATCTTGGAATCCATTTACAGATTTGCAAAACAAATCCCGCTTTTAGTGCTACATCATTTCCTGAATTTTGGATTTCAAAAGATTTGGACACACTTCCAAAAAATATGAGTTATCGTGGAGTGTAATCCGCTGGAAAATACCATTTATAAAGAATCCATTAATTTTCATCCTCTGTTAGGCCTGAAAATGACCACCTTTACATGTATAACATGCAATAACCCTACATGTGTACATAACATTTTGTTCAGAGTTAATTTGCAATCGTGCACACAAGCTCATAGAAATGCATGTTTTCAAAGCTTGCCTGTACACAATACGTGTACTCATCTTCAGCCATGTACATTTGTTCTATTTATGGAATATTTGAAGGCAAATCATGGAAGACGACACCCAAAAACATTTTCCGCGTCATTCACAATACACAGAATAAGCCAATTTCCAGACAAATGAGTGCAGACATGTGCTTTTGAAGGCTGACTGACTCAAATCTGTCTGAGTGAGACATGGTAATACATAATACACAAAGCATATTCTATTCCATTTTGTTCAGAGGAATTACCTTGGGTATTAGCTTACAACACTCACACTGTTCACAGCTGTTCACAAATACATGTACAGACAAAAGGTTGGTTGAAAAACCGTAATCAAATGTTCAATTTTTTGTTTGATATATTTGGTGATAAAAAGTGTACATCTTAATGATTTATCATTAAAATATGATACAGACATCCCGTGTTACCATGGCACTTTGGCATACGATGTCTAAAATACACAAACACAATCATCCATCCTAAGGAAGGCATTGATTTTCAAAGTATGATGACATATGTGAAAATGTAAAAGTTATTGGTGACCTGGTCTATTCAGTGATGATTTATCAAATTTTGAATTACTAGTACTAATGTATCAGAGTCCTCCAGCTCAACTGCATTGCCAGTGGAAACGTATTTGGCATTACCAGCCAAAACACATTTAAAATTAAATTGCCCATCTCTTGTTATCATTTTACATTGTCACCCGCAAATAAGTTTGCTACCTTTTTGTGTATATCCGCACTTATATCTTTGATCCAAATTTGTTGATGCTCATAAAAAAATGGACACCAAGTGCTCTAGTTTTACAGGAAAAGCTTTTGCCGAGAAAATAAAACCTAACAGTGTAGGAATCCTGAACAGAAGTACTACAAACTCTTTGCATGAACTCAGGAATGGAGGCAATGCTTCTATTCTAATTAATTCCAGTGGTTGGAGAAAATATGCATCAAGAGGCATTCAGTCTGAACAGAAATGAATTACCTGTGAGGTTGTGGTGTACGAAAAAATATACAGCTACAGCAGTGCACAGTACAATAAATTACCCACAATTCATTTTGATTTGAAAAACACAACGTTAGAATTTTTATAACTTTTTCAGTACTGCCTGAAATAATATAAAACCTCTAGATAATTGATTAATTATATCTATTGAAAGTACGTTTAGATATTTCAGTATAAATTTCAAAGAAACCATTAAATAACCATAAAAGTCACATTCTGCAGGTACTACAAATGTCACAGTTTTGGGAAGCAAGTTATGACGAACTGAAGGGGTCATTCTCTGAGAAAACTTAGCATGCAAATTTCTTTTGTCTTTCTGTTTGAAAAAAATCAATATCCATTTGTTTCATAAAACAGGTGCAACTAGTCTCCCTACTTTCCATTACGTTATTCTGTATGGATGAAGACACAATCAGAGGAAAATTTTACAAAAATGCTATCTCCTCTCTCAATCAAGCATACTTTTCTCAATCATTTAAAATGGAAAATGAGAAGAATGATGTCCTTAAAAGTATGATTTCAAAATTTAAAAAATAGCGTCAATGACACTGTAGCTCCCATCCTGGACTATTTAGTGTTTGTTCTCTGGTCAGATATTTGAACATGTGTGAAAGGGATAAAGTGCATGAAGTGAAAATACTTAAA
This sequence comes from Ptychodera flava, assembly GCF_041260155.1. Lineage (NCBI taxonomy): Eukaryota > Metazoa > Hemichordata > Enteropneusta > Ptychoderidae > Ptychodera > Ptychodera flava. The sequence goes on from NC_091942.1 coordinate 16,672,684, forward strand.
TGTAATGTACTGGAGACAGTGAAATATGTTTAATGTATTTATTCAGAACATAAAATGGAAAAAAAATACAGAATTAGAAATATCGAATACTGTGATACAATCATTAACTAAACAAGTCATTGACAATGACAGTCCCCACTTGTAATAGGAGTATTAGTCTTGATGGGGCAGGGAAACGTGGTCATTAAGAAGTATTACTGGAGTGTATATGTTGAGATCTATGGGCAAATAGGTCTATGTCGTTGTTCCCAATTTGAAACAAATGAGGCATGTCTAAGTTATGGTTCTAAGTTATGGGAAAAAAGATCAGACCTCTAGCAGTATTGGACAGCCAAGAAATACATATGCGCATAATAAATGAGGTACAAGATATGACATCTTAAGGTCTAATATCCTATCAAAATTGGAGGGTATAGAACTTGTGGTTATTGAGATATGCATATATATGTATAATCAAGGTCAAAGGTCATTGAGGTTACATGACATTTTGAAAAAAAAAATTATATTGCTAATTAATCCCTATATGCCAAAAAATCAGACCTCTAGCTCTATTCACTTGCCCAGAATTAGATGTGTGCAAAATTAATGAGGTAAAGCGTGTGTTGTCATAAGGTCTCCCATCCTACTAAATACAAAGGACATAGCACTTGTGGTTACTTATTTATTGACATAAAACATATATTTTAGGTAAAAGGTCATCAAGGTCACATGACATTTAGTCAAAAAAATTCTCTCCTATAGTTATCCCTTTATACCAAAAATCAGACATCCAGCTCTCTTGGCTTGCTCTGAATGAGATATGTGCATAATTAATGAGCTACAATATGTGGCATCATAAGGTGTCCAATCATACCAGATATGAAGGGTGTAGCACTTGTGGTTACTGAGTTATGGACAAATATGTATATTTGAGGTCAAAGGTCACCGAGGTCACATTACATTTTGTCAAAAAAAATTCTCTCCTATAGTTATCCCTATATATCAAAAATCAGACCTCTGGCTCTATTGGCTTGCTCAAAATTAGATATGCACATAATTAATGAGGTACAATATGTGGCATCATAAGGTGTCCCATCATACCATACATGAAGGGTGTAGCACTTGTGGTTACTGAGTTATGGACAAATATGTATATTTGAGGTCAAAGGTCACTGAAGTCATGTCACATTTTGTCAAAAAAATTGTATTGCTAGGTTATCCCTATATACCAAATAAAGTTATCAAAACAAACCACCAATTGTATGAAACATGGGCCTAAATACAGACAGACTGACATTCACAGACTGGCACAGAGTGATGACATTGACCCCAAGTGTGCCTTGGCCCATGGAGAGTGATAAGATATAACAAAAAGCTGAATGTAATGATAAAATAGTTAAGTATAGGCCTACAGACACTGAGGGTGAATATGTTACAGCAATTTGATTAGTTTCTTTTCGTTTTCTACTTCTGTGATAATTTTTAAGACAATCAAACTGCAAGGCAGTTTTAATATGTATTGACATACATGTTATCTTTTACAAGCACACAGCAAACTGTTCTTGATTTTTCATTTACAATATTTGACATAGACTGAAATACATAACATGCAACCAATATTTACATTTTGCCCATGCACCAGATACATGGAGAGATTTCAACATGCAATCATTAACTCAGAAACCCTATAGGGAAAAGTAAACATTGTTTTCTTCCAGAACAGCTGGTACATCCACATCTGGAGCAACTTACAAACTTAACCAATTACACAAGGATGATGACACAAGAGATAAAGTTAAACTGTGGTGAACTTGACTATTCCTTTCAAATCCTTACCTAACTTGATTGACATCTTAAACTAAAATACACTGCATGTTTAATGGCACACAAAAATACATCAGGGGTGTACCATTTGATAAAAGGGGGTTGTCTGGAAGATTGATGAGGATCATCTTTTTGATCCGATACACTGTACATTCTTTTTTTCCCACTATCTCACCTTTTCTTTTTGACAAACCTTCTGTGGCTGATTTTTTTATTGACATTTGTTTGGATTTTTTTCAAAATCTGCCAGGACACCCCCCCCCCCCCCCCTCATCACTCTTAACATTGAAAAAAACTTTGAATATATTTGTTGGAAACCAAACCTGCTGAAATCACCTCAGCTATGTTTTCTCATTATTTTTACCGCATTTCAACACCAAATACAGTTTACCATTTCAAATGCTTACTGAATCACAACATTATCTTAAACATAGGGCCAATGTCCCTGAAGCTACTATAGACATGGATACAAAATTAAGTATTTCCTGACTGTATGAAATCATCTCACTAAGGTCATCCTAGGGACCTGTTAACCAAATATTAAAGCTGTCTGACCAGCGGTTTTGAAAAAAACGAGCAACCCAATAGTCGACAGAGCTCTGCTGTGTTATGTAGAGAGCAACTTTTTGTGACATATGTATTGATGAAGATGGTTGAGATCTTTGATGGCTCATTTCAGGATGGCCTGACCTAAATGGCAAAATTAGCTGCAAAAATACAAAATTGATGATTTCATCATAATTATGTATAAAAATGTATACCAAATATCAAAGCTATCACATGAGTAACTTTTGAGAAACAAATATTTTGACCAAAAACGGCAAAAATTGACCCAAAAATACAAAAATTGAAGATTTCATCAAATTTCACTATATCACACTTGGAGAACCCCCAGGAACCTGTATACCAAATATCAAAGGCATCAGACAAGTAGTTTTTGAGAAACACATTTTTTGACCAAAAATGTCAAAAATTGCACAAAAAATACAAAATTGCAGATTTCATCATGTATATTCTATATATCATATTTAGTTTATCTGTAGGAACCTGTATACCAAATATCAAAGCTGTCAGACGAGCGGTTTTGATGAAATAAATTTTTGACCAAAAATGACAAAAAAATTCCTTAAAAATACAGATTTGCATATTTCATCACAATTTGAACAAATCCAAATTGGGTTATCCCTAGGGACCTGTATACCAAATATCAAAGGCATCAGACAAGTAGTTTTTGAGAAACACATTTTTTGACCAAAAATGTCAAAAATTGCACAAAAAATACAAAATTGCAGATTTCATCATATATTCTATATATCATATTTAGTTTATCTGTAGGAACCTGTATACCAAATATCAAAGCTGTCAGACGAGCGGTTTTGATGAAATAAATTTTTGATCAAAAATGACAAAACAATTCCTTAAAAATACAGATTTGCATATTTCATCACAATTTGAACAAATCCAAGTTGGGTTATCCCTAGGGACCTGTATACCAAATATCAAAGCTGTCTGACCAGCGGTTATGAAGAAGAAGATTTTTTACCAAAAACGCCTTTTTTGGCACTAATTTGTATATTTTCAACAATATCAAAAAATCAAAAAAAGCACAATTATTTCAGGTCAGCCCAAAGTACTACATGCTAATTTTTCATGTAATCTGCTCAGTGGTTATTGAGATTTTCAATTTTGACTGTTTTTACATTTTTTCACTTAATTTGCATATTTTTGGCAATGACAACTTCATTTGAACAAAATCTCATCTACAGCCCATCATCCATGTACACACCAAATATCAAGATGAAATGTGCAGCGGTTTTGGAGTTTTTGATGTTGACGGACAGACATACAGACATACAGACATACAGACATACAGACATACATACATACAGACATTTCCCTAGCCTATAAGAATAGCTTCCATTGCCATATATACATATGGCTATGGGAGCTAAAAAACTGGTCTGTGGATTTGTCTACACATGGGAGACACAGTAGACTTCACTGAGGTGTTTTCGTGTGTACAAATCATGATGAATTATGGGAAATCTCCAGTACTGTGGGGTGGTTGAAAAAGGTACCTAGGACATAACTGTTATTTATACCAGATGCACTCAACTGAAACGAACGTTGCCACCATTATTTGCAGCACTGCCCTTGCAGTAGAGGTGTATCTGATGATTTACACAATGAAACTTTCACTATGCTGCTATACTATGAGAACTTGCGCTGAAGGACCATCAATGCACCCACATGTTTGACAATCATGTCCTATTATGTACTTCACTGTCTTTTAACCCTAGAAAAGTTGGTTTTACGGTCAATTTAAACAGTATCCTAGCTGTCACGTGATGGAACATACATGTAGCATCTCCTTCAGTTTTATTCTTGAAGGTCACTTGTATTTTATGAGACAATGGTGTCTACTCTGTATGTGTGGTGTTTATTTTCACTTAAATTGCTATGCATCATTGAACTCCCTTTATGTAATTGTACTGTTTGCTTTTGACTAGTCATTTTTGAGAAGTGTTCACGACTGAGGCAGCCGACCACTATGAATATTGCTGAATATAAAAACAAAAAAGATGAAAAAATATCACTGTTGTTTGTACCTTGGCCTTGTTAACCACCCACTGGAAAACAACAGGGTTCTTTGGAAATGTGTAGGGAAGGCACGAGGTGAAAGCGACATTACCTTGAGTACAGGACGTGTACTCTAAAACCATCTTGCTCTGAGTTGTGTTTATGACATTTTTTTCAATACTTTTCAAGTCTCTAATAAGTGTTTTACACTGTAACAAAATGGTTTACGAAGTTTTCTTTGTGGACAGCGTGTTATTCAGATTCAGATCCAGAAACCTTTATTACATTGTATCTCCTACATAGAGAAATCTAAATGTGGTTTTTTACACCAAACACACAACACAACACAAACATTATAAAACATACCATGTCATGTAGCCTAGCATATAAATACACAAACCAAAGAAAGCTAAAATCAGTAAGAATGACTGGGCATTACCTTAGATTGCAATGGAATTTGGAATAAAAAATGCGCCTTTATGCTATGCTCTTATGAACTTTGAAAAAAATTAATGGGACATTGATTTTAAACACCACTCATATTTCTCAGGTGCACTGCTGGGTTGCAGAAAATTGTGACCGTAATATGCTTTGAAGTCTCAACATCTGTTCACGATGTACATATCCCATGTTAGCTAAAACGATGATCAGTGTGCCATAGGCCACATCAATCAACTTTCAAAGGGATTAAATTTTACTCCAATACAAATACCGTATGATTAATTACCAATGCAACCTTTCAACCCAAAGTCAAACAAATACACATTTTGTTGAACAAATATGCGTCAACTGTCATGGCAAATCAGCACTGCAGCATTTACTACCCTTGGATGAGCAAATAATTTTTAAAGTCAGTTCCCTTTATAATTGTGTGCGCATTTCTTCGGGTTTTTGATTGTTTCATGCAAGTCTGCTTGACAGCTGATGATCAAAGTCCGATATTGGGAGAGGGCGTTTGTTGATGACATAATGTCCCCAGCTCTGAATAATTTACACGTAAATATCTTAGCCTTCAGCAGATTAAAGTTTGAACTGATTGAATCAATCTTTTTGGAATTTTTTTAATGCTCTAATGCGAGTGATGAGGCCTTAAAGATTCCTGAGGCAGTTTAGCTGATGACTACGTGATTGGATTGTCCATGGGGCATACTAGATACCACTCAAAGACGGATGTTCAAATGAATTTATGACAGACTGCAGGTGATCAGTTTCTGACAGACGGGTCATCTTGGTCGCCATTAATCACAGTAAATCCCTGAAAATTTATTTCAAGTGGCATTTCAAGCTGGAAAAAGCACAGAATGGGGCATGGCATCTCCAAAGTACCAAAGTACATGAACAATACATTATCAAATTGTTAAGATGATTAGCAGCTGGTATTCAAAGACTACAGCAAAGAACTACCTGATGGTGAATGTACAGAATCTGAATTCATTCATAAGTATTTTGTGTATACCATAGCTTTTTCAAAGAAGTTTGGTTGAACCATCCATCCATGCTCAGCAGAGATAGACCTTCATTTTGGGAACTAGGGTACGGAAGGCAGAAAAATTATTTCATCCTATGACTATATTTAAGATCATACTATCTGATAACTTTTAGCGAAGGAGAGGTTGGTAAAGGATACTTGTGTTCCATGTGATTTAAGTCAAGTTTCCCCTCATAATTCTAGAAATGCTAGATTATTTCCTCAGCAAATCTACCTTATCAACATACATCTATCTGTTTTTACCTTGACAAAGATGCTGCATTAATCAAGAGAATAATGTGACAGTCAAACAAAGTAAGAAAGTGGTTTTGATAAATGATCCTAAAAGGGGTCATTTTCTCCAAAAGATATAAACATTATTTTTCGTTTTGGTGGTTTTAGTGTCACTCATCATCCATGGTACACATTCAATGCCACAGAGTACTATGTTATATGCCTGCATCTCTTCACACTACCCACCAATAATTCTTTTTACACTGTCCACCACTACTTTCAAATAGAAAGTACATAACGTGTAAATCAACACTCAAATCCACAATGTTTCACTTTACAAGTGAATCTATCTTTCAGCTGATCTATTGGTAAATTCAGCTTCCTGTTGACAAATATACTACAGAATGTCAACATTCAAAACATTCTTGGAAAAGGTACATTTTGGTAAGGATTCTTTTGTCTTCCAGTGCCAACAATTCACTGGATGCATGTACATGTCTTCAGCCCATGCCCGACGATATCACTTTCTGAGCAATTACCTCTTTGCCCAAAAGGTGTTTGCTGACAGTATTGCTAGCTGTTGAAAGATTAAAACCAGCAAGACTACTAAATTCATGAAAACATCGTAAGTGAGCCTCCAGCATCACTAGAAAATTCCTCACGAAAATTACCCCAGAGTCAAACTCATTTAAAACATAATTGCTTCCATTTAAAGACCTTGTTGTCCAGATGTGAAAAAGTCACATGACTAAATCCTGAATGCAGTGACAAACAACAAGGAAATAGGTTGTACACAAAATATTAATCATAGCATGACACCTATGTCGTAAATGACCTCAAAGTTTAATATCATTTTAACATCAGTTATCCAATTAAGAAATGCATGTAGTATGTTATCTACTTAGCAACAATACACATCCTCATGTACATACAATAACTCTGCTCAAAAGTATTGAATATTTTATTTAGGATGGTGCATACAATAGTTGTGCATTTGTGTCTGAGTAGTGAACAATGATGGCATTTTATCCATTATCAAAGTCTGTCTTCATTTTGATATGAGGCTACACTTGTGAGGGAGCATTACTTGGGTTGTCCTGAGACAGTTGACTTGGGTACCCAAGTGGTGTTCAGCAGTAAGTCATCCAATTATATTATACCACGGTAGTACCTTCATTGGAACTTCACGCATCACCTGTACAAAGGGAAGGTCTCACAAACCAACTTATCAGTTAGTTCATTGTTTCCCTGCTTTTAAATGTACCTTCATTGGAACTTCATGCATTTTCTTGCATACCTGGAGCATTATCTTGAAGGAACAATAGCTGTAACTATAGGAATTCGAATATCAAAACTTCAAATGTTTCATTTCTTTTCTCCCTTTTAAATGAATATATGGGAAAGATTGTGACTTAGTTCTACTCATTGCACTTTTATGTTGAAATATTCACAGAAACAGATGAAAGTTTAAATGTACAAAAATATGTCACAATATACCCTGTGTGTAGCAGCTAAAAGTTTTATACGATAGTTTGACTTTGAAGTGAGCATAATAGCAATACAAAACACATTGTGATGACAGCAATTTCTTGAAATATTTTTCCATAATAAGTATAATCACAGACACTAGAATAAGATGGTGTAATATTATGGATCAAGCCAAACATTGAATTTTTAATGCGCTAAAGGGACAAAGTTGGCCATTTTTCATGAATTTTGTTTGATACGAGATATAACTTATATTGTTTGACATGTTGAAAGATACTGAATAAATGGGTAACCATGCATAAATTCGACCCCGGTTTTAGACAAATTAAATGAAACTATGGCGAAAATGAATTAATGGTCATGACCATTAATTCATATTCGCAATGGTTTCATGTATCATGGTCATCCGTTCATTCAGTATCTTTCAACATTGGTTTTAGACACGATACATGAAACCATCGCAAATATTAGTTAATGGTCATGACCATTAATTCATTTTCGCCATGGTTTCATTTAATTTGTCTAAAACCGGGGTCAAATTTATGCATGGTCATCCGTTCATTCAGTATCTTTCAACATTGGTTTTAGACACGATACATGAAACCATCGCAAATATTAGTTAATGGTCATGACCATTAATTCATTTTCGCCATGGTTTCATTTAATTTGTCTAAAACCGGGGTCAAATTTATGCATGGTCACCCATTTATTCAGTATCTTTCAACATGTCAAACAATATAAGTAGTAAACTTAGTAGGTTTATTGTTTATGCCACAAAACTCAGAGATGATACTATTAACAATTAAGATACATTTTTATCCACTGCTTTGCTGTCCTCTGTACATTTTTAGCGACCGGTCTATGCTTTATATTTATTGATTTGTACATTTATTTTGGTAGGAGGCCATCAGTACTGAGAGAAACTTATCTATTTATCTAACATGTCAAACAATATAAGTAGTATCTCATATCAAACAAAATTAATGAAAAATGGCCGACTTTGCCCACCACTATTTCAAACACCAAACTGCAAATTGGATTGATTTGTGGTAAAACAGCACGTATAAATTGTACTGAATAATAAGTTTCAATCAAGTGATGTGATATACATTGCACTATATGTGCTGAAACATCAAACTGTACAGTGCATAACTCATTCATTTTGAAAGAGGCATGCCAACCACAACAGGTCAGCCTAGTCGTCCATAGCTACAACTGCACAACTAAACTCTACAATTCAGATGATTCACCATGTACCCTTCACAGACAGTATACACAAACACAGTAGCCATACATGTACTAAAGGCACAGCCCATTAGTCTAGGACCCTGTCCACAGTTTTGCATAATTAGTAAATAAAATAAGGGTGAAGGCGTGAAGAAGAGCAGACATCACTTGCTCTTTTTTCAAAATGAATTATAAATATCTTCTTTGTGAGATGAAAGCACTCAGTCCTGAGTAATTTCTGTTGGGTACAATATTGAAAACAGAAATATTACAAAATACCAGTCCCATAGGAGTGTTACTCTGAAAATAATTACTGTCACATGATGATTTAAGTAGTGACTGCTATGGAGACCAGACATACAAAGGTACGAATACACATTTCCTTTTGTTCGGGGCATTTCTCTGCATGTATGCACATCCCTATATTGATGGCAGAACTTATTTAAGCTGACACAGGTTTTACAATGGACATATTACACGTACGTGCAAATAAAATTATCTCCCAATACCATCACTGTAAATGCCGTGGGTGTAAAGCTATGCAAATTACACACTTTCCTTTCATTTGCACAAGGTTAAAGTGTATAGCACAATACCCTGGTTCAGGCTGAGAATCCTCATGAATTTTGAACATGTTGAAATAAACCTTACAAGCACACTGCTCTAGAGTGATGTGATTTGGCTGAGCATTTGGACACTCCCCACACAACTGGTACCTGACAGTCTAACGTCAGCACCCCTCAGAAATATGTGAAAACACATACAGGAACATATGGTAATGACATGTAAATTAACATATCAGATATTCGGTGTACACTCAGACAGCACTGTCTGTACAATTACGTTCTCGTGACTAAAGGCGTTTTGTTGGCTTGATGTAAAGACCTGACAGTACTCCTATGACTCTGTTTTCAAATGAATAAAAATTTGTACACAAGACATTACCCATGTAGTTGCTTGAAAGGGATTTTGTTCGGGATTGGGCAAGGTACGTGTAGGTATAGGTGTCATCAACATTCATGACTGGACCCCCCTCTTTCATTACATTTTGTAGATTCAGCCAAAGGCGATGTCTGTTAACAGCTCATACAAATGTGAACTGGATTTATTGACGTAAATAAAAATGCAGTGAAGTGGCAAAATGATTTCATCAATTTTCCACCAAGCTCAAAAGTATCATTATCAGTAATAGTAATGCATTTTTAACCAGACAAACTGTTAATCAAACGTACCACACTTATATGAATGTAAAAAAATAAACACAACACAGCACAGAAATTGTTATAATCAAAGATAAAAGTTGATAAAGTGTAAAGGACACAAAATCTACATGCAGAATGTTTATTTAGACTGGATCTCAAAGTCACTTTCTGTATCCTCCTAGTTCATTGTGATCATATGTTTTGCTCTGTTGCTGCTTTATCTAAACTATTCACCGATAAAGACTGGAGGTCACCATCAATGACATTTGTGGCAGAGATAAGAGTCCTACATAAGGGGGCTTCTTGAATGCTACCAGGGTGATTTGCATGGTTTGGTTAATCCAGTCATGGCAATGCTCACTTTTTCATGCCGTTTTCAGGACAGTGCATCAAGACAAAACTGGATTTTCTTTTGCAACTTCTTTGAAGCATTCAATGTGAACACATTTCTTGAAAATGTAGTATACAGTGCTGTCATATCACAGGACTCGAAAATTTTTTTTAAAATTCACTTGCCATAGGGCAAGTGAATTTTCAATTTCACTTGTCCCTAAGAAAAATTCACTTGCCCTGAAATTTCAGATGATTTAAGGAGTAAATGTGTATGGTTTTATTCATGTCATTGTAAGAAAGTCTGTAGCTGTAACTTACTGATAAATTTGTGTCCTTATTCTGTGTATCCAAAATAATATCTTATGTAATGTATACATGCACAGTGTTTCAGCCAGCTTTTGCTAGCATGGGGACACAGTGACCCATAGTAGGTCTTAATGGGGACAAATTAAATTTTGGGGGGACATGTAGTGTATTTCAATAAAACAACACCGGTACATTGTCATTGTGTCATCATGACCTGGTACCTTGTGTTAAGTCAGGTAGGTGCACTAAGGGTAAGTATATAATAGGTCACCGGTGTTGTGTCAAATTATGCCCATGTGAAACTTTAGTTTACTGCTACCTCATGGTATGTGCATAAACTGCAGGGTTCCCCTATTAAAGTCACCAAAATGATTAGCCAACTCATTAGCCAAATCAAAAATCTTGTAGCCACTTTGAGCAACCTTTAAACAGTTTATGATCTCAAGTGTAGCAACAGCTTTCTCAGCATTTAGGAGTTCCTAATTTTACAAATCAAGATGTTTTGTATGTTGTTCATGACAGTTTTAACATCAAAGAAATATTTTAGTTTTTATTACATTAATTATCTGTGTTTTTTATGACATTGAAGGGATTGAAATACTTTTTCATTTCTAGTGGTAAACTTGTGCCAAAAGAAATAATTAGGTGGCAATTCTAAAAATCAGGTAGCAATGTGAAGTGTATATTACCACAGATACAGAATACTTCTGCAGCATTGAGTCAGTGTTGACAATATGAAAACTTATCATACATATACACTACAAGCTCCTTATGTGGTTTTGTTAGCCACACAAATACAAATTTTCCATGGAGGAGAAAGCATTCGGTAGCATAGTGACAGTGTAGATACAAGTATTGTGGTGTTGTGTCGTAGTTGTGATCTAGCAGGCTCAATAGCATCTTTAGCATAAGTATTTTTCTTGAGACAAAAAGGGTCAGGTCAAAATCCTTTAAAACAAGACACAATGATATTGTTCAATTCATTTCCCAATGTTTTAAAGAGTAATAATAGTTTTAGTGATAATGATAACATTGAAGCCAAGGAACATTTTCATTTGATATTTTGATATCATCAAGAAATGTCTGGTGATGATCATTACTTCATTAAACTGGAGGAATCTGCAGAAATATTAATGTGATGATTTGAAATGGATATGCTTACTGCAACTACTATTGACAATTTCCCTTGCCATAACTGGTAATAAAATTTAATTTAACACTGACAGTCAAGCTAAATGCCATTAAATTGGAAAGCACCAAGAAATTACCTTTTATCATAAGATTGTACCTATTAGACCTCCCTAGGTGGTTTCTTTTGAACCATAATTGTGTACTTAAAGGGTCTTCATTCATGACATCACAAAGATGACCCAGATTTGACCTTTCAGAAAACCTCAAGTTTTTCTCCTTTTCCCTTGTATTCTGACTCTGTTTGTGAAAGTTTCCTTGGAAATAATCGTTTTTACTATAAAACTGAGTAATTGCAGGCCAAATTTTGATTCAAGCAAAGTAGGTAAAACTTGGACTAAAAAGGACGACCGGTACGTGGGACTCACAAAGGCAAAGCCAGGCCTCAGTGTATTCATGGTCGTCCATGATGTATTGTAGCACGGTCTGTCCATGAGGGACTGAGAGGGACCGTGATTGCCATATCGAACAGCAACAATGTTTGCTTCACGTACCAGGGAATTTGCAACTTTGTAGAAAGGAGAGTAAAGTGTTTCAAGACATTGTAACTTTGTAGGAAGGAGGGTAAATTGTTTCAACGCCTTACAACATTTTATTGTACGCTGTAGTTTTCTGTTGAGGAGGCATCGTGTGACATGATTTCATGAGAAGAAAAAAACATAAGATCATGCAAATACGTCAATATTTTGCCATTTTGTAACCAAGCAGAACAGAGTTTTTTTATCGGCAGGCCATATCGAAAGCGTTACACTCAAAGAACTAGAGAGTGGCAGCGCATACGTACAGTGGCCTCATTGAAATTCACTTGTCCGTCGGGCTGGGAGAATGTTGTTTTCACTTGCCCGGACTCAAAATTCACTTGTCACGGGCGTCGGGCGGCGAGAATTTTCGAGCCCTGTCATATCACAGGACGATGGGATAATACTCTACATTTACGCCTGCACCACAGTACATTCAGATACGCGCATCTTACCATGGAGGTTTTTAAAAAAATTTAACTCTGTAAAGAACATTGGTACAATATTTTAGACATTGGGTGTCATAGAAGTAGAAAATATTTATAAAAATTCAAAGGTTAGGAATTTCCATATATTTCACGTAATAGCATTAGCGGCATAAATACAAGTCACTTCAAGTAAAATGCTTGACATTCTGTTTTAACTGTAAGAAATCAGTTTCTGTAATTGTTATCAGCACAGTAAATAATTCATTGGAATAACTATTGGAAAGAAAATTGTTTGAGCGCTCACAAAGGAATCAATAAATCACTATATACTCGATGTATGACTGTCAGGGAATGAAATGACAGATATTCACATGTACAGCAATTCAATCATTTGCCAGAAAGACGGCACATGGAGTGTTTTTGCTAAGACGTGGACATGTAGATAAATGGTTCGGAACCCCTGTAACGTTTTTGTAGTCTCCTGATAGGATTGCATTGATATTCCCAGTGGGACCCAGGTAACATGAGTCGGCAACTCTGATAATTTACCTTGGTACAAACCTTAACAAAACACTGAGTCACAGATAGTATGAAATGACTTCATCTTCACGGGTAAAACGTGTTCCCAGACGTGTTATTTATCGTACCAGCACATTTGCATTATCCTTGATACATGTAATTGGAGTTTAACTTCGCTGCATTTGTGAAATTTTGATCAGATGGAAGCAGCATATGCAATAAAAGTAAACTACATGTAATGCACTGATTGGGCAGGTACATGTATATGTAGAGCTGCATAAAATCAAATGTTATTCACACATGTACCATGGTTCAAACACAAGCTGGGGACACTAAATTACAGTTATGATCTCAATACATTGGTCATAAATCAGTCATGCTTTCGGTATTTTTAGTTTTTTACAACTACCAATTTACAAATAATAGGCAGTTACATGTAAGGAATATTCTTCAACAACAAATTCATTCTGCATGGAAGCAAACATTATCTATTGGTGGATCAAATGTTGAAAACACCAGTAGATTAATGATAAATACCCTTCACCTACTAAGCACAATCTCTTTGTTGACAGATAGTCATTAACAAGCAAAGGGTCAAGCAACTATTTCTAGACAAATACATGTTAGCGCGATTGCAAGCAGTGTATTTACTAGCAGCTATACACCAATCTTGAGCCATAGTTTCAACGATCAATTTCTTGGCTACCTTTCATCTGAGCAAGAACTCAGTATGAAGACTACATGTAGCATGTGTCAAGAAAGAGAAGGCAGAATTCATTGGACTATTCTTAGAGTGACCCCTAAAGATACTACCAGGTATATACCCTTTGGATAGCTCTAGATACAGTATGGCTGGTCCATTTACCTTGGGTTGATTATGGTGGTCAATCAAAACACAACCGACCTTTATGACATTGTTTTTTCAGCAGATCTTTCTGATGACTGGCAAAATTGCAAGATTTGAACAGTATACAACATAGTGTATGGAAAGGGAAATAATGGCAGTTCTGTATGATTCAAGCACCATTATATTTAAATTTAGCCTATATTGAAGCAATTTTTGAATTTCCATTTACATTACAATACTGGTATATATGAAATACTCAACGGATTTTGTCCACATCTGACTGTTTCAATCCTGAAATAATATTATTTTTTTTATTATATGTTATTAATCTGAACCAGGCATCTGTCAAAACAGATGGGGAAAAAAAAAAAGCTTGGTAATAAGGACACACCTCAAATGAACTGGTCTGCAGTTAGCTTTGGCGGTTGCAGTTAGTCCTGTGTTCCAATGGTTTAAAGACAATTTTTGTTCAAGTTTGGCTGGACTGGTCTGACTACATGTACATAAGGTGATCACAGCCACAGCACAGCTGAATGAACAGTTTGTAATTCAGTGAACAGACCGTCCGGGTCATGTGGGACTTCTCTTAGATGCTTGTGTAATTTTTCCATTTCTGATTTCTATTTTACTTGAGATCAGACTTAAGAGACATTCAGTATTGTTTAAACATTCTACTATCTTACATTTTCACATGTTAAATATGGAAACACCAATAATATAATTGTGTATTATACATACATACAAACAATTCTCGTACGCTAAACATTAATCAATACTTCATTTATAAATGCTCTAAAATTCACCAAATAGATATCTATACAATGCTTTACAATTTAAATCTGTTTTTCATGTTTTCATTTTACATTGCAAAATTCCATACAAACATATGTCTTGTGGTCTTTAAATATATGTATGTTTACAGTTTATATGGACTGCCTGTTGTTTTACCAAAGCTCTATTCCAATGAGCAAGGAAAAGTGTTGCACACTAACCAAAGTTCCTGCTGCTCTGTCAAAATTGAACTTGAAGTTATGCTTTTACATTTTTTTATCTACTCAATCATCCATTGGGCAGAACTCTATTGACAAGATGAGGCACCCATCACCTGTTACCCATTGAATCAATGCTCAACGGCACCACGCAATGCGCTAGACTCCAACATGTCTATATTTCACAGTTTGCACACTCTTCACCTGGCATAAAGCAAACTGAATGATGACCAAAAGTTCTCGACCAAGCTGCTATTAAAAGTTGTATCTCATTCCATGTATTTTCAAGTATCTTAATACATGTACAATATTCCCACTGAATTTTCTGGATCTTACGATAAGCAATCACAACATGAACTTTTCTCTGATGATGAAGAGGTTTTCCAATTTAGTGTACCGTAGCTGTTTTCAATACATATTACCTGCTTTCTGAAATAGCTACCTGAGCCGCCTTTAGAAGATGACTGGTTGAAAATTATCAGTTTATACAGCATAGTTCATCCAGCAACTGACAAATATTCTCTACATCAATTACATGTTATGCAGCTGGCATATCTGTTTCTGATGAAAATTGGTTTTGAACACCGGCGTTTAAAAAGCACCAGAACAGAAGTAAGCCACAGAAGACTAAACCCTAGTGCCAAGTATAAAGCTAGTTGCATGTTTTTTTTAACAACCAGTATTGTAGCATTCTGGAGTGAATACGGGCTAAATATAACGTACTATGGCTTTGAAAATTTGTCCTTTAAGTCAGGGACATCGCTTCAGTGCATTTGCATCCATTCAACAATTTTCACTGTCATCAACTATCAAGTGAAATCTTGACAATGACAAATGTGCCTCATAATGCCAGTGATCAATATGCACCCCATTCATTTCCAACCCCTGCCTGATGAAATTCACATGCTTTGATTCTCTGAATGGACATAATACATTGTAAAGGTATTCTGAATAATGTAACAGAAATAAAGTTCATCTAGATTTACAGGTAACATACAGAAGTATAACTTTTATAATAATACATGTTCTAGTATCTGACTTATAATTATACATGTCATTTCATTGTGTTTAAACTTCTTTGAAATTTTCTCTGTTTTACATTTTTTCACTTTTAGCAAAATGCGAAGGTACAAAATAGCATATATATTTAAACACGTCAGGATTGTGTCCTACACTATCTCTACACATAGGTCCCTTCCTACCAGACCTCTATGCTACATGCAAGCATTCTTCTTCATTTTTGCTTTCTATTTCCTCCTCCCTCTTTTTAAAGAATCTATTGCATCTTTCATAGTTTAAAGTGTTTGTATACTATTCATTTCAGAGTATTTAAGAAGGTCCTCTGTGAAGGACTGAAATTTCGAATAAAGATTTTATTTTTGCACCAGAGTTGTGCTCCTTTTATCATACAAAGAGATATTTTCTTCTTGAAGTCCTTGCTTCTATGGCACCACCAAAGAGCACCAGTTACTGAAATCTGACTGGCTGTTCATAACTAATCATTAGCCTATACCACACAATATGGCCACGTTTCATGGAATTTCTGTCCTGTTATTACATCTTGCATAAGCCTGAGCCTATGTAATACGCATGACCAATGTACTCTTGCTTGCACCTATGCTCTAAAATATACAATTTCACTCAGGGACCTAGTGTTTGAAACAGATAGTACCGGTACAAGAGTATGACTGAGATGTAATTCTGACAATATGGTGTCTCATTCATCTGATCATGAGAGTCCTTGATAAATGTTACACAATGCTAATCTCCATATTCCAAACAGTCCTGTTTACTGTTACCGTCAGCATTTGCGACAATCAAACAACCTGATTCTGATGAATTCTTGTATTTACACATTCTAGAGATTTGATCTTCGAGATTTCAGAGATGTTTGTTTACATAAGCACTGTTTGGATTGCACTATCATTATGCTACAAAAGGTGTGCCTACAACTATAAATTTAATTTCTACATTTTATTTTTATTTTTGGATAGGTCCCCTCTTTGGGAAAGTTCACACCATTCAGTCACTACCAAAATGTGTGCGATTGAATTTTGGAGGAGGACAGACTGTAAGCAGACTAAGTCATCATTTATTTGTTTTGTTTGTATGTGAAGTGTGCGACACAAATGCACCCTATTGTATGATAATGCTTACAGGGTCACACTCTGCCACTCTACCCACTTTGAACATTCAGTTACATAAGCTTTGATGAAATCGGCAGTTTTATCTAGTCAGTTAATAATCTTGAAGCCTTCCTTGCTTGAGCCACAGTCCCACCGAGGGACTGTGTTTGAGTGTTATACTCCATGTGGCTCAAAATGAGCAAAATTACAATTACTTGCACAAATTATTCAATTATGTAATTTATCACACAGCTTCTACGTCTAAGGTGAAAAGTTATAAATTACGGTGATTCATGTAAATAAAAAGTGTTCGAGTCGTGTCCATTCCTCTTGGAGACAATTGTGGGATGTCACTTTTTGATGATTTCCTGTTATTCTTAAGCTGTAACGTACATGACATGATAAGTCTGAATGCTCATTCTTCTAGTTCCTAACCACACCATACAAAACAAAAGGGACTGAAGAAAAGGGTACACTTACTCCACTGGAAACCAGTCTCTGCAAAGCCTTTTGACTTCGGCTAGATCATCTGAGCACAGAAATCGAAGGTGTACACTGAGATTACTTCGTAGGTCCGCGATACTAGCACTACCAGTTTTTGAAATGCATTTCATTGTGCTCCGCTAGGCCAATCGACCAACTCACAGCACAACGATAACATTGGTTGGATAGTAAAAACAGATCAAAAATAAAAGTCTGTCCGTTCTGGTGAACGTTCCGACCGCTTTAGAAGGCAGGTCACGCGAAAAGGTGTTGCGACTACAGTACTGTACTGCGCTCACATTGTTATCTACCTTCAACTCCCACTGGATCGTGTTTACCGAAACGACGTTGAACGACCTTTCGAGAGCCTTTCACATTCTCTCAAAGTGTTTCTGGTTGGGAGTAAATGTTGGCAAATTTACCCCTCGCCCGCTTCTTCAGTAAGTTAACATTATTCCCGTTGTCGCTGAGAGAGAAATGTGTTCTCCTGGTCGCAATTAGCACGTCAAAATGTGTAATTTCACTGTAGAAAATTTCACCAGAAGACAAATTCACCAAAATAGTAGCGTTGGTCCACGCAGAATCAGTGACCTTTACCATCGAGGCCTCACAGCTTCACAGCAATTTTTACACCTGAAAAAGAACGATGTTTTACCGGGCAAAAAATTGAAGCTAAATCCAATTTTTTCAGCAAATAATTACTTAGTCGAGTATTT
Organism: Ptychodera flava; assembly: GCF_041260155.1. Taxonomy (NCBI): domain Eukaryota; kingdom Metazoa; phylum Hemichordata; class Enteropneusta; family Ptychoderidae; genus Ptychodera; species Ptychodera flava. The sequence goes on from NC_091942.1 coordinate 16,691,139, forward strand.
TAACTGAATCGTACTATTCTTGACACTATACACTGAATGTAACAGCAAAAACGACGGACGTTATTTCTTTTAGTCGAGTTAGGTAGTTTAACAGGACAAGAAAGTCAAAATGGCTGCGCCCTCGATGAATACAGTGTGCGGATTTCGAGGTTTGTTGGAGTTGTACATTTCGCGTAATCGCGTTGTACAAATTTCGTTTATATCTTTGATAAACGTTATGATCATTATTTATCATTTAGCGGCACAGTCACCTGTGATCGGTCTATTCCGCTGGTTATCTATGCCCCCATAGTCTATGGGGCATAGACGCCAGTGAATAGACCGATCACAAGTGACTGCGGTATATTTCTCACATTTCAGTATGTAGGGTGACCGGACGATTTTTAAAACTGAAATCTTTTGCCAAAATCTTGATGGCATCTGTTGAAAGTGTTGTTATAAAGTCCAAATCTGAAAAAATAATTTGGCTAATTAGCATAATCACAATTTGGCAGCCTCTGGAAAATCTCAGTTTCTAAATTCTTTCCTGAGAATATTGTAATGAGGAATAATGAGACAGTGTGACCAAATATCGGACCAAATATGGTTAAAATAGCTCAAAGATGACTAACTGTACAATAATGAGTCCGGTGAAAGGTGCATTTATAGTTTCCAAATTATTTCTGTGAGAATATTGTATAAATTGATAAGTTCAGTGAAAGAAAATTGATTCTCCTCACGCTGACCTTTGTGTTTCCAGTATCATGGATACAAGCCATTGTTTCTGGTCAATGACAGCTGCACAAGGGTGAAAAAGCATGTTGTTTGGGTTCGGCACTATTGCGAACGTTACTTCCTGCTTTTGGAAAACCGTGGGTGCTAATTTGCGCTGCATAGCTTAGCCTTTTTAGAGCACAAAACAAGTAGAAAAATATCTAAGGTACAATTTGCTCGCATGGCCATTCCTTCCCTTCTTGGAAAACGATGCGAAAAGTCATAGACGTTTCAAAGTAAAAATTTCGTCAGCAGTTTCTCTAAAGAAAAAAGACGTTTTTGGGAAATTTTTGCACTCATCTTGACTTTCTAGTCTTCACAACATTCACTGTGAAATGCAACTATTTCCGTTCACGCGATCTCTCATAGCGACCATTCGCGTGCAAGTAGACAACTTCCAAGATGGCGTCCCCTCCGACATTTGTTGACAAAGTTTGTTCATAAACTTCAAGATTTTGTCACCATTACCTTGTTCACAGACATAAATGTGCACAACTGTTGCATACTTAAGGTGGATTTGTACAATTTATTACTACCTGGGTCCCCCTTTAAGCCTTCGATTTCGAGCAGTCACTCTCAGAAAACTCGTGTCAGCCCCATTGTATGGGATAGGAGGGCTTCTCGTCCGGTCACCCTACAGTATGGTCTGGCATTGCAATGTACACCTGTCGTGTAGTAGCCTGCCCTAAATGATACCGCTATCGGCTGAACCTAACCTGTATGCTTGCTGCGAAAATGATGGAGGTGGCACACTGTGTGGGACCCCATTCTGTGATCCATACCCCTAAGAATACCTTGATTTTGCCATGTTAAAGCTTAGCGCAACCAAGGGGGTGATAGTGCTACTGATTGCAGCATGCAGTAGTCTGTATACCTATATAGCAATTAATATGTCATACTCAAATGCAAGTGGAAAATAGAAGCCCTTCCACGTAAATAGGGGATAGTCAACATAGTACATACAAGTTTTTTTACAACTTCAACAGCACTGTCTCGACTACCCTTAGTCTAGTCTGATTTAGTTTAGGGAAAGTCAGTACAATTACTATAGTTTATGTGATCACACAATTTCATTCTGACTTCCCATTGTTTGATGCACACAGTTGATTCTCCACTTTGTTGTCCTATTCCTAGCTGTGGAAATGCAGCTGTCTGTGCTGGGATCAGTTTTGTCTACGTGGGTCATCAAGAAGTCAACCCCACCCCGAACAGCTGCAGGCTGTTTCGTAGAAAAAATGGGTAAATTACAATGACCCAACTTTGGTTGGGACTTTGAACAGCAAAATAAACCAAAGTGAGCGTAATTCAGTAAAATGACCTATACCTGCCTGAACTCTGATTATTGCTCATTCTCCAACTCCTTTTGTGAACTAAATCTCTGGTTTGTTTATGTATTTAGACTGCTTTTCCAAGGAGTAATCAAGATTTTCTCTCAGGCACTAAAAATAAATTCCATTGACATTCTCAGAGTGAGTGAAAATTTTGAATACTGGAGATGTGAATTTGTTCAAATGAACATGTCAGTGTAAAAAATATGCAAATGAGGTAAAAAAGGGGGAAATCTATCAAATTGCTAAAACTCTGTAAGCACAGGTCAGATTTGGTTGAAACTTTGAATGCAGACTCTTTATATTGACTTAAGTCAGATTTGTTCAAATTGTGGTGAAATTTTGATTGTTGTAGTTTTGGGGCAATTTTTCCCATATTTGGTCAAAAATCTTCTTTGAAAATGTCTGTCCCATTGCCATGAAACTTAGTATGCATGATCCTAGAGGTAGCCTCTTGTCAGATTTATTCAAATTGTGGTGACATTTTCATATTGGTATTTTGGGGGTTATTTTTCCCATTTTTGGTCAAAAAATCATTTTCTCCCAAAGTTCTTATTGGATTGCTTTGAAAGTTACTACTCTTGATCCTAGGGTTTTCTTCTATCTAATTTGTTAAAATAGTGGTGAAATTTTCATATTTGTATTTTGGTGCAATTTTTTGCACTTTTGGTCAAAAAAAACATGTGAAACTTGGTATGCATGTACCTAGAGGCAACCTTAGTTGAATATCTTCAAATTGTGGTCAAATTTTCATATTTGTATTATTTTTGGGGCAATTTTTAATATTTTTGACCAAAAAGTCATTTTCTCTGAAATTGCTGGCTGGATTGCTTTGTAACTTTGTATGCATGTTCCAAGGGATAAACTTTTGATCAGTAAACTCACTCTTGCCTGCCACATCAAACCAAATGTGAGCCAAGTGTCATTGACGCTATGTTTAAATATTCTTGTAGTCACCAAATAGGTGTGGCAGTGAAGTACACAAATCCTCAATGCCTAAATGAAGATATTTAGACTTTTCAGATACAGCCTATACTATAGAAAGCTAATGTGCCCATATCTATTGCTGGTTACTGCCCTAAATGTGAATTATCTTGTGTTCACAGTCAGCGTCATCTTAGTGACCAACATGTTTTTAACTGATGAAAAATCCCATCCAACCACAGCCAGTATTGTATTGTTTTCATCTCAGCCTTATTTCTCACTGTTCTGTGTTCATGACAAGACTTGAATGATATGCAAACAGGTAATACTTCTATCATGATGAGCTTTCTGCTGTTTCTGGGTTTCCAGAGCATTTGTCAATATAGAACTGTGGATGGAACATTCTTATTTTGTTCAATCTCCAGGGTGTTTCTTTCACGGTTTAAAACTATGATGGGAATAGGTTTTCATTTTGTGAAAAATCGATTTTCTAAAATGTAAACCATGGGATGCCCCATGCATTGAATTTTGTCAAAACTTTAGAGAAAAATCATAATCTTACAAAACAACTTATTTTGACTTTATCTATACATGTATATTCTCTACCACAGTTATGCCAGTCAAGTTTAATGCAAAGAGTGATGTTGTCCGCTATTTCTATTACAAAGTACATAATGCAAAACAAGGGGATGACACAAAGCCGGCAGAGAAGACTCTGTTAGTTGTTAATGTACCACCGTACTGTAATGAGGTATGACACTATAATGGTAGCTGGTAAATCCTGGATGCCTTTCTCAGCTTTTTGCAGTAAGGCGCTTTAAATGAAATTCTTTGTTTGTCGTCCAAATACTGGTAGGTTTTAAGAGAAACTTAAGAAAACAAACACAATGTTAACACTATTACAAATAATATATTATTTTTCTAAAGGAAACCAAAATTGAAATAAAAGCTAAGCTTATGTTAATACACTTATGTTTTTTTTGTGTGTTTGTTTTTTCTCCTGGCTGTCTGGTATTTATTCAAAAATCCAAGGACGGCAAACAAAGAATTTTCTTTAAATGGCCTAATTAATACATTTTCAATAGTCTGATCTCTATTCCAGGTTGGCATTTGAAATAAATGGCAATATGGGGCCTTCTACTGTGTACCTTTGATTTTCTATATGTACTGGTCAAACAAATGTCAAGATAATCCACAGCAACATTGTGTTATAACTCATTTTTACTTCCATAGTCATTGATGAAGATCCGAACATGTTGGATAGCAAAGCATTGCATTGGTATGTTAAAAGATTGAGTCGGTTAGAAGTTGATATCTCAAAGGTACACGAGTTTGCATGAACAATTATTGGCACCTTTTCTTTAACTTGGCTTTTTGCTTGCACCATGTTTATTGTCCGATAGGAATGCCTTGAAAGACTTTTTTCTTCTTGTGGAAAAGTGGAACGGGTCCAATTTCAACAGAGGATAGGACAGGATGATCGAAAACCACAAGCACAGACATTGAAAACTTTTACGGAGAAACATGTCATAAAGGTATGTGTACATAATGTAAAGAATATATATTCCTCTTCCTAAGACAAAATTTACAGAAATTGTCATCATGTCAATAATCTGACCACTTTTATTTAAAGCTATTCGTTGTAATTTTCCATTTTACAATATTGAATATTTGAATAGAATCACACACATTGTATGTATTAAAAAAAAAACAATGTCAAAAGCATAGTAAGCTGCAGTTGAATAGCAGATTTTGACTTCTGTTATCATGTGTTGATTTCTTCATGAATCTTATACCCATGAGTTTTTTACATTGAGTAATATCAGGGAACCTATCTTTTGTGATAAGGATCTTTAGTAATAAAGAATAGAAAACTGCCATAACCTTTCTTAGGCCGAACAAAAAAGTTGAGCTGTTCCGATAACCCGACCTACCCTATTTTTTACCTGCTGACGCTTAAGTTTTTAGAGCTATGTAAACACGGAAGTAAAAAAAGAAAGAAAGAAAAAAAACTGTAAAATCAGGCATTTGATTTTTGCTTGAACGAGGATGTCATTTTTTGTTTTTTTCCTTTTATATGTATGATACATTTTTCTGGAAATGTTGTGGCCAGTGTTTGACCGCCCTGAACCCCTGAAAAATGCATAATTAAGAATAAAAATATTTTGAAAAAAAAAATTCCTTCAGACCTACCTACCCTATTTTTGAAAACCATGCTATCGGAACAGCACAATTTATTTTTTTTGGCCTTATGACAAAACGGTATATTTCTTTCCATATAAAGAATCCCATTGGTATCTGAATGTTTCCTGATTTCAGGGCTATAAAGTTGCTTATGTCACATTTGGAAAAGAAATAGCACTAAAAAAGGCCAAGGCAATGAAGTATCCAGAACCTCTCTTATTATCTACAGACCAATATCCTGTGTTGACTGGAATGAAAAGTAAGTATAGTAAATTCTGCTGTCCTTAGACTTTTTTATGGCTCTCATCTAAAATTGAAAACTGCAAAATATCAATATTGTCAGAGATAGCATTGAGTAACTCATATTATAAATGTACACTCATATTTCGAGTCAGGTGCTCAGTGTGTAATATTCATAAGATTGCATTGTTTTCTTGAAAAACCTGTCATTTACTTCCATATCCACAGAGTGGTGTAAAGATTATTTTGACAGCTGGCCTGATGCTAAAGAAATGCAGAAAGACATTGATCAGTACATGGCAGATTATGATAAACGGAAACTTGAGGTGAGCGTGTGCATCATTTTCCTGGCTATTTCTGTACTGTGATTTTCCCATGCTGTGTTGAAATATGATGCAGTTATACCTGATAAACATGGGCTGTTTGCCTCACAGCCATCATCTGTCACTTAAAACATAATTCATTCTCATGGCATGTCTGTCAGTTTCTGGGGAAATGTGGATGGTTGTAGATTTGAATTAGTTTGGAAGCAAAGAACATTTTGAAGGCAGTACAGCATAGTCGTGCTTTCTGATCCATTCAAAAGATTGACCCTGGACTAAATAACATATTTATACTTAATTATGGTACAGAATGCACGTTCAGTAAAATTTACCCTTTCTAGGCATCCCACAACACCACGTGCAGTGCATTCTGCTGCATCTGCACCTTCACTGTTGAACGGTTTCAAAGGGCCCATTGGACGAATGCCAGAATATGTCTTGTGCTCTACCCTCTGTACATGTAGTTCACAAGTTATCCAGAAGCGCATCCAAGATGTTCCATACTAGCACTATAAATCGGAAGAAAAGTTGTCGACACTGTACAATTAAGGTTAATACTTGACCCTTTTGACACTCCGGTCATGAATGTAAGATGTGTAATAATAAGGTTATTACAAAATTACTGCAAAGGACACCGGCAGTGAACATTGCCCTCCGCAATATGCTGTGCCAATGTCCTTGTTTATCCTTTGCAGTATTCTTGTAATAATCTCATATTATTGTTGTTTAATAATAGCAGCAACAACGACAACAACAACAATAATGATAACAATAATTATTATTATTATATTATTATTATTATTATTACTCTTGTTGTTAATTTCATCATCATCATTCCCACCTTTGTCATCCACAGGAAGAGGAACAAGAAGCAGAGGATGAAGGGGTTCCCGATGAAGACGGTTGGGTGACAGTCACCAGGAAAGGAAGAAATCCTGGAGTTGCAAGAACTGAGGCAAATCAAAAGAAAGCCATGGCAAAGGAAAAGCAACAGAATCAGAAAAAAGAATTACTCAATTTCTACAGGTTCCAGTACAGAGAATCACAAAGAGAACGTAAGCTACACAGCAAATGTGTATGAACAAGTATTTTAGACAATGCCATATGATTACCAGTATATATATTTCCGTAGTGTCACAAGTGATGCTTGTCTAATGAAAAGTATGATCATACTACCGGTAGTATTTAAGAGGGCCATGTGACGAACATGCTTTCCCAGTGTACATTGGTCCACTGCGAGGGCGCTCCCTATACCCCCATCCCTTTAACTGGACTCGGTTTGTGTTCATCCAGTCCAGCAACAAGATATAAGAGGGATCACAAGAAGCTTAAATGCACAAAAGATGTATATACACATGCTGTGCACAACACATCGATTTACATGCATAACAGCCATTGATAGGGAAAAATTGTGTTGTGAAGCTGTTACTTCCCACATACAATCCAATGTTAACCTCACTGAAGCTTTTGAAGGACGGTGAATGTGTTGACTATTCATGCATTGGAAATTTATAAAGTGTATGAGCAGAAAGATTAGATTTTATATAAACTCCTTTTTTCAACTCTTTTCAGATATTGCCCAGTTGAGGAAGAAGTTTGAAGAAGATAAACAGAAGATAGCAAATATGAAGTCTGCCAGAAAATTCAAACCATACTAATTAATTATACAAAAACATATATGAATTAAAGATGCTTTCCACAATTGTATCTGTGTCTGTTTTGATGTATTATGATTTTAACTATGTGATATTCATTACGAGGAATCTGTATGACATCAGTGTGAAGCACATATCACAGTTACCCTATGCTCATGTGCTATATGCTATGTTTTACATTCTTTGATTTCTGTTATGGGGAGGCAAAGTGTTTTACGGAAGGCAGTCGGTAAAACTTGCCAACTGGGGCCATTTTTCTCACTTTGGATCACAGATCTTACCAAAAGATACCAAAACTAAGGAATTACGTTTCTAGTGTGTCAGCTTTTATGATTGATGAACCCTTAGAGGGCCATGCATCGTTTTACCCCTTTCCCCTGTGTACAGGTACATGGCATGGCATCCTTTAACCCAATTTACTTGTGTTGAGGTCCACGCATCCCATTGCAACATTGCCCTCTGAAGGCGTACAAAAGTAACAGGAATGTACCTAAATCTGATGACAAAAGGGTTAAAGACCACAGCTGATGTCAGATGAGATGTGGAGGCACCGTGGCCCAGTGGTTAGGGTAACGGACTCACGGTCAGAGGGTGGTGATCGAGACCCGGTTCAAGACCTGGTAGGTCCAGAGTAACGGACTCACTGTCGGAGGACGGTGAGTTCGAGACTCCAGCACGGTGTTGTGCCCTTGAGCAAGGCACTTTACTCCTCAGTGCTCCATTGGGGGAGTTAGTGGGTTATTACCTCATCCTGTAATTGGGCTAACGCCTGTTGGATGATGGACTGAATAAAAAAACAAAAAAAAAACCAAACAGATGAGAAACTGAATCAGTTTCAACATCAGGCCTGGTCATTAAATCTGAGCTTCACAATGTAGAAAATACTGCAATGTCATGGAATGACATCTGCAATTTCCTTTTGAGGAAAGACATGCAGATACCTTGATGAAGATTATTTTTATGTGGTTTGTTGTTACGGATAAATTTATTTAAACGTGCGACTAAAGTTTTTGATATTGCAAAAGTCAGAATGAAAATTCTGATTTCATCAGAGACGCACAAGCACAGCAGTCACTCAATCAAGACTTCAAGATCGTGTCAATAAGGTCTTTAATGATAGGAAATCATCTTTCGAAAATGAAAAATTGCAGTTGGCAGTCACTAAGGAATCTCTGCTAGTCTGCTACTAATAAAAGTGTCCATAAGGACGTCACTGAAAACTGTGTCAAACTCTACTCTCAATATGAAGCAGATCTTTACTGTCAGTCAGTTAAGAATGGTCTCTAAACACTGAATGCAAACTGTCTAGCAAGGAGAAGACTGCTGGAAGTACTAGTGAATTTCCTTCAATCCACCGAAGATTGAGACTTTCAGGCCTAATCTAAATCTGACACTCCCAAGAAGACAATCCTGTGTGTGTTTGGCTTCATCCTGATGACAGATTGCCCTTCTGGATTTTCAATGAAAAGTACACAATGGCAGATCCTGGGCTTGATAATCTCAATATTCCATTGGCATTCCATGGCTGGCCGGCATCATGGATGTGTTGCCGTCTCCATATCCAGCCACTTGACTGGCTTCTGTGTGGCTTAACACTATCTGAAGTAGTCTGTTTGGGATAATACAGAGCAGATAATGTAACATCCACTGTATTTTGTGTACACATACATACCAAGATATACATGCGTGTGTGTGTGTACCGGTGTAATGTTTCTTTCGATGAGCCATTTTTGTAGAATATGAAAACATGCCAGTATGTTCCAGGAAAAAAACCCTGATAATTGTAAGGATTACTAAATTTAAGCATAAGTAATGGAGATGGAGTATCTTTTTCCTTACCTGGTTTGTGGCAGTCCAATACAGATATCCTTCAAATCATCTGCGAAAATATCAATGAAATCACAACAACAGTTTAGAAAAACATTGTGACTGCAAGGTAATTAAGAAGACTCATTCACTGACACCAATAGGTATGGGACTTCAAAATCTTAAAATTTATCTGTCACAGCTGTTAAAATGAGGTTATTTAAGAGGCAAAGAGAAAACCAAGTACTCTTAGTCAAGTATTCTCGGTCACACTTTTGGTATTCTTGAGAGTGGCATGTCTTGATTGGCTTGTCAAGGCCAGTACATTGGTCTTTAGCTTCACTGGACCAATAAAAAATACTGGATTAACAGTTACAACAGTAAATGTTACTGCAGTCTTTTCTTGCAATCTGACTGGTAGCAACACACAGCTAAAGAGGAAGGTACCAGTGCTCAGTTGATCTTACCTTTGACGCACAACAAAATTCCAGTGGAGAGAGCAACTTGGACAGCCTGTGCAAATCTATCCACTGAAATATCCCCCTGACTTGGATGAATGTCTTTGTTCAGTTTCTTGACACTGTCACAGATGTCTTTCACCTCCTGAAGACTTACAAGTCCCTTCCTCAAGAGTGATGGGTCAAGCCTGCGTTCTTGCTGTGCTCCACTGTAGGCAATCATTGTCTCCAACACACTGAGATGCAGTTTGGAATACGTCTGATGGCTTTTCTGTGCAAGGTCTTCTTCATTCGACGACAGCAATGGCGCCAACACGCAACAGTTTATCAGTCCAGCTATTGGAGTCACATTTTCTTGAGGCGGATGCTGTTTGTGATATGTTGGAAGTGTGTTGGGATGCCGGTAGAACAAACTGGACAGACATAACATGGGATCTGCTGATACCCACTCTGTTATCATTTCTAGGAGTGAGGCTGGCATTAAAGACAACTTGTCTGAACCTGAAATAGGCAATAAATGAACAACATTTTAGTCATAGTGACAATAAACATGATCAGAAAGGACAGGCACACAGTAAAACTGTCTTTGTTACATACATACAGGCAGAGTGACTTTATATATAGTACTTTTACAGCAATTTTCAAGGACCTTTTTAGGGAGAAAATATTATGGTACTAGGTACGATTTTTACAACACATTTTATATATTATTTTCACAAAATATCATTTTCTGATTTTTTGAAAATTGCTGGTGGCTTACCAATGCTTCTACTCCAGAATAAAAAGGATTTGATGTGTTCTACAGCCTTAGTAGGCCCAAAGGATCATGTGATGGCAGTACAAGCAAGCGTGTATGGAAATACACCTATCTCTGTGCATTTGCGCACATGAGTTTGTTTGTACCGTGGACCGTTCAAATTGCAGGTTTAACCTATTCTCCAGAACCTTCCAGGACTCAATTTCATTTTCAAGGAATTTCAAGGGAGACTTAAAATTCAAGGAACAAATAACCCTGTATGTGGATAATGTCCATTTCTTTCCAGGGAAAGCGGCTTTTCATGTTTACTTTCATGTTTTGTAGTGGCAAATGTGAGCAGAGCTAGAAACGTTTTGCTGGAAAATTTCAGATGTACTCCATCAATGGTCATGTCAGTGAGCAGCATTTATTTGATCATACTCGGATTCATGGTCATGTCTCTCCCCAAATTCAAGTCCCCCATCCCTCTTTTTGATTCATGAGGTATTACTGTATGACTGAAACAAGGTGTAGAATACTCACCTATTGTGGGTCTGTACAGCTGTGTGATGGCTGCTAGTAGCTGACATGCGAACATCGGTGAGATGTTGACGACGCTTTGCAAGGTGCCGAGAGAATCTGGTACCAGAAGACAATAATCATGAATAATGGCAGATGCAAGATGAGTTACCCAGTACCTTGAAGTCTGTAAGAGAAAAAACACAGCCAACGGTGTTGATGTTCACAGTAAGTCTATCTTTCAGTATGATACACAAAGGATACAAATTCAGAGCAAATGCACTTTTGTGAAAGTCAAAATTTAATTTTGCCCCACAGAGTTAACATAGGGATAGCCATTTTGAATTTCAAGTATCGATAATTTATATTAGTTTGTTTCCATAGAATCAAATTTTGCATGGTGACCCCTGATTTTCATTCTTGACTTCAAAAGGGAATGGTTTGAAGTTTCCATAAGGAAATTAGGGGCAAAAGTCTGTGAGCGATGCACACAGAAAGCATTACGGTATTCATCAATGTACAGGTGACTCACAAGCCAATACTCGGCTGGGGTGTCACATTGATTATTTTTGGTATATTGTTAAGAATTTGTGAGCATGTGTGTGTGTGTGTGTGTTCCTGTGTGTGAATTATGTGTATGTATGTATGTATGTATGTATGTATGTATGTATGTATGTCTGTCTGTCTGTCTGTATGTGAAACTGTCAGTATTATAAAATACTAACTCAGCGCAAAAAGTGGGACTATATACACATACTTGTTTTGTCATAAGCACTGCTGCACAGTTCAACACTGAAGTGCACTTGACAGCGACAGCAAGGGAAACAAGTTTACACAGAATGCCTCTTTTGTACTCTTCGCCTTGCTGCACTGCAGCTGCACTGAAGAGGACGTCAAATACAGCATTTCGGATGCTGTCTTCCGACTGGTTCTCAAAATATCCACAGAACAATTCCAGGAGGTGCAGTTCCTGCTTTGCTGTCAACCTCTGAAAGAATAACAGAGCATAAAATTCTATGAGGTTGCTCATTTTACCATTCCAATTTTGGCCACAGTACTGTCAAAACAGATCTAACTGTGGCAAATGACCATAAGCCTTCCTTCAATATTTGTCTGCAGCAATAAAGTTGACCCTATATCATGGGAAGAGTTGAATTTAGCTTGATCAATCACTCAAATGATTCCACCAGCAAAACTACTTATTATTTCAACTACTGATAATTTTAGGATATATGGAAAGTATAATCATCAGTAACGTATCTCATCTTTCTCGATGGTGTTGTGTTTCAATGACATCTGGTACTTTTTCTGTTAGGAAATGTGACAACCAATAACATTGCATTGTAGATACTTTATGTTGTGCCATATCACGGAGTCGGTGGGACTGGTAGAAAGATTTATTCATTCATTCAGAAATGACAGAATGTTACTTTATTGAGCGAGCATAAAATTTAATAAACATAACATTTAGCTACCAACTCTTAATTCTGTCTCCCTACATGTTGCCATCATGTCAATTTTTGGACCATATAGCAAAAAATACTGCAATTATATGGTGTCGCTCAAATTTGATCAGAATTGGTACATACCAAAGATCAACAATAAGTGTTGTTTCTATCTGTTCAGTGCAGGAAAATTTTATGTTGATGTTATGACAATGATTTCTGCTCAGTACAACCAGAAAAACAACAAGAAATATTTAAACCAGAAAAATAAAGAATGACAAAAGTAAATAAGGTCTAAAACTTTAGGTTCTGGAGGTCAACTTTAGCAACATGCATAGCAGAAACAGCTAGTCCCTCTTAGTTTGAGCATAGACAGTCTTCCCTCTCTACTGTCTATGGTTTGAGCAGGTCTGTTAATATGTCACAGTTCATAAACAATAACAGGAAATGACTAATTAGCTGTTTCAGTTACTGCCACCACTCCTGCACATTTGCAGGATTTCCCCCTTTTCTTACCTAATTTGCATATTTTTGACACTGACATGTTCATTTGAACAACGCCACATTTCAACCCCTGTATCTATCTGTACAGCAAATACTGTGATGGTAGCTTTGGCGGTATGGGAGCCTTTGCGTGTGACGGACATACATCCGCACATACATACCCACATACATACAGACATACAGACGCCATCGACTCACCACATAAGCTCTTTTTGGTATTTATATAAATACCAAATATGAGCCACAAACTATGCCACTATGCTGCCAGACATTTTAATTTTAATGTAGCAATTTCTTGAAATTTCCTCACATCAGCCCTAAACAGTGTATGTGATAATGTAAAATTTCCTCACGTCAGCCTTAAACAGTGCATGTGATGTCAGTCCTATACAATACATGTGATACGTAAAATTTCCTCCAGCCAGCCCTAAACAGTGAATATGATGTGTAAAATTTCCTCAAGTCAATCCTATATAGCTCATGTAATATGTAAGATTTCCTCAAGTCAGCCCTATAAAGTGCATATGATATGAAAAATTTCCTACAGTCACTCCTGTATAGCGCATGTAATACTGGCATGTAAAATTTCCTCAAGTCAACCCTATACAGAGCATGTAATAGGTAAAATTTCCTTAAGTCAGCTTTACAGTTACTGAGTATCTGTGATACGTAAAATTTCCTATAGTCAGTCCTATATAGCGCATGTACAGTAATATGTTAAATTTCCTCAAGTCAGCCCTGAACAGTGCCTTTGATACATGTGTATGCAAAATTTCCTACAGTCGGTAGAATTGATGTGGCTTACCTAGCAAACTGAACTATCCCTACGGGTAAGTTTTCCCTAGATGATGCAGAAAGCATCGCAATTTGCAGGCAATGGGTCTTGTGATTGTTATTTTGCATCATTTCCTTTGTTAAACTGCACTTTGGGAAACCCTAAGAAGCACCTTACCTTCCTAAAATGAGTCAAATTGATAGTGCAACAGAAGATGAACTCGTCAATAATCCTAACGACGTTCTCAGCATAAGGTAGAGGCTGTTTTGCCGGGTTGTAATTCTTGAAGTAAGAGCTCAGCATCAGAAGTACATCCTTGGCACACTGAGGAAATTCTGCTTTCCCAAGCAATGAGCGTGTTTCTGGCAGTGCTGCGAAGGCTTTCGGATCACCAAGGCGAAGTTCTAGTCAGAGGAAATGATACACAATAGCATGGCTGTTTAGTTGCATCTTTCACTTGATTGTCTCAACAGCCCAACACAGTATAGAATGTCACTCTGGGGAAATACTTGTGTGGAGTATCCCTTCCCCATCTGCCAAGTCAGTAATAAGCACTATTAAAACCAAAAGCATGGTATGTACTATTTTCACCCACTCAGCTTGGTCTATTTAAGCTGCTTTAGTCCCAAAACTGCTTTTACAGTATCTCTGTTTTCAGAGGCCTTCAAATGATCAATATTTTGTTGAAATTTATCATATGAGACACATTGTGCTTCACTAGTTTTAACCAACTTGACCTGATGGTGAAATATGAACTTGGCAAGATAAGGGGAAGTTCTGTGTTTGGAAATTATACTAAATATTGAATAAATAAATAAATAATCAAACTGATAAGGAAGTAAAACATAACGATTCACTGTGTTGAACTAGTCTAGAACACGTAACAGAGAAGGAATCATGACTGGAATGATGCCCTAAATTGCCCATTATTCATCATTCGTTGTTATTAGTCTGATCCCTCTATCACATGGTTGTACAAACTTCCTTTGTCACATCAATGTGCATGTCCGACACTGCCCTTGACAGCACAGTGCAACAAGGCCCAGTGAAAGGCTTGCGTGACTAGGTGCCTAGGTGACTCACTTTCACATTAAGAACACTACACTTGCATCTAGACACAGCCTATTGGGTACCATTGGTCAGGCGGGTCGCAATGGTGCAGGAAGTGCTGCAATGTGCCAAGAATTGCTCTTATCAGATTGTTCAACACTTCAGCCACAATTTACAGTGTATTAACTTCAACCATGGGTTTCTCATTCATACTCATAGCAAGTACTTTTCCTTTATATGTTACTTGAAGTGCATATCAATAACTTCTTAAGGTAGAACGTACCTCGGGGACAGACATTCGGACTCTCAAACTTTTACAGTTCTCTTCTGATATACCACATGTGGGGGTTAATTTTAAAGCTCATGGTGAAAGAAAACTTTTAACCGGCTTAGTTTTTCGAAATTCGAAAATTTTTATTCTTCGCCATAGAGTTAACACAGGGATGGCGGCCATTTGAATTTCTAATATCGGTAAATCTTGGGTAATTTGTTTCTCTAGTACCAAAATTTGTGCGGTGACCCCCTATTTTTATTCTTGATTTTGAAAGAGAATGATTGAAAGATTCCTTGAGGAAAGTTAGAGCAAAAGTTTAAGTCTTTCACTTTCGAGGTGCATATTACCTTAAACGTGTGTTGAATATATTGTTCCGGATTATACCACAGTGGTGAACTCGTGTCAAACTTTTAGTATTTTGCATTCAGCAGTGATATGCAATGCCATGTATGGTATACATTGAATCAAAAGACTTGAAGTCTGAGTTCCCAACTTTTTTATGCACTGTTAGGCCAAATAAAAAAATATGTGCTGTTCCGATTACATGGTTTTCAAAAATAGGGTAGGTAGGTAGGGAATTTTTTTTTTTTTGCAATTTTTTTTTTATTCCTCAATGTGCATTTTGTACGCGTTCAAACAAACTATCAGTAAATAATTTCCTCATGAAACACACTCAAATTGAATATCAAACTATTAAAATAAAATAAAATCGCGTGATTCATGCGTTTCATGTTTTTCATATAGTTATGCTTACTTCCTGGTTTATGAAGCTCAAAAAAGTCTAGGGTCAGAGGATAAAATTGGGGTAGGTCGGGTAATCGGAACAGCACATATTTTTATTTTGGCCTGTTATGATTCATGCTCTGGTGGTCTCCCAAGCTCCACTGACTTCAAATTATTGGTTGAACTGATTATTTTTGGCATACTGGACACATCACTTTCAGACTCTACTACCTGCACGGTTGATCTGGCTAAAGTGATGGACCCTGCAGTTTTCAACAGGCTACATTACAGCTACGAGTAGAAGTATCAATAATGGCTATCCGAACAGTTTGCGTACCAATTACGCATATCACTAATTATAACACTAAGATATGTCATTACACTTGTATCTGTTAATTAACTGTCACTTTCAACATTCAATTGAAATTAACATCAGTCAAGTCACTTTTACTTTCAGCATCCTATAGAGATGAAGATCATATCATAAACACTTTGCATTCAGCAGCAGAATGACATATCTTCTGTATTTAAGCAGAGGTAAAGCACCATTAAAAACATTGTAACTGTGCATAGTAGGTGATGCAGTAGTGCGTAAATCTAGGTTAGTGACAAAGCTCTAGCCAGTTTTGGCATTGATATCGATGATACCGGTAAACATACCTGGTAAATAAAACAAACTACACTGTACACAACACTCAATACACCTATGGGCTATACTGTATACACGTCAAAGTCCTTTTTCCAAAACGCTGCTGCCGCCGTTTCAGAAATAACAACTCTTCTTCGCACGGACAAAACTTGACACGGTTATGCACATACCTTACTCCTCAAACTAAACAGTTACAATAACACTTACTTTCACTGACATTGTCCATATTACGAACTTCATGCAACGAGGTCTCTTTTGGTTCCCTATCCCTTTTCTACCGCTGGGTGCGCTGTGTTCGTCAGGGGCCGGGTCAGGTCACGGGTCAGATGTATGCGGCATTCTATCCATGGCTGTGATTGGACGACACTATTGAACATGTTGATTGGCTTATAAAGTTTCACGGGCGCAGTCTGCAGACGATCAAACTGGTGTTCTCCTTTGAAAAAAACTCGATTTTGTCATTCAGTAGAAGGTACGCACTTTCGGAAAGCAATCGCCGACGCATTTCACCTCATGCGTTTTATAATTCAAACCGAAACAGATTGATTTTTTGAAGGCTTGTGTTGATGGTGACTGCCTTGCATAGTTGCCGACCGCCATGTTCCGCATCCCTATCATCAGCTAATACCTGTTCCGTACGGTGGCCCCTACACGCCACGGAACTCTATTACTTTTTAATATAAACTCTAATTTTTCTTGACAATATCTTTAATATTTGTAAGAGATTTTATTTCTCCACCGCAAACTTTTAATTTTGTACGGGCAACTTTATCTTAACATTATCTTAACTTTAACTTCTCGAAAGTAGTTTTAGTTTTAACCATAAACAAAATATGTTTCTCAAAAGTATTTTTTATTTTGTAAAACAAAAGTAAAATTTTTCAAGATAACAAATTCCCCTACACGTCATGGAAATTTATTACTTTTGAACATAAACTCATATTTCTTGACAATATATTTAATATTTGTAAGAAATTTTATTTCTCCACAGCAAACTTTTATTTCTGAACGGGGAAACTTTATTTTTGGGGCAAACTGTTTTAAAAACTTTGTACAAAAAAACTTTAACTTTAAAAAATAACTTTAACTTTGAACAAAATATTTGTTTCTCAAAAGCGTTTTTTATTCGAAAAGAAGTAAAAATTGTTCACAGCAAGAGTTGAAGATTTTTGCTAAGCGCGAACTGAGTTACTTAAATGACATAACCTTATGTCTTTAGAGCAGAAAACTTAAATTCTTAAAGAAAAGTTTTATTTTCCAAGAGTAAAATTAATTTCTTTATGGAAAAAAGATTTTCTCAGAGCAGCAAATTGAAATACAGAGAATAAAACTTTTTTCTCAATGGCGAGAAATTATTTTCTGAAGACAACAAAACTAATTCCTTCAAGATATATTTTCTACATATGAGTGTGGTTTAAGAATTTGGTAAAACTGAACTGAGAAAGAACGAAAAAGGAAGGATGAAAAAGTCAAACTTACTTTTCTTCAGAGCGAAATTCATTTCTGAGAGGAGAAATATTTCATGTGAGGGCGCAATTACCTATAATGCATAGCAAACTCTTTCTAGCGAGAGTAAACATATTTTGGGGAAGAGTAAAACATTTTTCCGACGAGCAAAACTTTATTTTAACGGCGGCGGAAGTTAAAGTATCCCACCATGCAACACCCAAGTTTGATGACCCAGAGTCTCCGAGACAACCATGACTGACTTCATCGGCGATACAGGCACGCTAGCCCGGCCCTAGCTGCAGTACAGTACCTCGAGGTTTTACCTGGGTATTTGGGTCGGACGGTTTGCCGTACTGTACTGCAGCTAGCCCGGCCCTACCCTGCCTGCGTACGATGCTGTGTGTTGTGGCCATAACGCCGGGAACACACAGCATCGTATGCAGGGCTATGGGCACGGGCACGCAAACGAGTCAGTTCAACAGTTGCCACTTGTCTGAGTCCCCGAAGAACGGTTTTGTGTTTGAGTGATTCGTCCTGACAACAGACGTTGTGCGACTGGATGGACCGCATTGGGTTCCTTCATTAGCTCTGCATGGGCTGCGTGTTACAAGCGTTATGCGCCAGTCAATGTAAACCCCACTCCCCCCACCTCGGGGTTTAGTGGGGGATTTGGAAATTAGTCCTGTGAAATCTGCCAAATGCCCCACCCCCTGGGGCAAGACAATCCGGAAAATCCCCACCTAAACCAAGTAAATCCCCCACATACGGGGTGGGGAATTTGTAAATTCCTACACACAACCACTCTTTGGAATTTTCATGTCGTAAACAACCTGCATCAATATAAAAAGTTCATGTTCAACTTTAGAACAATTTTTATCATTTAAAACCGGGTTTTGTGACATTTATGCTGTTCACAAATGTCTATCACAATCAACACAAATAGATCCAGGAAAATAACATACTTTTTGCATTTGTTTTTCAGCCACTTATACTGTGACCAGATAAAGTGTTGAGGTGTCACTGTCACGTCACCTATTTTGGAGCAAAAATTTACAATATTTTTCAGTCTATTTGCTTGTATGTTGTCAGGCATAAACACATTTCAGGCTAGAACAAATGATTTAGTTAGATCGAAACACCAGATGTATCACACAAGACATGTCGCCTCAATAAACTAATTAAAGCTGATGAACAAGATACATGATGTCCAATCTCACAAGTGCAGCTGTTTTGTCTTCTCGCTCTCATGTTACAAGCACAATTACAATTCTACATCAGTCATGCACTGATTTAAAACAAGCAGAGGAATTAAAATTCACAATGATCCGTGTTTATTCATCACAATACACGGCAGAAAGATACTGTGTAAAACTCAACAGAACAGATGATCAGAATGATCACAATGATGAAACAGAACTGTTTCCCTAGCTATATGGGTCATCATGAATAAATTTGATAATACATTTAGCGGACATAAAAAGGAATCCCGTCGTGACCGAACATGTTTTCCAAATACACAAGCAATTTAAAGGGACAAAGTCGGCCATTTTTCATGAATTTTGTTTGATGTGAGATACTACTTATATTGTTTGACATGTCAAAAGATACCGAAAGAATGGCTGACCATGCTATATTCGACCCCGGTTTTAGACAGGATACATGCAAACCATCGCAAAAATGAATTCATGGTCATGACCATTAATTCGTTTTCGCGATGGTTTTACTTAATTTTTATAAAACTGGGGTCGAATATATGTATGGTCACTCATTCATTCAGTATCTTTCAACATGTCAAACAAAATATGTAGTATATCGCATCAAACAAAATTCATGAAAAATGACTGACTTTGTCCCTTTAAGCTTTATCAAAAATAGAGTTGACCCGGAGGTCATTTTAGTGCTGGACCATGTCGATGACGCATCGTGAACATCCGAAATGTCACGCTCACGTGGGAAAATGTGAGAAATTTTGCATATGGTATGTTCAGTTTTCTAAAACATAAGAATACACGGCAGATGAAAATCATTTGTTTAGTTATCGATATTTAAGCCATCAATCACAAATATACTGTCATACACACCTCTGAATATTGCTGCATCGCGTTCATCAATAGCCAGTTGAAAAGCTGCTTACCGGCCCACATGGCCTTGACAGCCACCTTTCGCCATGCTACCGCTCTGAACAACAACATACCATTACCAGGGCCTGAAAATTTCTGTTTTTCCCACTGGTCCCAGCACCAGTGACCTGGGTTTTTTTTACTGGTCCCAAGGTAAAATCCACTGGTCCTCAAAAAATTTGCATAGCAATACAAGAATGATTCATTTCTCATACTCATGTTATATATGCATTTCTATCAGATTTGCTTGGGATTTACATACAGCATAAACTGCCAATCTTTTTAATACAGACACACTGCATAAACATTTACTTGGTAGTTTTCTCAAGTTCTTTTACACACACTTGACATGCTTTTTACTATTGCTATAAAGTTCACTTCATTTTTACAATTGCCCAGCGGTTGATTCTTTTCCATTTAAATTGTAAAAAAATAGGTTGAAAACACCAAATATCTGAGAGGGACTTCTTTGTGATAGCAACAGCAAATTGCCATAACGCTGTTTTGACAAGCTAGGCGGTTCTTGTTAAGGTCAACTACAATCGAGCTAGGGGGTCTTGACTATATAACGAATTCAGCATGGTGACCTTCTAAATTCAGAAGCTTGCTTGCCACGGACGATCGGAAAGTTGTAATGAGACTCCTTCCAGAGAATTTTACTGCAAAATACTACTTTGATAGACAGAGATATGATATTTTCACACAATTTTGGGGTTGCTGATATTTTTAGCTGAGGCTATGGTCTGGTTTTTACCACATTAAATTTTACATGTAAAATGAGTACGCGTACGTGGCCCGTCAGTGCAGTGGCTAGTGGACGCACATCGCCTGGCTCATAACATGAATCGCAAACTGTAATAGAGTAACTGATTTTCCTTTAGAGTTTATGTTGTGATGAAAGAAATAGACTAAATTTTAAATGTTTGATTGACTTAAAGACGCGATAATTATTGTAATTTTGTAGCTAAAAGACGTAGTCTCTCAATGGAATGGGCTCTTGGTTTTAGTGTAACTGGCTTAGTGCGTCTCTGCTACCTCCATGGTTTCAGTAACTTCGGTATTTTGGGGGGACGTAGTTTCTAATTTTTGTGAAAAGACACTAGAACACAATCTGGGAAAGCACTCGACATTCCCTTGCAAAATAAATTGGCTCCTTTTTGTATTGGTCTGCGGACTTTTTAGGGGTAATTAGTACTGGTTCGGGATAAAAAATCACTGGTCCGGGACCTCGGGTAATTTTCAGGCCCTGCATACGTGCGCATGCGTAGTTATTTACGAACATCTTCTGGGCCTGTCCGTCAAAAGAATAGGGGGAGCAAAACGAGGCAATTGCCCCACCCCCTCGGGCACAGTTTCATGGCACACACGGTCTAATCCCCCACATTTTTCCCGTATCGCCCGAGGTGGGGGGGGGGGGGGGGTTTACATTGACTGGCGCATTATACGGCCTCCCACCACATAACGCCGGTAACACACAGCCCTGCCATCACAGGCGTACGTTTTCTGGGTAGTTTCTATAAGTGTAGTTTATTCTACGTTTCGACGTTCTCTTCCGTAGCCTAATCACCTATAACGTCGAAACGTAGAATAAACTACACTTATAGAAACTACCCAGAAAACGTACGCCTGTGCCTGCCATGCATAGCCCTGAGTACAGGTCTGTGTGTTCCGGGCGTTATAGACCTGTATGCAGGGCTATGCCATGCAGAGCTAATGAAGAACCCCAATGCGGTCCCATCGCACACCGTCTGCCGTCAGGACGAATCACTCAAACATAAAACCGTTCTTCGAGGACTCAGACAAGTGGCAACTGACCCGCGTGCCCGTAGCCCTGTGTACGATGTTGTGAGTTCCCGGCGTTATACGGCCCCAACACACAGCATCGTACGCAGGCAGGGTAGGGCCGGGCTGGCGTGCCCGTATCGCCGATGAAGTCAGTCATGGTTGTCTCGGAGAGCAGATCGTCCATGTAGCCGACACGAACACGAACTGTCTGATACCGGCTACCAACTCGGAGACTCTGGAGGTATGATATTTACCGTTTTCTGGTCTATACACGCAAATAAGAAACTCGCTCTGATTGGCTAACGAAGTCATTAGAACCTCTAGCTTACTCGATTTTTCATATATCAGCAGTAAACGACCGGCAGACGACCAGCAGGACAGCGAACGAGCACGTGGACCTCATACTTTAAGGTAATTATCACTTCTTTTACATGTTCCGGCATTCTGGGAGCATCCACTGACAGCCACAAAAACAATACTTCAAGACAATTTTTCGTTGAAACTATCGGCATAATTATTAAATTAGGGACTGGTCAGTTTCTTCGGCCTGGGGGGGGGGGGGCCGGTGGATTATTTTTTGCCGACGTCAAAAAGTGGCTGACCCCCCCTATTCCAAATTTTGAAAACAGGGTGACCCCCCCTATTCCAAATTTCTAAAACAGGGTGACCCCCCCCCCCAGGCGCGACAAAGGTAAAACAAAAGATGGACATAAATTATATATATATATATATATATATATATATATATATATATATATATTATATTTTACATTTTACATATATTTATATTTTAAATAGTCATTCTATGTTTTAGTGAAATTGTTGACATGTCAGTTGTAAGATAGGAATTTCAAAGTGTCAATCTTAAAGTTTAAATACAGTACATTTGAATGAGCTGTATTTTGAATGAGCTGTGAATGTATTTCACACTTTCTCTGCTTAACCAGATGTCCTGAACTGTTGTACAGAAATGGATGTCAATCATTAATATCAAAGAGGAAAAAGCAGTGAATCAAAAACTTTGATGGGTGTTAAGACTTGCAAACCATCCAATTAAATCTCCTGAGGAGCCATAGAGAGCTTTTTTAGCCAAATCTGATGTGTACAGTGTCTGAGAGGACCTTTTCTTGTAACACTGAAACCATAAAAGCACAGCTAATAATGACAAAAACTGCCTTTTTTAACTGTTATTTTGTTCATAAAAAAGCATCTTTCTACAGAAAACCTATGAAACAAAGGAAAATAATTGCATCAATGAGAAGGAAAGATATCTTGTCATTTTTCTATCTCTAAAATAAGTCACTGTATCAAATATATATTGTGAAATATTTGTGCATGTTGCTTTCTCATACTGAATTCTCACAGAGAGAACAGAAAAGTATCAGGAATTTGTCATCCTTTTCATATGAAATGCAGATTTCATAATGGTACACTTTCACTTAGCAAACATCAAGATATCTCTGAAAGTATGGCGCCCGAAGGGCGCACCAAAAAATATGAAACATCCTGATATCTCTGATATATATTACTTGTATATTAAAGTCATGCACCTGAAGGGCATGCTGAAAGATGTATGATATATTAAAGTAATGAGCTTGAAGAGCACGCTGAAAAATATTGAACATACAGATATCTCTGATGTATGTATGCTTGATATGTTAAAGTTGGGCGTGCTGAAAAATATGACTGATTATTAAAGTTACGCGCCTGAAGGGCGCGCCGAAAAATACAACTGAATGATGAATTTTGTGGCTGACACTAGCATTTTAGGCAATGATGAGCCATGTCAAAATTCAAAAAACACACTGACCCCCCCTATTGGGCATTTCAAAAACATGGTGACCCCCCCTATCACCAAAGTCAAAAACAGGGTGACCCCCCCCATGAATCCACCGGCCCCCCCCAGGCTGAAGAAACTGACCAGTCCCTTATTAATAACTTTAATTACCCCTACATAGTCAAGGTTCTACTCAGACATCAAGGTTCTTACTTTACAGATCCACACAGTTGAAATAAACCCAATGTTCTAAGTGAATATGTTATAAACCATCCTATATTATCATTTTTTTTCATTATTAATTATTAATTAATATTTTATTTGCCTTCACAGTGTCAAGGTTCTTAAGTACTGATTTTCATACCAAACGCGAAGGTTCTTACTTTTCATATACACAAAATTAAATAAACGCAATGATTTAAGTTACTACATTATACAACCATCCCATATTATCATATACACATACAATATTATCATATTTAATCATTATCAATCATTAACTATTATTATATTTTGCCGTACATTGTCAAGGTTCTTAAGTACTGATTTTCATACCAAACATCAAGGTACTTTACAGATCCACACAAACCCAATGTTTTAAGTGAATATGTTATAAACAAGCCTATATTATCATATTTCTCATTATTAATTATTAATTAATATTTTATTATGCCTTCACATTGTCAAGGTTCTTAAGTACTGATTTTCATACCAAAAGCGAAGGTTCTTACTTTACAGATCCACAAAATCAAATAAACCCAATGTTTTAAGGTACTACATTATACAACCATCCCATATTATCATATACACATACCATATTATCATATTTAATCATTATCAATCATTAATTATTATTATATTTTGCCCCTACTTTGTCAAGGTTCTTAAGTACTGATTTTCATACCAAAAGCGAAGGTTTTTACTTTACAGATCCACAAAATCAAATAAACCCAATGTTTTAAGGTACTACATTATACAACCATCCCATATTATCATATACACATACCATATTATCATATTTAATCATTATCAATCATTAATTAATATTATATTTTGCCCCTACATTGTCAAGGTTCTTAAGTACTGATTTCCATACCAAACGCGAAGGTTCTTACTTTTCATATCCACAAAATCAAATAAACCCAATGATTTAAGTTACTACATTATACAACCATCCCATATTATCATATACACATACCATATTATCATTTTTGGTCACTATCAATAATTAATTATCATAATATTTTGCCCCTACATTGTCAAGATTCTTAAGCACTGATTTTCATACCAAACATCAAGGTTCTTACTTAACAGATCCACACAGTTGAAATAAACCCAATGTTCTAAGTGACTATATTATAAACCATCCCATGTTATCATATTTCTCATTATTAGTTATTAATTATTATTTGATTTGCCTTCACAGTGTCAAGGTTCTTAAGCACTGATTTTCATACCAAACATCAAGGTTCTTACTTTACAGATCCACACAGTTGAAATAAACTCAATGTTCTAAGTGAATATGTTATAAACCATCCTATATTATCATATTTTCTCATTATTAATTATTAATTAATATTTTATTATGCCTTCACATCGTCAAGGTTCTTAAGTACTGATTTTCATACCAAACGCGAAGGTTCTACTTTACAGATCCACAAAATCAAATAAACCCAATGATTTAAGTTACTACATTATACAACCATCCCATATTATCATATACACATACAATATTATCATATTTAATCATTATCAATCATTAACTATTATTATATTTTGCCGTACATTGTCAAGGTTCTTAAGTACTGATTTTCATACCAAACATCAAGGTTCTTACTTTACAGATCCACACAGTTGAAATAAACCCAATGTTTTAAGTGAATATGTTATAAACAAGCCTATATTATCATATTTCTCATTATTAATTATTAATTAATATTTTATTTTGCCTTCACATTGTCAAGGTTCTTAAAAGTACTGATTTTCATACCGAACATCAAGGTTCTTACTTTACAGATCCACAAAATCAAATAAACCCAAAGTTCTAAGTTACTACATTATACCGGTACAACCATCCTTTATTATCATATATACATGCCATATTATCATATCTATTCACTATCAATCGTTAATTAATTATTATTTGCCCCTACAATGTCAAGGTTCTTAAGCACTGATTTCCATACCAAACATCAAGGTTCTACTTTACAGATCCACACAGTCAAATAAACCCAATGTTCTAAGTTCCAGTTTTACAACCATCCCATATTATCATATACACATGCCATATTATCATTTTTAGTCACTATCAATCATTAATTATCATTATATTTTGCCCCTACATTGTCAAGGTTCTTAAGCACTGATTTCCATACCAAACATCAAGGTTCTTACTTTACAGATCCACACAGTTGAAATAAACCCAATGTTCTAAGTGACTATGTTATAAACCATCCCATGTTATCATATTTCTCATTAATATTTATTTATTTATATTATATTTTGCCTTCACACTGTCAAGGTTCTTAAATACTGATTCTCATACCATACATCAAGGTTCTTACTTTACAGTCTTCCCATATAGTTCTGACACTGATTTTGCAGAAAGACACATCCATCTATCTTGCAAAGTATGAGGGTTATTGCAGAGAAAGACTTACATAATTCACACATGGTTTTTTGCAGGTGTCATATGAGCACTTTGATAAGTACAATGTTTTCCTGTAGCAAATGATCATGTGAGGCAAGATATGCTCACTATTTTCAAAACACCTGATATCACTTCCTGGTCTTTGTTCTGTGTGTTTTTTGATTGTCTGTATGGTTTGTGACTGTCTTTGCAACTGGCCATGTAAATATTTGACCTATGAACTTTAGAATATAGATGGTAATATATACCTTTTCCATATTTGAATTAACATATTTTATAATTAAGGTCACATACCAATTAATTCTGATCAGACACATCTGATCAACTGAAGGTTATCTGGTTATAATGCAATTTAATTTTTTGTCGTTATTTAGATATTTATACAATGTTGCGTCTTGACTTTGCCAAGAAACGTCGAAAAGACAGTGACAATTGGAAAAGAATTTTGAACAGAGTGAGTATTAAGTACTGTAACAGATAAAGTCTAAGTATTGTAAATGGTATGCTTACAGTGACACTAGTTTACAAGCTCTGAAATCATTGATAATTTCCATCATTTTATGCATCTCCAACATTATTACTGCCTTTATGTCATTGCAAACATGCTCTTAGTAACCGTAGTTTATTGTATTTGTTTTGCTGAGTCATAATAAGAAAAAAAACAGAAAAAATAACAAAATCCAACCTACCGTCCCCTATTATATATTATTGCCTGAATACATGGGTTAGGTGCCCGCCGAGAGCAGGTGACAATTTGCCCGACGCCAAAAGGGTAAATTGTCTCCTGCTGCGAGGGCACATCAACCCATGTATTCAGGCAATAATATTTTTATTACATGCCTCTTCAAAGTTAATGCTATATGACATTTAGTTACAAGCAGGGCATTTTCAAACAATTTTACCATTATCAACCAGCGTCAAACAGATTTTAACGAAAGTCAAAATAGCAGTGCGCGCATGGATATTTTACATGTAGCGTTAAGCGTCTACTTTGACGTCGAAAACATCGAAAGGCTTCACTGGCCCGGGTAACCATGGAAACCGGTCAGTACATCGTTCACCGGCCCGCTTACATCCCGGATGTTCCTATTCAAAACAATGCACTGATTTGCATTCACCTCAAGGCATGTAATAACTCATATTGGAATCGCAGTCGAGATTGTAATAAAATTGTATTGATAATTAATTACTCATTGTTTTCCTCAAGGTAAAGAAGTTGGTTGACACAGGTGCTAACGCCTGTGTCATTTACCAGAAAACAGGCCATAAAGCAGGCATTTATTTGAAGGTAGGCCATATATTATATTAAAGTAAGTAAGTGTAACAAAATTTTCAATAATAGTTGCATCATTCCGTAATCTTACACTGACACAGGCAGAGGTTGCCAGCATTTATCCCATGCACAAAATTGTTGGCTCAGTAATGGAATTTACAAGGTATTTGGACTATATAACTTTGTCTTGATATTGTTGGTCCACCATGTTAATTTGCAGTTATGGGACTACTGGAAGAAAACCCCAGCAATGAATTTGTGCAGTGTATAAAACTTAGACAAATGATATGGTTATTCTGTCTGTTTATCTGTGTCTGTGAGAAAACCTTGTGAATAGAATCCAAAACAAACTAATTTCTTGTTTTTTTCATGTATATAGAATTGATAAAAATAGGTAGTAATCTACATTGTTAAATAACCAGTTAACATATTTATGAAATTTTTCCTGTAATTTCACGTTTTGTCTTTAACTTTTATCTTGCAATTGATTTCAACAATATCTGAAATATATTAATACTGATGGGAAACATTTAACGCATGGTTACTATTTGGTTCTTATCTGTAAATGTGTGTTAAATTGCACTTTCACATACATCTAGAAGAGAAGTGGATCAGTTAAAAATAACAGTTATGATACAAGTAATCACATAACTTTATAACACACCTCATCCACAGTCTGTGTTCTAATTCGCCAATTGATAGTCACGTGGGATGCGTTCTTTTTGTGCTGATCCACGTAAACGACGTCATCAGGCATCATTTGTCGGAACTGTTGCCTGCCAGGCATCAGTTCCGAAAAATGATGCCCGCTGACGTCAAAAAAAACATTGGCGCATGCGCGAACTGGAATGTAAACAGAGATGTCGTCTGCGGCCGAGCGAAACGATAGTCGAGAAATTTCTCGGTTTATCCTACTTTCTGAAAAAGAACTGAATGCTCTGGTTTCCAACAAGGACTCGAAACGAACGAAAACTATAATCAAAGGTGCATTGAACGTTTTGCAGAAGTATTGCGACCCTGTCGGGAAAACTTTTTTTGCCGAACCACTTCAACATATTACATCATTCATGCGACAAGTTTTGTGTATAGTACGTTCTTATGCATGGCTACGGATGAGGTGTGTTATAAAACACATATTGACTGGCCATGCGGGCAACAGCATACGTCTGTACCCCGAGGGACTGTGAGTCACCCCCAAAAACAGACTGTTTCCCTCGGCCTACGGCCTCGGGAAACAGTCTGTTTTTGGGGGTGACTCACAGTCCCTCAGGGTACAGACGTATGCTGTTGCCCTCATGGCCAGTCAATATGTGTATACTGTTTCAAAAGCCTTGATTCAGAAGTAATAATTTAATGGGTACTATACAAACAAAGAGCGGAAGCTATTTGAGAGTGAATTTCATTTCTTGATTCTCTTAACAGCATCTTCATGCATGATTTTCAGTCAGTACTTGATCTATCACCAAATGTCTGATTGTACCAGTAGGAAGGTCATAATACCACAGGATTTACCTGAAAAGCTCTTTGTTTTACCTGTGTGTAAGAGGTAAGTACTTGTTTGTGAAGTTCCTGTTTTAATCTCTACATTCAATAGGGTTGTTATCTTGTTGTTTTTGTTTGTTTTTTTATTTTATTTTATTTTATTTTCTCATCAACAGCGCCATCAGGCAGCCACTTACAGACAAGAAAATAAAAAAAAAGGTAAAATACGCTAAAATTTAAACAAACAAAAAAGCACTCTAAAAATCAAACAATATTGACAAAAACAAATTAACATGTCTTTAAAAAGTTGAATGAGATTCTTCAAAAACATCGACATCGCAAACCTTATCAATCAGATCATTAAAAAGTCGTGACGTACGTCCAATCAGGCCATTTTGTGTAACATCAACTCTACAATAAGGGATATGTAATAGAGGTCTATGTCTAGCAGAGTATCTAGGTACGCATAGACCATAAAAACAATTGTTTTTGTTCTATATGAAATTAATTTTATTCTCTACTAAAGATATATTTTATATTTATATTGCTAATATTCTCTATTTCTACGTATTCTCAGTATCTTGACAATTGACAAGATGTTTAGGATGTTTCTCTTGGCTAGTGTTTTTCTCAACAACATTCTTTTTTCTGGTGCTAAAAGTTTTAACCTCTGTTGAAAGACCTGTAAAACTGGTCAGCTATAAGGGGTGTATGGACAGGTTTGATACAGGTTTGGCATTACAGGAATGTATACAGTAACGTAATTTCTGTCTGTATGTAGTTTTGTTACCACATGTACTATAACTGAAATACCGGATTTTGGACAGTAGTGTGTCAGTGTTTAATTTACGTAGGCGGCCTGATACTTTTTCTGAAAATTTCATGAATGTATTAAAGAAAAATGTGTCAGTTTTTAATGAGAGAGGTAAATACAGAAATAAATGTGTGTACATTCTGTACTGAGTCCTGTTCATACAGTGACGAGACAGACAGAAATTTTAAGTGACTTTGCCCACAGCGCTGGCCACAGACCTAGTCAGCTCTAGCCGTCACAGCAATGGGACGTCTTTGCTGAGACAGATCTGTAACACAGGGTTGTATTAGAGCCTGCCACAGGGACAAATTTC
The DNA here is from genome assembly GCF_041260155.1 of Ptychodera flava. Classification (NCBI taxonomy): domain Eukaryota; kingdom Metazoa; phylum Hemichordata; class Enteropneusta; family Ptychoderidae; genus Ptychodera; species Ptychodera flava. The sequence continues at coordinate 16,721,148 of NC_091942.1, forward strand.
TTTTTTTCTGTTTTATCCCAAAGTTGAGAGCAATAAATACTAGTCCATAATGAGACCTTAACTTGTCCTTGCACATTTATTAGAAACAAAATTTTGTACAAGTCAATCAACTTTGTATCAGTATATGACCTGGATAAATGTAAAAGAGAAGTATAAGGCACATGCTTTGTTATATTTGAAGATGTGACTCTAAGATAAATCTTAAAACTAATATTGCATTACTTCATGCTGATTTGTATATCAACTGTTAAAAATACTATAATATTTGTTGTCTTATTTGTCAAATTCCTTAATTAGCTTTAATGACTAAAATAACTCTGTATTTGTTTCATTTTCCCTTCCACTTTTGTTGAGTTTGTAATTATGTGCTGCTTTCAATACCCGTCTGAAGCCAGAACTGTAAATCTTTTCTATTTATAGCCACCATTGGTTTCTAGCAGTTTTTCAAGGCAACAGGTTAGTTTCTTTTAATTTGTAACTCTTTCAGATATAAAACAATACAAGCTTTAAGAGTATGATACATGTAAAGAGATAATGCAATTGTGTGATTGTACCATGATGAAAACCTGTTTCTACTTTCACTACTATCAGAACTTGAGGAAACTGAATTACTTGTTTGCTGCTGTTTCACTCTTGGACTATGATTTCTAACTAAAAGGAAATGTGTATCTAAGGGCTTTAATTTTCCAGAAAAAATAGTTTCAAATACTCCCTTATTCTCAAACGTATATTTTTAATGTATATGGAAAATTTGATTGATGGAATTGCAGTATGCTACAAGTCATGGCAAGTGTTTTCAATTCTTGAATTGAGAAAAAACTTTAAGGATTAAAAACATAACATGTAGATGTACTGGCAGTATTGCACAATTCACATTTTGTGCCTGTGTGTGTCTGTCTGTCCAACACTTTTGACATTAGTGAACCATGTCATAAAATGTACCATGTTTTCTTTTCCAGTGCAACAAGTCTGGCTTAATATGTATGGTAGAAAAATGCAAATAGCAATTTTCCATGGCAAACAAACTTGAATGACATGTGCTATTAAAGTCATATCTGTTTGATTACTCAGCAAAAGAGCAGGGTGCAATCTTTATTGAAAAAAATACTGTGTTTCAGTCATGATTTCCATACAGTAACATTAGATAAACAGTAAGTAATTCTGTTGCTGTAAACGTACTTGTATAATGTGGACTGATTTCTCTTTTACATGTGATTGCAGTAAAGTGCTGTTCATGGATAGTTTAATCCAGTCACAGACCATTGATACATACCAGTATGTGGCAAGTAAATTTTGCAGGTAGGTTTATCTAACTTTGCCAGTTACCAATACTCATCTCTTCCCACATCAGCTGTCTCTCAGAGACAGGAGAGTAGCTCTCATACATCAACTTTATGGTTGTTACAGCCATGCATTCACAAAATAGTATTATTTTACTATTTCGTAAAAAATGCAACTATGAAAATGACACCCGTTTAATTAAAACTAAGAAATATATTTTCTGTTAAAAAAAAAGATGAGACTCATAGTTAGCTACTTTATAAGTGCAACACTCTAATGTATTTTAGTGGTTGATTTCATATGGTATGGGTCAGAAAATAGCACTTGATCATTTTCCTAGACCAAGAGAAGTACATTGAGATAATAGATTGTTTGTCATCTACTGAAATTTGTTGAATGTCACATTTGTAAATGACAGTGTGCAAATAACAAAAATGAATTGTTTCCAAGAATCGTTTGCATAATATACATAGCAAAAAGAAAAATTCAATCTTCCTATCTTGCGTAGCAGACTCGCCCTATCATTACCATGTTAAACATTTTCATTACATTGAAAGGTTATGTGAATGGTTGTTATCATGTAGCAGTGAAATAATAATACATTCTGTATTGTACATGTTGATTATGTGAAATAACACTTCCATGAAAGATGTTGTATATATCATCATGAATTGCATTTTTTTCCAGTGGAATGCAATTCCGATCACAGTAGCAAAGGTACATCTACTGTCTTTTTGGATTTAATTTGATGTTGTGATATTACCATTTTGGAGACCTATGGCAATTATTTATATCTTCCTTGTTGTCACACATTCTTTTATTTCTACCAATTAACCCTTTGAGTGCTGTAATTTTTCCGACCAGAATTTAGTGCAACATTTTAACAATTTTTTGAATTTTTCTGTAATTTTTTGATAATTTTGGTCCGAACGGACACCACATTTCATTGACTACAGTTTTTATCAAATTTTAGCAAAAATCTGGAAAAGTGGACTTGGGTACATTTTATAAAGGCGACAAAAATTGACTTGGCACTCAAAGGGTTACGGGTTCATGGACACATATATTTTCACTAACAATTTTCACATAAAATATGGGGTTACACACCCAACATGCGGTATATTTCTGTAAGGTGTATATTTGATATTGATTCCAAGGTTAAAGCAGGCCATAAAATTTGGCAATTGGAGAAGAGCTAAAATAAAAGACACGCAGAAATTGGCCTGTTTGTATAATGTTTAGTGGAAAAGATTGATATAAAGTAAATATAATCGAAATTTTAACAATTTATTTCTGAATTGCTCTGTTTGATGAGCTGTGGACATCAAATACATTGCAGTCAATATACATGCACCCATATTTTTATTTCTCTACTAGAGAAAATGAGAATTAGTGGGCAAGCAAATGTAAAGCACCAACTTACATTTTTGATCAAGCAGAATATAACTTTCATGTAAATTTTCCCCTTGTCCGGTCAGGCAACCGGGACTAGCTTTTCACTTGCCCGGACGTGACTTTCCCTGCCCCAGGCAACCTGACAACCCTTGTCTTTCCCTGTTTATCCATTAAGATAATAAGATTGGATCACCAAAACTAAAAAGTCCAAAACAAAATAGTGAACCAACTTTGTCATTTAATATTTTTCAGCTTACTAAGTGTCAGCAGACAAACGTGCAAGATTGTGGAGTCTACTGCCTGTACTTCATGAACACTGTACTGAAGGTATGTACTTTATAAATAGCTTAACTGTAAAGTATGTAGTTGGGACAGATTTATGTGAACATATTGTTTTCTATTAGACTTATACATTGTACATTTCGTGTGTGTTTGGTTAAAAAGAAGCTCAGACACTTTGTATTGATTTGTTTACACAGATACATGTGCCTTGGACCTCTATAGGTATCTCAAAAAAACTTTGAACAGGGTCAATGTATATTGACATGTATATTAAGATAAATTTGTTCTGTGAAGTTATCCAAAATGGATAAAAGGCACCTTATTTTTCAAATTTGACAATGTTTTAGCATGTGCATGAATTGATTTCCTTCAAACTTAAGGACAAATAACTATATTAGCTTTCAGTGGCAAGTTTTTTTCATAATGTGATTTTCCGTACCCATCTGATAGCAATTCAGAGATGATTTGTTTTCTTTTCACAAGTAATTACTTTGTACTGGTAAGCTTACTTTTTAAATTGTTGTGATGACTGGATTGGAAAATTCATGGCACAAACATTGCTTGTTTCAAATGAAAGTTCCCTTACACTCGTTTATTTCTAAGGATTACATCTTTCACGCAGTTGTATACAACTGTTGCCAATATATTACAAAGTTACAAAAAGTGATATCATCCCAATATTAAAAATCAAGCTTTTCAAAAAGTGTACTTTGTCCAATATTTATGTGTTTCCCATGCAAGCAAAAGAACAGTAAATGAAACATTGTTACAAGTTTACTAAACTATATAATCTATCATCAAGGTCTTCATTTTGAGTTCATATTCAACCTAAAAGATAGGTGTTAACATAAGTCTCCTCACATGTTTCTTTTTCAGTACTTAGAAGAAGATCATGCATGATGAATGACAGATTCATCCAATACGTAGAGGAGAGAGAGCTGACATACAGAAAAGCTACTAATTTCAGAGGCTTCCTTCTAGATATTGTATTTGACAATCGTGAAAATGCGAGCAACACTACCCATTGATGATGGTTTTTGTTGAATAGCTGTCTTGAAAAATGGCAAATTGGAGATTTAACAAGTTATACACCAGTTTTCAAATGACACTTCTATAAACCATGTGTAACATCATATGGAATATTGTAACTTTGCTTATAGTCTGTTTAAATATATATTGTGCGACAATATGCTTGTAGAGAGACAATAGACTTCTGGACAACTTTACTTGTGGTTGTAATATTGCATAAATATTTCTGGTATGTGATGAAGCTGCAGATATTACAGACAATTATACATGTATCCATGATGCTGTCACTTGTGCCCAATTTTTCACACTTCCAGGAATTTTAAGAAGGTGTTCATGACATTTTAAAGGCCTATGAGCTGCAACTCTGCGAAATTTGTCAAACCTCAAGGTTCCTCCAATTTCCTCAGATATCCATTGCAATTTGAAAATTGAATGATATATTTATTAACTATGCCTCAACAATGTTTGCTTGTGGCAGAATGGGCAAGAAATTTAGCAGATTATCGTTCATTTTAAATTTCCCACCATTTTCAAAATTTTGGCATGTTATGTGAAAAGTGGAGACCTTTTTGTCAAAGTGGACTGAATCCCTTTCCAGTCCTTTCAGAATTAAGTAGATTGCATCATGTTGTATTTGTAAAGATTCAAATGTGTACATGCCCCATTTGCGCTGTTTATCATGTAGTTGTATGGAGACGGCCATATTTGGGCATTGCACCTATTTATTATCTGTCATACTGAAACCACCCCATGCAGTCTCACTCAGTGTATAATTATGCTTGAGTAAATATCTTTGAGTAAGAACATTTCTATGAACTAATTTTAATCTAAATACAAAATCATGAAAATAATGCCAAAAGTTGCAGCCCATGTGCCTTTAATGCTGTCCTTCTAATTGCCTCTGAGTAATTAATTAGCTTTTATCATGTTGCCGATTACTATACAGAAGGGGCTTCATGACCACACACAGTGAGTAAGGTTTTGCAAAAGCTGATTCCTCCAAAATAATATTGTTGTGCATTTATTGATGACAAATATTTTACACGAAAAAGAGCACAAGAAGTTTTCTTTTTATGCAGCTTATAAGCAAATGCTCAATTTTGGTAATTTGTTTCAATATCTTTGACATGTACTCTGCCAATATTGTTACAAATTCACTACAGCAACGGCTGATCTTGTTCATTGGTGCTTAATTTTGTGGTTAAATCTGTTTGGTTGGTTTCTCCAGATCAGGACATTTAATTGGTACATCAAGACATTGATGGTCAGCTAATGTCACTTTTACATCTTTCTAATTTTGCCATAACTCAAAACTTTGAAGATCACTAAGTTTAAGGACTAGTACAAAGAAGTTATTTTTAAAATAAAAAAATGACTTAAAATTTAAACATACAATTTGCTGAATTTTAATCATGGTATTCACCCTGATGTCATTGGTGCAGTTGGTTTTTATTCTGTTATTTTGTAAGGTAATAGCAGTTGATTTCCCTTGTTTACTGTAATTTTGTAGTTCTTTCGGATTGATCCAAACAATTACTTTAACATTACAGTGCATAGCTTGTCATACAGTATTCTACAGTATTCCACTTTGATTGCACTTAGTCTTTGCCTTATATTTGACACATATCACCAGGAATTGTGAAATGTAGAAGTGTTTAAAACTTCAATGTGATTGTTTTAGTTATTAAAGATTTGTTTACATTGTTTTCAAAACAGAGTATTTGTTATTCTTGATTATACTTGTCTGTGCATGTAAGAACATAATCAGTCCTGGCTTTTCTTTTGTCCTATTGCACCATTAATTTGGTAAATCATGTACAGTAACCTCCTGAATTCACATCCCCCCGGGTCAAGGTCTGAATGACCTTGATGATGAATCCATCCTGAGAGGCCAAAATGTGGGAAAGGAGTGGAATTCCCGAGAAATGGGGGTCAGGATGGAATCCAAAGCCCGAACACTTGAGAGAATGGGAAAAAGAGAGGAGGAGAAAGGGGATGGCGGTGGGATAGGCAGAGCTGGTATGACATGAGCCAAGCGGATGAATGAATGAATGAATGAATGAATGAATGAATGAATGAATGGGAGCGATTAGACAAGGGCGAATGATGCTGTGTTGTGTGCATAAGTGGCCGATTGCCCGGGAAGGAAGATTGATAACGGTCACAGGTAGAAGAGCTGATTGGCTAAGGGAATTAAGGTGAAGATGTCGGGTAGGCAGATTAGCTAGGTGTATTCACAAAACACATCTGTGATAAAACACAGATTCCACTTTAAAATACCTTTTCTTGAATGTAACAGTGCGACAATGTCATAAATTTAACCATCCATATAAATGTAATATAACGGAAATTTTTGTAAGAAAAAAATTTCAATTCTCTTGATATGCTGCCATTTTACATTTGTTTCTACAAACATCCCGTCCCGAGGTTCTAACTGATGAAATTTCACAAAATGCAAGGGATGATATGATATATCACCACAGCTTTTTCCTGCCTCAGGAGATTTCATTTTCATAAATGTAACAATTGTAACAAAATGCAACCAATTTTATCTGAAATACATCACATACAACAATAAATTCAACACTATTAACATGTGTTCAGGAGAAAAAATTGTAAATACCAGTGTGACGCTGACTTAGATAACAAGTGTAGTACTATACTGCTGCTGTCGGTTAATGATGGAAGGAATGATAATAAGTAGAAAAGTGGGACACCATCAAAGAACTATGGTTTAAGTTGTCCAAAAGTACAGAAATTAGTGAGCATGTAGTTATCTGCCAATTCAGAATGATAAATTATGAAAAGCTTCCATTTCTATGTACAAGAAAAAAATCTACTCACATTGATTCAAACATTAAAGACATAGTATCGGTGACTTTGGGCCATTTTTCTTTATTTTTTGTTCTGTGGGATTTCCATTATACTCCTTGGCATTCTACTAGCATGATAAATTCCAAGTCTCAAGATGAAACATAGCCTTCATATGAATGACTACTGTTATTGTTGACAAATACGGTACATGAAATCGGAACTAGTATTTTGTTTGCAATATTGATATTGATGTTTGTACACTAAACAGGTAAACGGCTGTGTTGAGAAACTGTGCATCATGCTTTTGGGAATCGTACAAACACTGTAGGTAACTACTAAATGGGACCGAAATACAGAAACTATCCTAAAGTTATTGTTCCTGCGATCACAAGGCAATTGCCAGCTGATATCATGGTTAAATTTCATGATTACCTGTAACATTAAATAAAAGAATACAATCACCTTTAATTTACATATTCGCATATGATTAAGAAGCATGTCTAAGTCTTCTATGTTGTGGCGCACTTCTTTACGTGGCTACCCTATAAAATTTGTGATTGGCTATATTCCCATTTTCCATGGTAACAGAGGCTAAATTTGCATATGTGACCGTATACCTTTAAGGATGAGAGGTACCTTTAACGATACTTACATGTTTATATTTTGAATCCAGTATTTTTTGTAAATGTGTTTGTTTTCCAATATATCTGTGCGTGTCTTTGTTTTGGTCAAAACACGTTTTTTTAGGTTTTTACTAAAAATAGTCTATAATTACAGAGGAGTGTGCCGATTGGTTATCTGTAAACAGCAATCAACAGTAGGGTACCTTAGGGATAACACCGAGTCTCAGAATTTTAAATTCTTTCCGTTTTTGTGCGTGCAGTAAATGGTAATGATAACGAACGGTAATTTATTAAACAAACACAGGGTAGTCACTTTCACACCCTATTGTACAAAAATCGAAGGCATAATTTAAAAACTTGAATACGGTGGCTGTGAAATGTCATTGATAATTGACCGGGCTTTATAGTGAAGCAAGAACTTGTGCAGATCAGACAGATCACGGCGTTGGGTTTGTCTTTTTCCGATTATTTTCCCTGTCATATTAACAATAACAATGAGTTCAGTTCTATAGTAGCCAACACTTAGGTTGCCGTAGCACACGGAGATGTTAAAAGTGAGTACATTTTCAATGATGCTGTTGTAGACCTTTGCGAGAACATTTTAAGCATTTTAACTGATACCAAAGCTTTTCAGCCTTCTTAATAAAGACATACGTTTTGTGGCCTTCTTAACTATGTAAAAAGTGTTGTCGTTAAACAGTATCTATATGCGTCTCAAGGTATTTGAAACACTCAGCAATTTCATCGGTCTGATTGTTCAATACAATCAATGCAATACTGACATTCACGGCTATTATTAGTTTTACTAGCGTTCAAATCCATTAAACTTGACTTGCAGCAGTTTTGCAAAGTCGTTACATGGTCGAGATACACGGTTTTAAGAATTCGCTCTCTCAGAAGACAAACAAGCGCCATATCATCAAATTTACAACTGTGTTTGGGATTTGCATTTTATCTTTATTGAGATAACAGTGCAGTTGACAGAATGAAGCACCTGTAGTGTGTTAAAGACATCGACAAACGTATCTGAAAATTTGCCATCCTGCAACAATCTCTGTGGTCTGTTAAGAAAATCTCGAATCAAGTGTAAGCTTATGACATACTCATTTACATTTCAAATTTATTTAAAAATAAAGAAAACGTAAGACTTCATGTGTTAAACTAGGAGGTAACATCGATAAATAAAATACGCACATTCGTTTCGGGGTAATTTTCAATCGTGTTAAACTAGATGACAGTAGCGTCATCAGTGCCTGTATGTGCTGTATAGGCGAATTGCAAAGGATCAAACTGGGCCGACAATGAAGATCGTAGATGTTTGCTCGTTACGGGCCTTTCCATAGATTTGTCAAGAAGAGAGGTAAGAGCTACTGGCCTTAAATCATTGAATGAATAGCTTTTGGGCACAGGCATTACACTGGACACTTTCAAATAATTTGAAACAGTGCCGCTATCGTAAGAGCTGTAAAGCTATTTTTAATAAAAACTATACCGTTTCAGCAGTGCAACATAGACTTTTAACACTTTTCCCTGTAGGCCATCAGAACCAGGTGTTTTGCGTGAGTTACATAGCGATCTCATCCTCTGTCAGCTGTAAAAGCTGACACAATGGTGTATTCTCGCACAGCGAACTACAGTCCCTGTCCACAGTACCTCCACCCACCCTGTCGTAATCAATATTATCAAATCTGCAATGGGACCGATTCAAATCATTTGCAAAATTAAATTTGTACTGTAAAAGGTTTGTGTGTTGCTTTCGTTTCTGCTCCCAATCATATTTTGCATTACCAAAATAAAGACACTGCTCAAACTAATCATTGTGTCGAACGTTGTTGTTTGTTGTTAGGGAAAAATAAACTCTTTCTTAATAATATTACTTTCGCAAAATTGAATATAAGAATTTACTTCATCTGTCAGCTCGTGAATATCACCACAAGAATAAAATAATTATTGGCATTCTATTGACTCAAAACAGTATCTCATTCCGTCTATAGTCTTCTGTCAAAACTGCACAGGCACTGACTTTGTTTTGGGTTTACCATATTTCACTTTTTGTCTATATCTTGGTAATAGATGTATAACATTGAGGTCCGATTTTCCAAATGGAAGACTACAAAGGGTTTTATAAGCATCGTTGATGGTAACATACTGTTGCAAAGATTACAAATGTCCGTAAATATCGCATGTCTTGAAGTCGCAGAGAATAAATACAAGCTGATCCACTGGACGAGAGTGCATTGTTATTATCGCTGGCAACGTTCAAAACACGCACTTTTGCTCGTGAAAAAATTACTGTTCCGTTGTTTCCTAATTACGGATTTTCGAGTCATCGTATTTTTAAAATGTTCAAAACCGTTAAACTCTGTCAATTTTCAAACAATTATGATTTTTGGTAAAATTATTGAAGCTATTGAGGAAAATATAGATAAGCATGCGTTTCTAAAAATTCAGCACCGTTTATAAGATGTCGCCGGTTTCAAATTTTCTCAAAATTAAGATTTGCTTTTAAAAAAACCGTTTGTACTTCAAAAGACAACGGAATCAATGGTAGAGGCTCTTAACAGATATCTCAAATGTTAAATTTTGAAATAATCGACAGTTTTGTGAAAATTTGTAGGAGTTGAAACGTTTTAAAATAGAGCTGCGAACATTTTCATGTGTAACATCACTGCCCAATGGAGCAAAAACTTGCGTCTTTTGGAATTGTGTGGTCCTGTAATCTTTATTATGCAAAGAAAATAATGATATATATTGAAAATTGCCCCTATTAACAGTTCCTTAGCAATTTGAATCCTTCGCATCGCCTTGAGCTTACATTAGTTTATTTGACAGAATTCTCGTGACAGATAAAATGGGATGAAAAATAATATTTCATAGTTCCTACTTTACCGATCCATATAGTCAAATAAATCTAATTTTCAAAGTGAATATTGTACAACCATCCCAGATTATCATATTTACTCATTATTAGTTATTAATTATTAGTATGTTTTGTTTAGTATGTACATTGTCAAGGTTCTTAAGTACTGATTTCCGTACCAAACATCAAGGTTCTTACTTTACAGACCCACACACACAAATTAACCCAATGCTCTAAGTGACTAAATTACACAACCACCCCATAATATCATATTCCTAAATGTAAATTATTATTTGTTATTATTATATTTTGCCTTACAATGTCAAGGTTCTTAAGTACTGATTTCCATACCAAACATCAAGGTTCTTACTTTACAGATCCACACAGTTGAAATAACCCAATGTTTTAAGTGAATATGTTATAAACAAGCCTATATTATCATATTTCTCATTATTAATTATTAATTAATATTTGATTTTGCCTTCACAGTGTCAAGGTTCTTAAGCACTGATTTCCATAACAAACATCAAGCTTCTTACTTTACAGATCCACACAGTTGAAATAAACCCAATGTTTTAAGTGAATATGTTATAAACAAGCCTATATTTTCATATTTCTCATTATTAATTATTAATTAATATTTGATTTTGCTTCAACATTGTCAAGGTTCTTAAGTACTGAATTTCATACAAACGCGAAGGTTCTACTTTTCATATCCACAAAATCAAATAAACCCAATGATTTAAGTTACTACATTATACAACCATCCCATATTATCATATACACATACAATATTATCATATTTAATCATTATCAATCATTAACTATTATTATATTTTGCCGTACATCGTCAAGGTTCTTAAGTACTGATTTCCATACCAAACATCAAGGTTCTTACTTTACAGATCCACACAGACAAATCAACCCAATGTTCAAAGGTACAACGTTATACAACCATCCCATGTTATCATATGTACACATTATTAATTATTAATTATCATACTTTTTCTCCATGATATTACCAAGGTTTTTACGGTACCCATTTTCATACCAAATATAAAGGTTCTTATTTTTACAGGCCTACAAAGTCAAATCAACTCAATGTTCTACGTTACAAAATCAAATTATAATCGATGTGATGATAATCATTCATTATTAATTATAAATCATCATATTTTATCTCCCTAATATGATCAAGGTTCTTAAGGTACCCATTTTTAGACCCGATGTCAAGATTCTTATTTTACATATCTACAGATTCAAATCAAGTACAGGTTCTATGTTACAAAGTTATATTTATATTCAATGTGATGAGAATTACTCATTATAATTAATTATCGTAATTATCTCCCCAATACCATCTAGGTTCTTAAGGTACCTTCTTTCATACCAGATATCAAGATTCTTATTTTACAGATCTACTAAGTCACATCATTTGAAGGTGTGCGAATTACAAGGCTGTGCTAGGCTGCATTCAAAAAATATGGCGAGGGGGACTCTACAATTTCGGTCCCCTGTTACCTTTTTTGCATTTTCCAATTCTAAGGTCTGTTAAGGTAATTTAGTAAAAAAATGTTAGTAATAATAAACAAATCTACAATTTTCTAGGGTAGAATGGGTGTGCCAATTTGTATTCTGTGAACAGCATTCTACAGTAGAGTATCTTAGAGATAAAACTATCTCTCAGAATGTTAAAATTCCTTTTAGTTTATATACAATGGGGTGTGAAATTACCAACATGTTTTTTAAATAAATACCGCATTTTTGAGCATTTTAATTTACTACACAAAAACTAAAAGGAATTTAAAATTCTGAGACTTGCTTTTATCCCTAATGCACAAACACAAATTAATAAGTGTAGTAGTATTTTATTGCATTATATTAATAAGTGTTAACCAATAATAAAATAAATTACTTATGTTACAAAAGTAAGATTGAAATTTCATGAAACCTTAATCATCTCATTAGCAATTTAACTTAGACAATCGGCTGCTGCTAGAACACCAGAACACCACTGTCTGATTTCTCATCACTGTTTGTATTCTAAATGTCCTGTTTTTCTGGTATACTTTTTACTGTATTGTTCACCACCTTAAGATGTTGTTTTTGCATGGCATATGGAAGGCTTAATAAAAGAAATAAATTATTATTATTATTACTATTATTATTATTATTATTATTGTCACTGACCAAAGTAATGCACGTCTATGTGAACTAAATCAAACACATGGTTTGACTCGCGTCATAATTTGTAACTATAAACCAGTGACTTCAAATTCTGAACGTCGAATCTTTATGACTTCTGATTCTGTGATTTGAAAGAATTATCTCCTTGATTGAAGGTCTATTAAAATGCAAAAAAGCTACATATTTTTCTGATAGGCAAATCAATTCTCAACGTTATCCCCCACTTTGAAGTATTGTAATGGGAGGTTAGACGTTAATAATCTAAATGGAACACAAATATCATGACTTCGTGCATTCTTTCTTGAAACTTGCATTTGATTTCGCTGTGTTCTAATACATCCCGTGTAAAGTTTCATCAATTTCGTTTCATTCGTAATATTGCTATAGGACCACAATAGCTTCCTCACCTACATCCTTGTGCTCCAAGGGATTTTACAATGAGATCTTTCTCTCACATAAACACGACTATATGGAATACTGTTCCTTATGATCTTCGTCATTCCAAGTCTCCAATATCTTGTCGCCATGAAATCAACACTTACCTCTTTAAAACATGACTTTGTAAACAATTTTTTTCAAATTGTATATTGTCAAATGTCTGTGAACTAAGATTTTTTTACAAGTTATTCCGTGTTTTATGCTAATCATCCTGCATGGCTCATTTATTTCTAAAATTATCAGTCTTGCATCTATACAGCTTGCATCAACATATTTGTGCATCAAAAAGAATGTGAAAAATGAGTGACTCTGTTCCTTTAATGGTTGTTTTGTTTAGTACATTTACGGTTTAAATTATAAAATTTATGGGTGGTATTACATTTATGGAGATCAGTACATTTATGGGGTTACATAGGACCACCTCAAAAAATAGGATGGTGAACCATCCTTTTGTTTTTGGCTGTTAAAATGAACCAAAGCACATCATTTGCAAAACTCATAAAAATGGAAATGTTCCCAACTTTTTTTTTGGTATTGTATTTTATTTATTAACGTTTCCTATGTGGACTGAAAGTATACATATGTGAGCAGACTTAATACAAATGTTAGTGAATCTTGTCACATCCAGCCCCTTGGGCTTGTACGGCAAAAAACAAATTCATTGTGAAATAAACAGATAAACAAATAAAATAACATTTTGTAAGTGCGAGAAGTTTATCTTACAAATTTACATTATATCCTTTGTTATAAGCAACAAGTCAGGTGTTTTGAGCATCAATAGTTCAATGTTATCGATGATATGAAGAGCAATGAATTCTGGGTATAAATCAGATACTTTTCCAAATAATGTATCTCTTTGGGAAATATACATACAACAATCCAAAAGGAAATGTTTCTCAATTTCAATTTCTGACCCTTAACAAAAATTACAAGTTCTGTCTTTCACTGGCAACTGCTGAAGTCTGCCTGATCATCTTTCTACTTTCAAAGGTAAAATACCATTTTATACTTGAGCAATAGTTGCAGTGAATAACAATTCTCTGTTCCATATTTTTTCTTACAATATACATATGTTCTTAACGTGGGTTTTCTACACACATCAGTAAACCACTTTTTCACAGTTATCTTTTAACTTACAAAAGGCATTATCCAAATTTACAGTTTAAAGATTTGAAAAGTTTTGGACATGCGTTTACTGTAAACACGATTGGAACTAATTTGGGATAATTGGATGGTGAAATAATGCCGATTTAATCTACAACTGTAATCTCATCCGCTTTTCTTTTTGCATTACACACTTGTTTTTATGAGTAAGGCAAAAGTAATTAAATTCTTTCTTTTGCGTCCACCCTAAATGAGAAAAGGTACGCGTCTAAGCGGCTGAAAAACACACACAAGAAAATTAACACAATGTAATTTGATTGCAGCAAATAAAAAATTTGTAACAAAATTTTAGTTCAGAAAAGCTAAGCGGTCATGTCCTAAAATTTCCTATTCAAATAAATTGTGTCTGTTTTTCATGAAAACCTTAAAAACCTAAGCGGGTGGGAACGCAAAACAAAGAATTTAATTACTTTGGCCTAATTTGTATTATTGCAACATTCAACTATCTGGCACCTAACACTTTGAGAAATTTAAAAAATATGAAAATCAAATTGTCCCAAATTAGTTCCAATCGTGTTTGTAGTCAAATTGGATATGGCAGGACTGCCTACCTTAAAAAGTATGATGAAGAAATCTGGTTTTTTTTTAATTTTTTTGTACAAAAATTGATCAGAGCACATCTTATGCACATATCAGAGAGATGGCAGTACTTTTGAGTAAACCATGACCTTGTCTTTGAAAATTTTTATCATGACAGCCCTCATTACAAATAACTTGCCGTTTTTAACAAAATCAGATGTCTTTCAAATGCATCACCTGTAAATTCCTGCCTTCATTGTGATTCAAAAAGCTAAAGAAATATCAAAGAAATATGTATAAATGTGAGGGAACTCCCATGAAAAGCTCATGCATTTCAAGAAATTTACATTTGGCTATATCAGTTTGTGCCAATGCTGTAGTAAATAGTTGTGATATCTTTATAATAACTAACATTTGAGATATTGACAATCCTAAGATTGTGGCGTTGAAAAATGTAATTTGAAACAGACATTTAGACAACTTTTTAGATTGATCATGGATGATGATTGTAATAACATAATTAAACAATTTTGTGACAAGTTAATTTTTGCATGATGCCATTTATTATTCAGTTACATACAAATAAAATATCAACAAATTCTCAATATTTAACATCCTTAATCTCTAAAACAAGCAAAACATAATGAAATTCCAGATGCAAAAAAGCCAAACACACACATTCAAACAAAAAGAATAATTGATAAAATGACTCCTACACTACCACGCAAATCAATGTTGTGCTGGGTGCTTTTAATAAATGAAAGTCACCATAGGTTACAATACTGAAAATTTTGTACAACAGCCATTACTCCACATTTTGAGTACAAAATTTCATAGTTCTTATTTGTGAAATTACTATAACTTGACATAAATTGACCTCTATATAAAAATAATGATGTAGTGTACTTGTCCTACAGCTTGTTTTCAATCTCTTTATGTTAAGAGAAGTCAAAGTAACTATTGTTAACTTGATGCCATCATTTCCCATTGACAGAATATTGTAACATTGCAGAGTACATACACAGAAGTATGAGTGGGACAGGTCAAGGGTTGAGTATGTCTGAGACCAAGACCACAAGCATACTAAAAGGTTAAACACTTATGAAAATCAACCTCAAAAGTTCACCGACGATCAGTTTATACTAGCAGTTCATGCGCAGTCCTTATATTCAAAATTTTGCCTTAACTTTCCCCAGTTTGTAGCCGGATCAATGCCTTACTGTTATCATAGAAAAAAAGTTTACAATGTGTCATAAAAGTTTGAGATTTCATGTATGATAACATTGCTTTCAATTTCTTCACATGCGAATTGGCTTGTTCCACAACTTGGCTGTTGAGATGACGCCATTGGGGGTAAATATCCAAATTGTAAGCCTTAGAACAACCTGAAAAAAATGAATACAAAAAGTTACATAGACATGCCAATTATTTCAATGCCACATGGATGGTTTATTACAAAAGACAGCCCCTGTAACTTTTATTTTGAGCAAATAAAAGTTGCATGAGTTTAGATATGATTAATGAAACTAATTGAAATTTATACACTAATTGTACCAAGACGGCTTTATGTTTATTGTTATCCAGACATATAGATAATTTTCTAATCACACAGAAAATTTTAGTTACAGGTGGAAATTGAATGAGGTGAGGTGTGTCCGTGCCTTTCAGCTCATTAACGCAGATTATAAATACTTTAAAATCATACACACATACACACATACAAACACACACACACACACACACACACACACACACACACACACACACACACACACACACACACATATATATATATATATATATATATATATTATATTAGTCGCGCCAGCGGCTTACTGACTACGCATGCGCAGATTCATAATATACTATGCGAGCAACCGGAAGTGTACCCGACTTTCATGGGCGCCGCCATGTTTTTTTTGAGTGCTCGTAAATAAACAAATACAAACAAATTACTATTAACTAACATGCCATTTATAAAATATACCTCTTTTATTAGCCAGTAAATGTTATTATGCACCTTGTCGCTGATACAAAATATCGTTAATATAGATGAAGGGAGAAAACTGTCGTGTATATGAACGGGGGCATACGCAAAGAATGGGGGATTGAATTTTAGAAAAGCGCCCTGTGTCAATAATTAAATTCAAAAATTGCCAGTTTTTGGACGGAACGCTATAGTTTTCAGCTTGCAAGTGGAAGGTGGGCAGTGCGGTTACCATTGCAATGATAATGATTGCATAATACGTCCCTTGTTTAATGCAATAGGCTGTTATCATTGTAAAAATTGCCAATTTTTGTCCAAAATTTTTACACGTTACAGAAAATCTATACCTGCACTGCTGCAGGGTTTGACGTCGTGTAAGTAAGTGAAATGCTTTCATCAGAGGGAAACTGGGCATAGTTGTCATATAAACGTTATGAAGTAACAATTAATTACATTTTATCATGAATCAATACAAATAACGTTGCCAATCTTACCCCTGGCGCGACACCAAGATCCGAGCCCTATATAATATTACCCTTTGATAAGGAAGTGGTACATGTAATCCAGAAGCAATGGTATGTGGGATAGATAGATAGATATATATATATATATATATATATATATATATATATATATATATATATATATATATATATATATATATATATATATATATATATATATATATATATATATATATATATATATATTACCCTTGGATAAGGAAGTGGTACATGTAATCCAGAAACAATGGTATGTGGTATAGATAGATAGATAGATAGATAGATATATATATATATATATATATATATTATATATATATATATATATTATATATATATATATTTATATATATATATTATATATATATATATATATATCTTACCCTTGGATAAGGAAGTGGTACATGTAATCCGGAAGCAATGGTATGTGGATCAAATAAAGTCCCATATTGATGATACCATCCTTGATACCATCATAACTGGACACAAAAGTACATTCCTTGTTAGAGCACCTGTAAAGAAACACTGTTGTGAAGAAAAATATAATTCATAGTCAGAAGATATCAGTATGCTAGGTAAATGCAAAACTATCAACACTTCAACTTAGTGCATTAGAGCTCCACTAGCTGTAACTTTTGGGATTTTTTCAATCTCTTTTATTGTCTGCTAATCCCTCATTGATCCAAAACATCTACATTTTAGTATGCATATGTCGATATTGCACTGGATCAATTAATAAATGAAAGCAATACTGGGTATTTTTTTCCCGTTTTTGTGCAGGACAGAAAAAAATAGCAAAGAATGTCCAAAAATTACAATATTGAAGGTTTTATTAAAATTAAACATCCTTAACAACCTTCATTAAATTTCAAAGCAATTTGATATGCAATCTCAAAGAAGATGATTGTTTTTACCCAAATGGGAAAGAAGCCTGACAAAATATATAAACATATTTTTTACGACAATGTAAAGATACTGAAGTAAGGTTGCCCAAAGAAATATAACCACATGATGAACAAATTTGACAGAGGTCAAACCTTGGATAATGATGACCAAGTTTCAAAGCAGTTTTGGAGAAAACATTTTTTTTAAAAGTTTCCCAAAAATACAAAATAATGAAAATGTTGCCACATTTTGAGGGCACTAAATTATTGGTGACATACATACATACATATGTACATACGTACGTACGTACATACATACATACATGTGACCAGTACAGACAGGCAGGCAGACAGATGTACATACAGATATACAGATGCTGCTGATCTACCATATGTGTAAATCAATTATGAATCAAAAATCAATTTAAGTTGTAATAATGTTATTCACAAATACAGAGATGGTTCAATATTTGACTAGCACAAGAACATGTAAGGGGCCAGCGATAATGAAAGTTGATGCACATGAAACGTAATTCCTTCATTTTACTTGAAACTCCCTCCCTCCCCCCTTAAAACGAAAGTTCTTATGCAAAATAAATTATGTATTATGATGCCGATTCTGACAAACCCACAAGTACCTCTCTGAACTGCATGCCCATCAAAAAATACCGGAAGTGCACATGAATAAATATGTCGATAGTGTCGATGTCACTTTACGCGTTTCACTTTTTGAGACAGAATATTTCAATGTATTTTGTACGTAGGGAAACGTTTCACGTACTTGTTTCACTTTGAAAAAGCATACAAGTTTTTATTTCACATTTATGTCTTTTCATTGTCTTTTTTGTCTCCGTATTTTGTGGTCATTTTGTTCTCGATGAACGCGAAGGTAGTATTGTGTTCTCGCCAAAGTCGCACTTAAAAAAAAACTAGACGAAAATCCTTATGCAATTTTGCATACACAAAACGAAATGAGCTTTTACCCCTCCCCCCCTAAACGAACGAATTACGTTTGTTGTGCGTCAGCTTTTATTTTCGACGGCCCTTAATGTAAATGTGTTTGTTCCAAACAAATTAGAAAATGCCTTATTTACCTGATGACATAATCGGTTCGGCTGGACCAATTGTGGCAACTTACTAATATCATATTCTGCTTGTCCACAAATCTGCACTTAATTTCTACAACTTGAAACCAGATCACGCCTTGTCCTTTTCATTACTATGTAAATAAAATTAGAAAACATTCATGTACCTGAAAAGTGTGCTCATTATGTAGTTTAATTTATAAAATATACATGAACCTTCTGCTAAAAAATGAGATTGCAACATTTCTGCCAAGAATACATAACTTAGGAATGGAACTTTGATGTACAAGTCAACAATCATCATTTATGTGATGATATGATGAAGGTGTAATTGTATGGATCAACTAACTATTAGTAAAGCAATGTATATTAAAGGGATACTATTTGTAACTTTGGGTTATCTTTTTTAGTGTCATCAACTGCAATTTCTCTTTCAGTGCCCTACAGAATAGTAAAATTCCCAATGTACCGTTTGCCTGTACATGTGTGATAACCATTGTAACAGTAATTGTTATTGTTGTTAAAGTCCGGACAGTTTTTCACAAAAAATATGCCATTGTACAAATGCCATCTCAATTGAAGAGCTAAATACTGGGAATTTCATCCTGACTCAGGGAAATGAAAAAGAAAGTGCCGGTAACACACACTACAGAAATAATGAAAAAATAGCGTTGTTACAGATGAAAAAACTTTAAGAGATGAACAGATGTTTACTTAAATTTATTTGATTTTGTAGATCTGTAAAGTAAAACTCTTGATATCTAGCATGAAAACAGGTACCTCAAGAACATTGATGGGATCAGGGAGGTAAACTATGATAATTCATAATTAATAATGAGTAATTATCATCACATTGAATGTTAATGTGACTTAATTTGTAGTTAACCTAGAATCTTGAGTTGATTTGACTTTGTGTACCTGTAAATAAAACCTTGATATCTGATCTGAAAAAGTACCCTAAGAACCTTGAGGATTTTGTGGAGATATAAAATATGATAATTCATGATTAATAATGAGCGATTATCATCACACTGAAACTACATATGACTTTGCAACCAAGAACTTTGAGTTGATTTGACTTTGACCATCTTTACAAATTACAACCTCTTTATCTGGTCTGAAAAAGGATACCTTAAGAACCTTGAGGATATTGCTGAGATAAAAAATGATAAATCAAAATAAAAAATGAGTAATTATCATCATATTGAATATAAATGTGACTTTGTAACTCACAACCATGACTTGATTTGACTTTGTATGCTATTGTAAGGGTGAAAAAATAAGAACTTGGTATTTGGTATCTGAGAAAATAAGAACCTTGGTATTTGGTATCTGAGAAATTAAGAACCTTGATATCTGGTCTGGAAATAGGTACCTAAGAACCTTGATGATATCAGGGAGGTAAAATATGATAATTCTAATTAATAATGAGTTATTATCATAATTAAATATAAGTATTACTTCTTGTAACCTAGAACCTAGAGTTGATTTGACTTTATAGTTCTGTAAAAATAAGAACCTTGGTATTTGGTGACTCAGAAAAAAGGAACCTTGATCAGGTCTGGAAATAGTTACCTAAGAACCTTGATGGTATCATTGAGGTAAAATATGATAATTCATAATTATTAACGAGTTATTATCATAATTGGATATAAATATGACTTCTTTGTAAACTAGAACCTTGAGTTGATTTGACTTTGTAGTTCTGTAAAAAATAAGAAGCTAGATATATGGTCTGGAAATCAGTACCTTAAGAACCATGATGGTATCAGGGAGATAAAATCTGATAATGCATAATAAATAATACGTAATCAGTAACACACTGAATACAGGTATGACTTTTTGACCGGAAAACCTTGAGTTGATTTGACTTTATTGGTCTGTTAAATTAAGAATCTTGATATTTTAATGAAAATGGCACCTTTAGAACCTTGATGGTGTAAGGGAAATGAAATATGATCATTAATAATTAATAAAATTGATTATAAGCACATTGATATAAATATGAATTTGTGTTAAGAAAGAAGAGTTGATTTGACTTTGTAGGGCTGTAAAAATAAGAACCTTGGTATTTGGTATCTGAGAAAATAAGAACCTTGGTATTTGGTATCTGAGAAAATAAGAACCTTGGTATTTGGTATCTGGAAATAGGTACCTAAGAACCTTGATGATATCAGGGATATGATAATTCATAGTTAATTATAATGAATTATTATCATATTGGAATATAAATATGACCAATCCGTAACCTAGATCCTTGAGTTGATTTGACTTTGTAGGTCTGTAAAAATAAGAACCTTGGTAATTGGTATCTGAGAAAATAAGAACCTTGATATCTTGTCTGGAAATAGGTACCTTAAGAACCTTGATGATATCAGGGAGGTAAATATGATAATTCCTAATTAATAATGAGTTATTATCATAATTGAATATAAATATGACTTCTTTGTAAACTAGAACCTTGAGCTGATTTGACTTTGTAGTTCTGTAAAATTAAGAACCTTGATATATGGTCTGGAAATCATTACCTTAAGAACCTTGATGGTGTAAGGGAAATTAAATATGATCATTAATAATTAATAAAATTAATTATTAGCACACTGAATATAAATATGAATTAGTGTTTAAGAGAGAAGACTTGATTTGACTTTGTAGGTCTGTAAAAATAAGAACCTTGGTATTTGGTATCTGAGAAAATAAGAACCTTGATATCTTGTCTGGAAATAGGTACCTAAGAACCTTGATTGTATCAGGGAGGTAAAATATGATCATTCATAATTAATAATGACTTATTTTCATGTTGGAATATAAATATGACCACTTTGTAACCTAGAACCTTGAGTAAACTTCACTTTGTATAAGAACCTTGATCTCTGGTCTGGAAATAGGTACATAAGAACCTTGACAGTATCAGTGATGTGAAATATGATAATTCATAATTAATAATGATTATTTTCACATTTGAATATAAATATGACTACTTTGTAACCTAGAACCTTGAGTTAATATCACTTTGTATAAGAACCTTGATATCTGATCTGGAAATAGGTCTATAAGAACCTTGACAGTATCAGGGAGGCAAAATATGATAATTCATAATTAATATTGAGTTATTATCATATTGGAATGTAAATATGTCCTCTTTGTAATCTAGAACCTTGAGAATTTCACTTTGTAGGTCTGTAATAATAAGAACCTTGATATTTGGTCTGGAAATCGGTACCTTAAGAACCTTGATGGTGTAAGGGAAATGAACTATGATCATTAATAACTAATACAAATTAATTATAAGCACACTGAATATAAATATGAATTTGTATTTAAGAAAGAAGAGTTGATTTGACTTTGTAGGTCTGTAAAAATAAGAACCTTGGTATTTGGTATCTGAGAAAATAAGAACCTTGGTATTTGGTATCTGAGAAAATAAGAACCTTGATATCTTGTCTGGAATTAGGTACGTAAGAACCTTGATAGTATCAGGGAGGAAAAATATGATAATTCATAATTAATAATGACTTATTTTCATGTTGGAATATAAATATGACCACTTTGTAACCTATAACCTTGAGTTAATTTCACTTTGTACAAGAACCTTGATCTCTGGTCTGGAAATAGTTACATAAGAACCTTGATAGTATCAGGGAGGCAATTATTTTAAAATATGATAATTCTTAATTAATAATGAATTATTTCATGTTGGAATATAGATAGGACCACTTTGTAACCTAGAACCTGGAGTTAATTTCACTTCGTATGAGAACCTTGATATCTGGTCTGGAAATAGGCACATAAGAACCTTGATGGTATCAGGGAGGCAAAATATGATAATTCATAATTAATATTGAGTTATTATCGTATTGGAATATAAATATGACCTCTTTGTAACCTACTAACCTTGAGAATTTCACTTTGTAGGCGATCTGTAAAAATAAGAACCCTAGGTACCTGAAAAAATAAGAACCTTGATATCTGGTTTGAAAATGGTACCATAAGCACCTTCATGATATGAGGAAGATAAAATATGATCATTAGTAATTAATAACAAGTAATTATTAGCACACTGAATATAAATATGACTTTATGACTAAGAACCTTGAGTTGATTTTACTTTGAAGGTCTGTAAAAATAAGAAACTTTACATCTGGTATTAAAATGGTACCTTAAGGACCTTGATGGTATCAGGGAGATAAAATATTATAATTCATAATTAATAATGAGTGATTATTAGCACACTGAATGTAAATATGACTTTGATTTGACTGAAAATAATTACCTTGAAATCTGTAGCTTTCGAACCTCGATATCAGTAAGATAATAGTAATACTGGTTGTCTATATGGTTGTCTTAGGAATCTGTGTACGACCCGACAATAGTAAAAAGAAACAAAGTCAATATCATGATTTTGTTAATACTTGGTTATAGATGCAGATGACTGTATGTGATTGGCAATCTGGATAACGAAAAGCAAGGTATATTACCGTGTATGGGCCGCTCACACTGTCCTATGTGCTTATCGATCTTGTAGAATCAGTCACAGCATGGTCACATGACACGTTAGCTGTCATTTATTGAGTGAGCTAGAGGTTCTTAATATATCCTCAACCAATCAGAGCGAGTTTCTAAATGGAGTGGACAGACCGGAATGTGGTAGGTATCATACCTCCTACTCTGGGTCATCAAACTTGGGTGTTGCATGGTGGGATACTTTAACTTCCGCCGCCGTTAAAATAGTTTTGCTCGTCGGAAAAAATGTTTTACTCTTCCCAAAAATATGTTTACTCTCGCTAGAAAGAGTTTGCTATGCATTATAGGTAATTGCGCCCTCACATGAAATATTTCTCCTCTCAGAAATAAATTTCGCTCTGAAGAAAAGTAAGTTTGACTTTTTCATCCCTTTTTCGTTCTTTCTCAGTTCAGTTTTACCAAATTCTTAAACCACACTCTCATATGTAGAAAATATATCTTGAAGGAATTAGTTTTGTTGTCTTCAGAAAATAATTTCTCGCCATTGAGAAAAAAGTTTTATTCACTATATTTCAATTTGCTGCTCTGAGAAAATCTTTTTTCCATAAAGAAATTAATTTTACTCTTGGAAAAATAAAACTTTTCTTTAAGAATTTAAGTTTTCTGCTCTAAAGACATAAGGTTATGTCATTTAAGTAACTCAGTTCGCGCTTAGCAAAAATCTTCAACTCTTGCTGTGAACAATTTTTGCTTCTTTTCGAAATAAAAAACGTTTTTGAGAAACAAATATTTTGTTCAAAGTAAAAGTTATTTTTTAAAAGTTAAAGTTTTTTTGTTAAAAGTTTTTAAAAACAGTTTACCCCAAAAATAAAGTTTCCCCGTTCAGAAATAAAAGTTTGCTGTGGAGAAATAAAATTTCTTACAAATATTAAATATATTGCCAAGAAATATGAGTTTATGTTCAAAAGTAATAAATTTCCATGACGTGTAGGAGTCTGTTATCTTGAAAAAATTTTACGTTTGTTTTACAAAATAAAAAATACTTTTGAGAAACATATTTTGTTTATGGTTAAAACTAAAACTACTTTCGAGAAGTTAAAGTTAAGATAATGTTAAGATAAAGTTACCCGTACAAAATTAAAAGTTTGCGGTGGAGAAATAAAATCTCTTACAAATATTAAAGATATTGTCAAGAAAAATTAGAGTTTATATTCAAAAGTAATAGAGTTCCGTGGCATATGTTCTGACACATGTCAAAAAATATTTAAATGTGTAAAATATTATCGGAAAATTCCGGGAGGGCGTACTATTTAAAAACATAAATGTACAGAAAAATACTCAATTTGAGCCGTCTTTTGCAAAATTGTGCCCAAGGAAACATAAGCTTAGTGATTAGAAAACTTTAATGTGATTCGTAACAAGGTCTTTTCCGAAGAAAAACCTCGAAACTTAGTAATTGAAATATAACCACGATTTATCCATGTGAAATACCATGCAGAAATGACATAACATCCAAAAGAGGTGATTATACTTAATCATAGAATTCAATTTCACGATGTAAACATGGGGGAACTTGTTAGGGACGATACAGACAACGCACGTCCGCTATAGCTGATTGTGGTCGTTGTGAAAATGAAACGTAGAATTAGGCTGAAATTGATTCCTCATACGACTGATAATCAGAACTGACTTTTAAATTTGTTTTTATTATATTTCTGAACGTTTTTAAAGACACTCGTTTCTCGTTACTGATTTCTCCAAATGTAGAAATTATTTCGCTTTTTTATTGATTTGATTTTGGCCAGTGATCTCGTCCATTTTTATTTGAGTAGGCCTAAAACCAGTCTATGTGGAACATGGTTGGAATAATTTGGGATGATTGGATCTTTATATTTTTAAAATTTCTAGGTGTTCTATAGCTGAATGTTGTGATATTACAAATCACTGATAGAAACAAGTGTGTAACTTAAAAAGAAAAGCAGATGAGGTTACATTTGTAGATTATATCGACATTACTTCACCATCCAATTATCCCAAAATAGTTCCAATCGTGATGTGGATAGCCGAGATATTAGGATATATGAAGTTCAATGTCTTAACGTTGCATATTGAACAAATTTATAAATGGGAACCATACAATATTTGACAATTTATAAGGACAGAATCGATTTGAACAACTGTCAACAATAAGCAGCAGGGAGGAAAATGTAAGTGATTCTCGTGATAATATTTCAACATAAAACTTCCAAAATGTATATTTCCAAGATCTTTCATAATAGATGCATCTTTGAAGTTAGGGTTACTGGTGATATTGAATTTCTTCCTACATGGCGAAAAAATTATGCCTGTTTCAAGTCTTCGTATACTACCCGACATTTTATTTTCAAAAATACTTCTTGAAGTACATGTTGTTTTGTTTTAATGACTGCCAAATCTGATACTTTACATGACACGACACAACATACATAGTAGTAGTACAGCTGTGTGCATGGCGATGCTTCACAGAACGTTTTCCTTTGTCCGATTTAGGCCTACACAGCAAAAAATAGGTAAAATTTGCGACTTGAAGAAACAGTGGCTGCGTGTTCGGCTGTGTGGATTTAATAAAAACTATCGTTTTCGCGATTAATATCGCGCTCTGCGAAAAATAACATATCAATAGAAAGGAAAATCAAATGAAAGAAAGAAAACATAGCAGACAATACAGCTTTAAGGTTAGAGTCCTATCAGTAACTATCAACCAACCAACATAATTCTTTACGGGCCCGGGGAAAAGTCGTAGCGTTTCATATCAAACAAAGCCATTAAAACAGTCTCTAGGTTATCGACTATATCCCCATTAGTTTACAATAAAAGCACGATGTTCGAGAATAGTTCCCGACAAACCAAACAATGAAGTATACGTATGGTAAAATATTTTAATTAAACGAATATTTCCTTGATACTTTTCAGTGCTGGCTTTTCAGGTAGCAGCGTATAGATGCAACTCAGACTGGGCGTAAAATAAAAGATACGAGAAGGTCCTATGCTTTCTCATTTTTCATAATTCTCATCTGGATTTAGAAGGGTGTCCCTTTGACATGAATATGTTGAGATGATGTGGATTCTAATATTACAATAAAACCAAATGCAGTGTGGTCTTTATTTGGCAAGTAAATACGACAATATAATCGTTTTATCAAAGTTAGACCCATTATTTTACGAAATAGTAGAAATAAAATATAGATCACCAGGAAATAATCAAATATTTATTTCGACGCAAACCTCTGCGATTTTTCGTCTATTGTACCAAGAATCTCTTGAATTGGAGAATACCAAACAGCTGCAAGTATTGAGTTCTGGCATAGCTCCTTACAAGGGAGCCGTCATTATTTACGCCCTGGGGGAGGAGGAATCTGAGGGGGGGGGGGTCGCTCAAAAATTGAGAGTTACAAGGGAGGGGGTGCTCAAAGTCTGGAGAGGAAGGAGGGAAGGCTACTAAATTTTTAGAAAATATATTCAGTGCAGTCATGAAATTGTACAAATTTAGAAGAAAAGAATTTTATAAAAACATGGTATACTAGTAATTTTATATGTATGTATACCGAGTATATTGACTATCATCACTAAACGAATAATTTTTCCGTATTTCCTGATAAAAAAATGGTATACTTGCCTGATCAAGCATGAAACATCTCCTCTCCATTCTAGTATAGGGTACTGATTATTTGAGAGAATGTGTAAAGAAAGCTAATTATACAAAGTCATTGGACTGCCTCAATAATAAACCCATCGGAAAATAATTTGTCATAGTCCAAAAATACCAGAGCAACAGAGATTTCTTTTAGCTTTCAACCAAATGTAAATTTTATCACTTTATTAAATTTTGTTTGTCTTGTTTATTTTCTCTGTCCTCTTTGATGTAAGTTTTGGCAATCTCTTGATAAACATAATATTGCAGAAACACAGTTTCGATACCCTATATGAATAAAATGCATTCTATGCATACAAATGAATATCTGGTGAAGTAGGCCTATATTTCACTCTTAAAATGTTTAATGTAAAGAGGAGGTCATGGAGGAATACTCTCTGCAGATACCATTATTAGCACACAGGATCTTGGACAAAAACTGAGCTGTTGTGAATTCATCCTTTATTAACACAGCAACATGCATTTTAATTGAAATAAATCAAATAACCATTTTGACGTTTAACCACACCGTATTATCAGACTTTTCATGAGAAGCAAGCAGTCAGAGAAATTGCACCGCTGGTGGGGTCATTTCTCCAGCTGTAAAGTTACAAGCACATAATGAATGGATTATGAAAAATACGGACTCTGACTGTTGGTCCATTAACATCGTTTACAGAAATGTAAGATTTTGCAAATGACACAATAAAAATTGCAGATTTGTCATTCCTGCACGTTCTTTGATCTGAAATCTCATGCAAACTGAGAACTTTTTTCACCAGGTACGAAATGTATTGTCATTGTTTGATTGTTTAATATTGTGATGCAAACACTGATCATGCAAAAGATGTAACGAAACACCTCTCAGATTGCACACTTTCACACATCTTTTTCTCAAACTTTTCCGTGTATGAGAGGACACACCCACCTTTGGCACTCTCCCCCTCAGACCCTCACATTCTCCCCTGTGCTTTCAAAATCTTCCTGTCAGATATCCTGGTGAAAACCCTGTCATGATACCCATCATATTAAAAAATACTACATGGTTGAATATTGATTATAGTGTGAGCAATTTCAAATCTATATTTTGTTGTAACTTTGAATTTCATTTTGTTGGCTTCACCTTTTTCAATCGTCATGAGGCAACTGATGATAATCTAACAGGGTAAAGCAGGATTTGAAAGGTCTTTACTATTGCTGTATTTTTCTAATTTTACAAATGCATGTATTGCTATTTAACATTCCTAAGTTTGGTGGGGGGGAGGGGGCAGTGTCAGTCAAAATTTCCGTGTTAGAGAGGGGGTTACTCAACTTTATCATGGTTGGCTTGGGCTGTTGTTATTTCTCTGACCCCTACACAATAAATAATGACAGCTCCCTAATTCCTTACATTACCACAGAGTAAATACTGTATTTTTTAAAATAAATGCTGTATTATTTAAAATTATTTTCCATTTTTCTATTGTGACTTTCAAATATATACTAATATCACCAGTGATTTTTTTGGGGGTCCAGCGGTCTCAAATTTTTTTGGGAGATCTATTGATTTCTTCAATTTTCCTGTGTTTGTTGGTTTCACATATAAGGTCATAAAAAACAACCATTCTGAGGAATTATATCTTCCAAACAATATATATGAATCTAACTGCAGAACCAATCACAATTTTCCAGATGAATTGCCCAGAATCTCTGGGCGTTGAATAGCTTTCTCTTCAATTTCAATGTCTCATCAGTTCCGCATATGGCATTGTTTACATATGACGTGATTTAAGAAATAGCGTCAATGACACTTAGCTTACACACAGTGTAGGGACTGTGGCTCACATATGGTTCCATGTGGCAGGCTAGAGGGAGTATGCTTAACTAAGTTTACCTCAAGGAACATGCATACCAAGTTTCAAGGCAATGGGCAACCAAAAACGCGAAAAATTGAACCAAAAACACAACTATCAAAATTTCACTACAATTTGAACAAATGTAACTAAAGTCACCATAAAAAACCTGTGTACCAAGATTAATAAAATCTAGCCTGTGGTTAGAGTTTTAGCAATTTGCAGGATTCCCTATTTGCATATTTTTGACACTGATATGTTCTTTTGAACAAATTCAAATCTCCACTCCATGGTGCACCTGTACACCAAATACTAAGATAGTACATGGTAGGTGGTGCAGTTTTGGGGCTTTTGATGTTGGCGGACATACATCCACATATACTAACATACATAAATACATATGTACAGACCTACAGATGCCACTGGCCTACCATATAAGCTCTCTATACACATATACTAAATGTGACCTAAAAACTGCAACATTTTCAACTTTACATCCACACCAGCGAAGACCCCATATGACCATGACATGTGGTGACTGTCGTGAAATTTTCTAGCCAACCACTTTTAAGAAACAATATGATTGACCAACATTGTTGCAAATTTTTATCTTAATTTTTAGATTTGTTTGAAGAATTTTTATTAACCTAGTTAAAAATTCACCCATAAACACTCACAGTGTATAAAGAATTGAGATTATTTTAATTCTGAAAATGTTTTACAGAGGGAACGTGCCTGACAATACATGAACTTCATTCAAGTGATTCTAGTCTGCTGTATTAAGAGTTTGTTTGAAAAATCATCTCATCATACGGTTTATGCCAAATTAAATTTCACTCTGACAAGCTAGTATTACATTTATTACAAGGTTTCTCTCTGAACATAACACAATGGCCACTACACTTTCCTCAGCTGATGTCGAAAAATATAAAGTTGATGCATGACCTTTGAACCTTACCCTGTTGCAAGTCCCCAGGTCAAACTTTCCCAACATGCATATTTTGTAAAAGCTTCTGAATTTTAACCCCGTCCTCCCAGCTGAAAAGACAAATGTCCAATAACAACATAGATTTTGTAAGAACATTATTGCAGATATGCACTTTTCAATATTCATATTTACAAGTTGTACACAGGTGAGAAAACAATGCATCCATCGTGTAGGTGATATTGAGTGCACAGAATTAAAGACCTTGATTTCTTGAAATTTAAAAAAAGAAAGAAAAAAGCCTTCCTTTGCAAAATTCAATATTAAAGAATACTTAGTAACATATCTGATTACTATGTAACTTAACGTAGAATGCACCTCGGGAACAGATGTTCGGTCTCTCAAACTTTTACAATTCTCTTCTGATATATCACTTGTTGGGGTTCATTTTAAAGCTCTTAGTGTAAGAAAACTTTTCCCTGGCTTACAAAAATTTTATTTTACTCCATGAAGTTAACACAGGGATGGTGGCCATTTTGAATTTTAAATGTAGGTAAATCTTGAGTTAGTTGTTTCTCTTGTACCAAAATTTGCACAGTGACCCAATATTTTTATTCTTGATTTTGGAGGAGAATGGTTGAAAGATTTCTTAAGGAAAGTTTGAGCAAAAGTTTAAGTTTTTCACTTGCAAGGCGCATACTACCTTAGGAAACCATTTGTTTCTTACATTTTACCATTTTTTGCCACCTGTGATGAATTTGTGCGCAATGTGCAAAACATGACAGCACTTCTACAAATGAATGCACTGGCAAGTTCACACTACTAAAATTCTAACAACATGACAGGTAATGTGGTGTATTTTGTTGCTTACATATAAAGTAAAAACACGGGAGTTGTAAACAAGTACACTGAGATCACCAAAAAAATGTAAACACCATTCTGTTGTATCCTTGTTTTGCCAATATCCAAACATTCATAGGTGGAAAATTGTCAATATCTTCCTAATACTGTCATTACTATGGATAATTTTAAAAAGTCATATTCCCTAAATCAGAGCCACTTTGTACAAAAGAGGAGTGAAGCATTTACTACGGCATAGACTACCAGGCATTACATATGTCAATATGATACAAGATGGGTATACGTGACATGGAAGTCAAAATTTAGTTTGACACAGAACTACCGTGGTAGAAGAGCATCCCTCATATTATTTTATCAAATCCTTAACAGGAGAATTCTACATGTGTCTTCTCTCTTTAGTTCCTGCTTGCCAAAATTTTTGGTGACCATCTATTGGATTACAGGAACTGTGGTAGAGGCTGAATCGACAACATTTACGGATCTAAAATTCTAGCAAAACCCCTTTACAGTAGACTTTTTGCATTGCTTACTTTTGATATTGCAATAACGGTAAAGTGAGTTAAAATAAAATAAAATGAACATTTCATTTCTCTACTTATGTTACAATTTTAAAGGCGCATCTTGTACATCTGTACAAGTGAATGAATCCTAACATGATTCTTCACTTTCTAATCCACATTTGAATATTACCACCTTACACCTGGGAACCAAGGTATGCAGTTTCAATTTCAATCTGTACTTCCATTAGTAAAGCGCTATGGCCCTCTCCAAACTCCTGCAACATTGGCATTTCTCTTGCCCAACTTTTTTGAGGGAAACATCAAATTTTTGCTGGCACTGATGCAATATTTCTCTTCTTGGAACAAGGAACAGCTGTAAGATTTTTACAGCTGCAAACTCATGACATACTGCACAGATGAAAATTTCCACACCCAAAAAATGAAATATTGTCCACAAGTGGGTTGACATGGCTGAGTCTCAGTTTCTTCTGAAGCTTCCAAAATCATGGGATTTGGATTGTTTATCACGACGCAACCGTGGGGAAAGTATTGACCTCTCCTACTTCTGTGATTGGTTGCTCATTCAAAGTGTATGTCATCTTGTACTTCAGTCTCACTTTCTCCTGTAAGAAACAAGACATCCACACATTTCTGTAAGATTCAAACGATTACGTTTTAAATAAGAATCAAGAGAAATGCAGTTCTAAGCTTGATGCCAAGTGGACCATTCATCTTGTGATAACTTCTTCTAGGGCCCAAAAAAATAAAATTGTGCTGTTCCGATAACATGGTTTTAAAAAATAGGGTAGGTCGGTCAGCAGGAATATTTTTTTCCAAAATATTGTTATCTTTAAATATGCATTTTTCAGGGGTTCAGGGCGGTCAAATACTGGCCACAACATTTCCAGAAAAATGTATCATACACATAAAAGGAAAAAACAAAAGACATCCTTGTTCAAGCAAAATCAAAATGCTACGTAACGAATGTGATTTTACGGGTTTTTTCTTTCTCTTTTTTTAGTTCCATGTTTACGTAGCTCTAAAAAGTTTAGGGTCGGCAGGTAAAAAATAGGGTAGATCGGGTTATCGGAACAGCACAGTTTTTTTTTTGTTCGGCCTAGCTGTTATTGTCTTTACTGGTAGTCATACCCACATGTCTACGGAAGGTTGTATTTGAAAACCCTCTTTCTTATATTTATGAACAAGGAAACTTTGTAAAGAACACAATTTGAATAACATTATCTCCATTTTGTCTGACTATTAACCTTTTGAGAGCCAAAGTCAATTTTTGTCGCTTTTACAAAGTATACCCTTGTCAATTTTTGTCAGATTTTTGCCCAAATGTTGGTAAAAAACTGTAGCCAATGAAATGTGTTGTCCATTTGGTCCAAAATTATCAAATATTTTCAGAAAAATTCATAAAAATTGATAAAATGTTGCATCAAAATTTTGGTGGGAAAAATTACAGCACTCAAAAGGTTAAAGTAGTCAAAGTAAAAAGGAAAAAGCAAAGATTGACTAATTCCAGTGCCATGAATAACACATAAAGCTTATCCAACATTGACGTTCATACATAGTGACAATTTATCTAATGTGCAAGTTGCATATTTCAGTGCACATGATGATAGTATAAGGAAATAGACTTTAATAAATCTGCATAATGGTCGCGCCAGCGGCTTACTGACTACGCATGCGCTTATTCATAATATACTATGCGAGTAACCGGAAGTGTACCCTTCTTTCTCTTCTTGGGCGCCGCCATGTTTTTTTTTTGAGTACTCGTAAATAAACAAATACGAAACAAATTACTATGATATAACATGCCTTTTATAAAATATACCTCTTTTATTAGCCAGTAAATGTTATTATACACCTTGTCGCTGATACAAAGTATCGTTGATATAGATAAACGGAGAAAACTGTCGTGCATATGAACGGGGGCATACGCAAAGAATGCTGGGATTGAATTATAGAAGAGCGCCCCCTGTGTCAATAATTAGATTCAAAAATTGCAAGTTTTTAGACGGAACGCTATAGTTTTCAGCTTGCAAGTGGAAGGTGGGCAGTTTGGTTACCATTGCAATGATAATGATTGCATAATACGTCCCTTGTTTAACGCCATAGGCTGTTATCATTGTAAAAATTGCCAATTTTTGTCCAAAATTTTTACACGCTACAGAAAATCTATACCTGCCCTGCTGCAGGGTTTGACGTCGTGTAAGTACGTGAACTGCTTTCATCAGAGGGAAACTGGGCATAGTTGTCATATAAACGTTTATGAAGTAACAATTACAGTTTATCATGAATCAATACAAATAACATTGCCAATCTAACCCCTGGCGCGACACCAAGGGCTGAGCCCTATATAATAATAAATCTGCATAATGGTTGCAAACTTACCTTATTTGGATTGGCTAATATCATAACTTGGGTGATAGCAGCTGGTGGCAGAATGGGATTGAATGCTGGTAATTCTGATGCTGATGGGGGCTGTAGTTTTACTTTCATTACCTAAATATCAAACGGCGACAAAAAATTCAATTCCATCAGATGAGAAAAATTAACTTGAGAATACATGCACATGTAAAGTATAACATATAAATTTCATGTACGGTAAATCAATCTTTATTTTATATTGAATTGAAACAAAAATATCAGTTTAATGCATGAAGATGAACATCTCAAGAGCATGAGTACATAAAATATCTAAAATATAGTTTCACTTATATTTACCAAAGGTGGGATAGATGCTGGCTTACCTTAGGAACTGCAGCTTGGAAGACTACATTTTTGACTGGTGATGTATTTGAACTCATGGTTGAAATGACCACTACCAGAACGTCAGGTCTGGGGGAATTTTTTGCGAAGTGAAAAACCGTCCTCACGTTGTTCTTGTCGTAGACGGTGATAGGTGCATGGACACCTGGGAAAGGAAGAAATTTGAGAAAAATGACCACGACTTTATTAATGAGAAACTGAGTAAGAAGCTCAAATACATTGAGAAGAAATTTCGAAAGTTGTGAAGTTTTTCAAAATAAGGTGATGTGGAAGTAGTGTGTGAAGTCTCAAAATGCCCAATTGAACTCGGTACAAAATCCAGATATCATCACAAAACACTTTCTGCATATGTTGACCAGTGGTTTACTAGGTTGTCCCTCTAAACCTGCAGTTACAACAAAATTACATATCACCATACTTCTGCTTCAATACTTCAATATTCTGACTCCTTCAGCAACATGTATGAACGCTTCATGGGTAAAAGTTTGCATTTTACATGATTATGATGATGATGTATAGAAAAGTTTTGACTAAGTGACAAGACTTTTGACCTATACCAGGAGACTGTATGACACAATGTATACAAGAGACCCAGGTATACTTGGTGCTTATAAAGCTTGCTCGTTTAATGTATGTTGAAATTATACAATTGTGACTGCAAACAAAGTTTACCCAGGTTGACAATATCAGTCAGTCTCTAACTGTGATAATGTTCTTGAACAGATACATAGTTTATTTTGCACAGAAATTATGATTCTAATTTCTATGACTCAAAACAGGTAAAGACAAATAAAGCTGACTAAAAAGTTTTACAAACAATACTGGTACATATTTTCCCTGGTGAGTGAATATTCCCCCAGCATTCCTTTCATATCTAACAACTGAGGGTGTTGGAAATGCTGGGCTCAACCCTAAATGTGGTCATAATTTGCTTGTCTTCAACCAAACAACTGAGGGCGCTCAGTCAGAAATGCTGGACTCAACCCTAAAGGTGATCATAACTTGCGTGTCTTAGACCAAACAATTGAGGGCGCTCAGTTGGAAATGCTGGGCTCAACCCTCAATGAGGTCTTAAATAGCTTGTCTTATACCAAACAACTGAGGGTGCAGTTTTACTCCAGTCTGATGAAATCACACAAATCTACTGGCAGAGAAAAAACTTTACAATTTTAATATTTTTCATTGATTTGATTGGCACCAGACATTTTGAATAGCTTACCTGGTTGAATTGTTTCTAGAGGGACCACAATATCTGCTATTGATAAAACTTCTTTCTTTGGTGAAGACTGGCCTGACCCAGGACCCGGACTCCCCGGGGCTGTTTGTACTACATTTGCTGCTGTGGGTTGTGGTGTGGGTTGTTGGACTGGTTGCTGCATGGGTTGAGGAGTGGGTTGTTGCACTGTTTTTGATGTGGGTGGCTGACTTGCGTCTTGAAGGTCAACCAGTGCACCTGCCTGTGGGGGTTTGGCTATTGGCTGAGCTGTCCTGTAGATGGAAAAATATAACAATACATGCCATGTCTCAAATACAGCTATGGTCTGATACCACATTCTGAAAACAAGGTTCACATTGCAAATACACAAATCTCCTTGTGAATACAACTCACAGAGAGATCAGCTTTATTAAAACAGTGAAGCCGATCATGTTATCATGTTTTCAAAATCGTTTTACCATGGGTTTGTTTTACCTACATGTTCCCAAAACAAATATCAAATACACATTTTTCAAAAACCTCAGAAGAGAAAACAGTAAATATTTTCAGAGCAAAAGTCCTCCCTTCCTGGTTCTTGGTGGTGTTGTCTATTTACATGTTTACGTCATGGTTTTACTTCATTTTTACTTCTTTTGTTTTCTTTGGAAGTTAATTAAGATATATTACATTTACACAGTCAACAATGAGATGGAAAGTTTTGAATATACCGAAATGAAAAAATGTCAAACAAGACATTTCTTTTCTCCTTTATTTTGAAGAGATCAAATGCACAGGCACAATATGATCTTTGTGCTGCATCTTACCATTGTACAGATCTGTAAGTAAATGAACAAATCAATGAATCAATGGACTTCACTTTTCCGGGCTCACTATACTATTCACATTAACAACTTCAAAATATCAAAAATACCATCAGAGAATTTGTAACTCACTGCTGCTGTGTGGTGCTTTGTTGTTTTGCTTGTTGAGGTTGTTTTTGTACTTTGGACTTTTCTAACATACTCTTGCTGAGTACATCCAGGTCATCAAAAGGCGATGGCTTGCTTTCTGTAGCAGTGGCAGCAGCAGGGGGTGGCTTGGTTGGTATCGAAGATGAAGTGCTTGTCAGCGGCCTCACGGGTATGCTACCAAAACCCTGCATAGGTCCACCAAGGGCATTGTGTCCCATTCCCATTGGAGCCATCTGTACTGGCTGTCTCATTGCACTGCCACCAAATGCGGCAAAATTTTGCTGTGAGGGAGGAAGGCGGTAACATATAACTTCAGATTAAGTGGTAAAAGCAAAACCTTTAAGGTAAAATGCGCCTCTAGTGCAAAGAATTGTGAAAATTTGAGTCCGAATAGATGTCCTTATGTACATTCTACCTTGTTTTACTGTACTTTTCAATTTTTTAAAGCAAGTGTTTTACTCTTCTATCCTGGAAAGTTAAAAGCATTGTATCATTTAACACCTCTTTATCAATACACTGAATTCTTTAATTCTAGTGATTTTTATCTCTAAATTTATTCCGTGATGATATTTTTAATTTCACTTTTCACAGCCAAAGTTTTTACTGTGCTAGTGAAGTTCTTGGCATAACATAAATCACAACAGTTCCACATATAAAGTTTGTGACGAAAATGTCAGAAATATCATCGAAGATATTCACATATGAAAAGCAGTGATTAACAACATCGCTCTGTAAAGATATATCCATGCTGTAAGTGTGTAATTTCTTTGGATCAGGGAACTTGTTTAAGCTCCATAAGCTGTATCTTTTGGCTATTTTTTCAGAACTTTTGTTTTGTGGTTTCCCTACACTTTCTGCATTGAATCCCTAAACTGTAATTTAATGCCAAGTATTTAGCATATCAACACAACCTATGTGAGTATAATCTACATTGTTATTGTTGAAAATTGTATTCAAGTCCGGACTAGAATTCATTTGTAAACAATAAACAATCACTACACACATACAAGCTGTGTTGACAAAAGAATACTCAAAATTTCAGCATGACAAACGGATTAGGGTCAGCTACAGTAGTTGATATACAGAAGCAGAATACTGAAAAACTTGCCAAAAGTTACAGCTTATGTCCCCTAATACGGTATATTGATGAAAGTACTATACTTTTTGTTATGCTATACAGTAACTGTCACAAGATAGCACATTCAGATCAATGAGGGATTCTTTGAATGTTTCCGGGAATAGTAAATCGTATAAAAGAACTAGCTAAATCTAGAGACACAATATGGAAGGATGGACATGCTGCTGTGTAAAATTTGCATCAAATGGTTTATACACAGTGTTAGCCCAAAAAATAATGTTTCAGTATAGACTTTAATACATGAACTTATTTACATAATATGTACAAAGATTTTGTGTGAATCATATGAAGGGTGGAAAAAATCATATTTTGTCAACCAGGGGCTAAATGTCATGTTCTGAAATGGCACAGTCTGAACACAAAAATATGTGCCAATATATGTGAATTATGAATTCTGAAAAGACATGCTTAATTGCTGGTTTATATCCATGTACAGATGCCAGAAAAAGACTAAATAATGAAATCTTGGATACAGTCTGTCTTTGCCTCGAAGATTAACAA
This sequence comes from Ptychodera flava, assembly GCF_041260155.1. Lineage (NCBI taxonomy): Eukaryota > Metazoa > Hemichordata > Enteropneusta > Ptychoderidae > Ptychodera > Ptychodera flava. The sequence goes on from NC_091942.1 coordinate 16,759,034, forward strand.
GTCATTTGTCATTAACTAATGTTAATTCCTATTTTACATCTCTTGAATGCCTTGGTTTTCACCAGTTGATTTCTACACCTACCAGAGTGACCAGCTCATCTGAAACATTAATTGACCATATCTACACTAATATTATACAGTATCCAATTCATGCCGGTACTTTATTACAGATATTTCGGACCATTTTCCAGTTTTATTGTCATAGAAAATATGACAACAAATCTCTCAAAACAGTATAAAGTCTCATATAGAAATTACAAATTCTACAATTCTACTCGCTTCTGTGAAGATCTAACTCATGCTCCGTGGGATCGAGTTTATAACTGTAAGGATGCAAATGAAGCATATAATAATTTCAGAGTGTTTTCGATGAGTTGTGCAATAGACATGCTCCCATTAATGTACAAATTCGCAGTACAAAGAAAAACCGGAAACCATGGGTCACTAATGCAATTAAAAAATCAATTAATACAAAACACAAATTGCATAGTAAAGTGCTCAAATCAAACTTTGATGTCATTGTTGTTGATAGATATAAGAAATTTAGAAATGTGTTGTCTACTGTTCTCAGGAAAAGCTAAACAAATGTATTACAACAGCATTTTTATGGAAAACAAGGGTAATACCAATGTAATTTGGAAAACTATCAAGCAAGTCCTCGGAAGTCATGAGGAAAAGGCTAAAAATACCTTGCCAGACAGCCTACGAGTACTGACAAATGGAGTGCATAATACATTGTCAGCAAAACCTGACATAGTAAATGCATTCAATAATTATTTCGTCAACATTGGACCTGACCTTGCCAACAACATCGATTCTCCTCATAAAAACTTTAATAGTTACCTCACTGAACCCAAAACACATTCCTTTTTTATGTCCTCCACTACACAATCAGAAGTTCATAACATCATTTGCACCCTGAATCCAAAAAAGGCATGTGGGCATGACAAGATGCCAGCCAGACTTATAATTGACGGGGAAGCTATAATATCAAAACCCTTGGCCTATATATTCAATCTGTCATTTCAGACTGGAATTTTCCCCAATCTCTAAAAATAGCCAAAGTCACACCAATCTCTAAAAAAGGCACAACAGATGATCCCGGAAATTATAGACCTATATCAGTATCGCCCCTGTTAAGTAAGATTCTAGAAAAAATTGTCAATGCACGCTTAATCCAGTACATAGTAAAAAACAATATTTTATATGAGCATCAATATGGATTTCGTCATAAATACAGCACAAAACTTTCAATTGTAAATCTAATCAATTATCTTATCAAACAACTTGATAATGGCAAAGTAACACTCGGTATTTTCCTTGACTTCTCTAAAGCTTTTGATACAATCAATCATGAATTCTTCTTTCTAAACTTTCTCACTATGGTATTCGAGGTCTTCCTTTACTTTGGTTCAGAAATTACTTACACAATAGATCCCAACTAGTCTCTGTCAATAATAATGCCTCATCATTCCTTAATGTTACATGTGGAGTACCACAAGGATCTGTCCTTGGACCTACCCATTCTTACTATTTATCAATGACATTGCCCGTTCCTCCACATACTTCAATTTTAGATTGTTTGCTGACGATACCAATCTATTTCATACTTTCCCTGCTAACCAAGTTAATATAATTTAAATACTGTCGACATTCACCTCAATACTGTAGTGGACTGGTGCAGGGCTAACAAACTTACTGTAAACTACCTCAAAACAAATTACATTGTCTTCAGAAATCATAACAAACATATTTTCTTGAATGGTACTCTACACATCAATAATACAGTTATCAATGAGGTTGAAGTGACATCATTTGTAGGTATTCACATGGACAGACATCTTAAATGGTCAAAGCACATTAAAATGATTAATTCTACTATCAGAAAAAAGGTTGGCATCCTTTTCAAATTGAGACAGTTTTTACCACGCAATATCCTTATTCTTCTATACAAAACTTTCATCCTACCACACATCACTTATGGTCTTGAAGTTTGGGGTTCAACATATTCCTCACATCTCAATAGTATCTTTCTTTCGCAAAAAATGGCAGTCAGAGCTATAACTTTCAGTGACTTCACAGCAAACTCAGCTACTCTTTTCAAACAACTTAATATTCTCGATATATACAAATTACATAAATTACATATCAGTACATTCATGTATGATCTTATAAATAATAACTTGCCACACAGTCTTACAACATACTGTCAGTTGCCTTCTCATTGCTACAGTACTCGTCATAAAATTAATGGTAACCTTTATGTCCCAAGTGTCAACACTTCCTTGGGTAAATTCTCGATATCATATACAGGCTGCATCTATTGGAATACATTACCTAAACAAATTAAAACAAAAACCACTAGAAGTTCGTTCAGACACTCCCTTTCAAGTCTCCTCATACACGGTTAGTGTTTTACATGACGAAGAGTTATATTCAACTTTACAAATATGTATATCATAGATATATAAATATATATATTTCACTATACATTTTGTTTTTTGGGTTTTTTTTGTTTTTGTTTGTTTTTGTTTTTGTTTTTTGGTTTTTTTTTTTTTTATTTTACATATTTTCTACTTATTCGTAATGTATTTTTTGTAGTTGTTCTTATTTACTTAGTTAGTTACTTAGCACTTTCAAGTCTACTTTTACACGATTGTTTTTTGGGTTTTTTTAAGTGATGAAGAGTTATATTCAACTTTACATATATGTATATCATATTTAAATATGTATATATTTTATATACGTTTTTTTTTTTCTCTCTTATCGTTTTCTTTTTTACGCATTTCTACTTACTCGTAATGTATCTATTTAGTTATATATTTATTTATGTAGTTGTTCTTTTATTCACTTAGTTACTTTGTTACAATTAGGTTACTTTGCAATCCCACTACTTTCATGTACACTACCCTCGATATACTTCAGTTTTCTTTTTTCTTCTTCGTTTCCTTGCTTTAACATCAAATGGCTTTGGGAACGGACTAGACTAGCATTTGCTATTTTCCGTTTCCATTTACCCTTTATCACAGCACAACTCAGATGTACATTCATCATTGAATTGTAATATTATTATGATTAAGGGTAATAAAGATTATTATTATTATTATTATCATTGACAATGACATAGTCCCCATTGTAATAGGAGTATTAGTCTTGATGGGGCAGGGAAATGTGGTCATTAAGAAGTATCACTGGAGTGTATATGTTGAGATCTATTGGCACATAGGTCTATGTCATTGTTCCCAATTTGAAACACATGAAGCATGTCTAAGTTATGGTTCTAAATCGGGAAAAAGATCAGACCTTTAACTGTATTGGCCAGCCAAGAAATACATATGCGCATAATAATGAGGTACAAGATGCGACATCTTAAGGTCTAATATCCTATCAGAATTGGAGGGTATAGATATAAAGGACATAGCACTTGTGGTTACGTATTTATCGACATAAACGTATATTTCAGGTCAAAGGTCATCGAGGTCACATGACATTTGGTCAAAAAATTTCTATCCTATAGTTATCCCTATATACCAAAAATCAGACATCCAGCTCTATGGGCTTGCTCAAAATTAGATATACGCATAATTAATGAGGTAAAGTATGAAGCATCATAAGGTCTCCCATCATACCATATATACAGGGCTGTCAATTATAGCCGGTCACCGGCGGCAAATCGCCGTCTGACACAGGTCTTGCCGCCGCCTGTTTTCCCTATTCACGGCCTGCAAGACTGATCTTTTACGTTATGAATTCCTTCCTGTCCCGATTCTACCGTTGGCTGCGCTGTGCTACAACCGCACAGAGGCGCAGCCCCAAGGACTCATTGATAGCCAATTTCTGATTGGTTTCAATCGGTATTATCAAAAACTTTTGCGTGTTCTGATTGGTTTTCGGAATAACACGATCGATATGGCTACAAAGAGAACAGGCACGTTGGATTTATGGGTCCAAAAAAGACCCCGAAAGGCTAACACCAGCTCTGGAGATAAAGGTAATGTCAATATTTTTTAAATCATTTTATTTTCCTGAGGAATTTCAGTGATCGGGGGTTCAATCCGTCAATGGTATAGCATGCATTGCATGTACTAATGTAGAAGACATGCCGCGTCTGAGCAATGTGCCATAGCATGTGTATATTTAGCGACCGGAATTTAGATTTGTTTTCCGATTTGCAGATCGTGAATACTCTTTAGATCTGAATGAGTAAGCAACGTTTACTCGGCGAAAAAAAAACTTTGCGGGGGCTGACATAATTTTTAGGGAGTTCTGACAGCAACTGAATTGTTTGCACCGAGCCGTTTTTTTGAAACGTATACTTAGCACACATGCTGTACGTGTACCCTGGTTGTGGTTGTTTCGAAGGCCCGATCCCGAGTATCGAAGTTTGATAAATATTTTCCGACATCTGTGATCTTTTCTCAACGGCAAATATTGGTATTCCGATCCTTCAAAGTCTTTTACAAAGACCGACATTTTTTAATGTTTTGTTTTTGTGTTTTTTTTTTTGGGGGGGGGGGGCGATCACAAAATTTAGTTAGGCTTGACTTTCGCGGTATCGTGCATGTACGTACGATGAACAATGTTTTGAATATGGACATATGCCGTTGCCGCGTTGCGCATGTTGTGAGCCAACCCGCGTGACCGGTGTGGGTTGCGTCAAAACTCGGACTGCTGTCGCAATAAAATACTCATCAGGAGAAAAGATTTGATCTTAAACTTTCACGTGCAAGGATTTACTACGTAAATAAATCAACGTACTCTCAATCGATCGTTACTCACGACCACATGCTTTGTCGATTGAGAGGCTGACGGACATACGCACTCATTAGTGGATGTAAACTTGAATATGTAATTACTTGAGTGTATGACGTAGCGTCTACTCAAATTGTCCCGAACGGTCTCGTGTTACCCCATTGAATTTTCAAACTGGGAATTCATAGCCGGTATCTCTGAGGAGGGGTCTTGAAACAGACAAAGTGAAATTTTGCAGTAACAGCCAGACAGAGATCGAAAAATATCTGCCGATACGACATCAGTTTGCAGTGGGGACAAGACCTTTTTTTAATTACCATCAGCTGTTTTTGAATGGGAACGTATTACAATGGTTGAATGTTTTACACAAATTACATGTATAGTTTTCTAGCTGTATATGGTGATAATATGCCATCAATAATATTTATTTCTTTATTGATTCATCAAGTTTTTTATTTGTGTTGTGTGCACTTTATTTTTACATTCCATAGCAATTGATTCTAAATATATAGACACAACGGAAAAACATCCAGATTATTTTGAAAAATGTGTGACTTTAATATTTTCTCATGAATCATGGTATGTTCCCACAGTATCTGAAGATTTATCTGCTAATAGCCGTGGATCTGAAAATTCACATCCATGCTGTATAGAACCCAGTGTTGATGCTGAGGCAGGTAGATTGACATGCAATGCAGAAAATACAAGGGATCTCACACAGAATGCTGCAGCACTTGGTATGTAAACAGGGTATATTTGTCAATCTTTGTATTTTAATATCAACTGTTAATCATTCAATATCTGATAACAGGTGCCCATGAAACTTACTGTATTGAAATGCAATGCTGACACTTTTACAGGTATAAATCATGAATTCTGAAAATATTTGCATTTTGCTCACTTACTACTCAACATTGTGTCATATTCATTTATTGCTGTATGTCTGGAACGTTTTTATTTTCAGTGAAATTGAAGTGAATCTAATGCTCTGTTTGCCTTCATATTTTTAGGAAGTTCAACCACCAGGCCTGCTGGTGCCAGTATGTGTGTGCAGTCCAAAACCAATGTGGTTCATAATATAGAATCTGAAAACACCAGGCCATCCACTACTAGTGCCGGTCCCATGGACTCTTCCACGGTTCATCAAAATAAGCCTTTTTGTGTTGATCAAGCAAAACCAGTTGATCCAGTTGAAATAATAAAACTCATTGAAACTCAATTTCCAGAGACTTATAACATACACCAGCATGATATCTGCAGGGGAAAGGGGTGTACTAACTTATCAAATGAGGACACCATGAGGATAAGTCACCAAAATAAGCGTAGAGAGTACTTTTCACACACTTGGCTTTTTGATCCTGATCTTGCTTATTGCAAAAAAACTGGTATACAGTGGCTGGTTTATAAGGAAAATGAGGGAATGTTCTGCCTCCTCTGCAGAAAGCACTGTACAATGAATGTGAAAAATAAATCTGAGGAGTATAACTCCAAACCTGCTATTCGTTTCCGTAAACGTGCAATTACTGACCATAAGAATAGTAGCAAACACAAAGATGCAGTGGAGGCAGAACTAACCTCAAGAGTTTCACTGTTTGAAAAAATTCATCAAGAGATAGCAACAAGCCATCATTCTTCTATCTATAATGCCTTTTTGGCAGCATATTGGCTTGCGAAAGAAGAGTTGCCCAATGTAAAATTTTATTCCTTGATAAGTTTACTCCAGAGTATTGACAATCATATGAAACATTTCAAATACTCAAGCAGGGGAACTGCCAGAGAAATTATGCTGATACTTGGTGAAGTTCTTAGGGAAGATGTAGCTGCTCGAGTCAATGATCATGCAAATTGCTATGGCATCCTCACAGATGAAGTAACAGATATAGCTACAATAGAAGTGAATGTTACTTTCATTCAGTATGTTGAAAACTCTGAAGTAAAGACAGATTTCCTGTTTGTTGACAATCTCCTTGAAGAATCACACTCTGCAAATGCTGACACGATTGTAAAAGTACTCATAAAAAACCTCAAGCAGCTACATCTTTGCCCTCAAAAGATGTCTTCTTTCGTATCTGACGGTGCCTCTGTGATGATTGGCAAAAGAAATGGGGTAGCTGCCAAATTGAGACGGGAAGTAAATTCTTCACTGATAAGTTTGCACTGTGTTTGTCATCGCTTAGCTTTGGCATGCACAGACACAAATGCCGACATCAAATATATCAATAAAGTACATGATTGGCTTGGCTCACTATGGAGGTTTTTTGATGACTCCCCTAAAAGGTTAGCTATATACCTGGATATTCAAATGCAACTCAGGGAAATTTGTCTTCCTGTCACAGGAACAGAGTCTAGTGTTGAGAACCCACGTGTAGCTGTGGAGAGGAGACTAAAAAAAGCATGTTCAACACGATGGTTATCATTTGACAATTCAATAAGATCCCTATATCAAGACTACTTGGCTGTTTTACTCACTCTAAATCACTTGGCTGAAAATGAACCAAAAGCTAGAGGTCTTTTAGCTGAATTCAGAAGTGCAAAATTCATGGGAGTTGTGTACATTTTGAGGGAAATACTTCCTGTGCTGTCAATTTTGAGTAAAATCCTGCAAAGTGGCAGCATTCATTACAGTGAGCTACAGCCAGCAATTGACAAAACTGTAACCAAACTACAAAGCTTATCAGAGTCAGGGGAGCCTATAGACACCCTGAAGAAAGATCTTGATCCAATGACAGGCAGGCTAAAGTTACTTTCTAAAGTTGTGGATGATCAAGCTGACTTGGAGAGTCATGATGATGGTTTGAAAAGTCAGCTACGCATGGCTAGCGGAAATGGCATTGCCTTAAGCAACAAGGTAGAGGGTGAGTTGAGGGTAATTTTAGACAAGTACGTATCAAGTCTCACAAATAATATTGAAAGTCGATTCACAGAGGGGTTACCTGTCCTCAATGCTTTTGCAATTTTTGATCCATGTCTTATGCCGCAGAAAGGTACCATAGAATTTACAAACTATGGAGAGGATAAGATTAAAATCATTGGGCAACACTTCTTCAAAACTGATGCTCAGGAATGTGAACAGCTCTTTGATGAGTGGAGGTTGTTCAAATATCAAATAGTCAGGTGGAAAGCAGACTTGTCTGATGTGATTGAAAAACCAACTGTCTGGTGTTTGAAACGCTTGCTGTCATTAAAGAGTTGTTTGCAGTATACACACCTTTGCTACATTGCAGAAGTTGCTTTAGCAACACCAATATCTAATGCCTGGCCCGAAAGAGGGGCAAGTGCAATAAAACGAATTAAAACTAGACTTCGCAGTTCCCTCAAAATGAACATGTTGGATTGCTTGTTGCAAATCTCAGTCAATGGACCAAAACTTAACACACCAGAGGTAAACACTGTAATTAATAATGCAGTGAAGAAATTTAATGACAAAAAAAGGAGATTACAGGGAAAATTTGTGGCTGCTAAAGAGTTTACTAAACCTTCCACTGAACCTTCTAACGTTGTTCCAGAACCTGCCACTGAAATACATGTAGCTTCTGAAGCTACAACTGAAGAAATAGTTTCAGCAGATGTAGTTTCTGAAGTTACAGTTTCATCAGAATCACACAATATTGAGGTATTGTCAGCTGATACTGCCATACAAGCCTTGGGCTTAGATGAGTACTCCAGTGATTCGGATTATGGTTCAGATTATGATCTTGATTAAGCAGGTTGTAATTCAAAAGAATTTGTATGCAAATAATAATAACCTGGCATATCAATAAACATATGAACTCTGTAATACCTTCTGTTTGTCATTCTTAATCTAGTGCTAAAATTCTTTCATAATTTATATCACAAGATCCAATTTCATGTTACTTTGATACCTCATGCAGTTATGTTAAAATTGACAGTAAATTGCCCTCAAAAGTGCCACCACAGGCCACCAATTGAAGATTGTTGAATTGTTCTTCCACTTGTACCCTTCTATACTTAAAACTTTGACAGCCCTGTATATGAAGGGTGTACCACTCGTGGTTACTGAGTTATGGACAAATATGTATATTTGGGGTCAAAGGTCACCGAGGTCACGTGACATTTTGTCAAAAAAATTGTATTGCTAAGTTATCCCTATATACCAAAAATCAGACCTCTAGCTCTATTGGCTCACTCAAAATTAGTTATGTGCATAATTAATGAGGTACAATATGTGGTGTCATAAGCTGTCCCATCATACCATATATGAAGGGTTTAGCACTTGTGGTTACTGAGTTATGGACAAATATGTATATTTGAGGTCAAAGGTCACGTGACATTTTGAAAAAAAATAGTATTGCTAAGTTATCCCTATATACCAAAAATCAGACCTCTAGCTCTATTGGCTCGCTCAAAATTAGATATGTGCATAATTAATGAGGTACAATATGTGGCGTCATAAGCTGTCCCATCATACCATATATATGAAGGGTGTAGCACTTGTGGTTACTGAGTTATGGACAAATATATATATTTGAGGTCAAAGGTCACCAAGGTCACATGACATTTTGTCAAAATATCTGAGATATCTGCGTGAACGGATGGACTCACGGACGGACATGACCCAATCTATAAGCCCCCTGGACTTCATCCGTGGGGACTAAAAACTGTGTCACTGCATCCTATTTGCAATATGAATACGATGAGAAACTAAATTTTTATTTTTCTTGGCCTTATACATGGGAGTCTATGGACTGCCTTATACATGGGAGTCTATGGAGAACTGCCTTATACATGGGAGTCTATGGAGGTGAAAACTAAAAAGTCCTCTAACACGGCCAAATTTGATCGCATTGTGAAACAAATCGACGTGCATCTGTATGGGGTAGGGTACTATCCTTGTGCAAAGTTTGAAAGAAATTGACCTGGGCATGTCTGAGATATCTGCGTGAACGGACGGACGCACGCACGGACGCACGGACACGACCAAACCTATAAGTCCCCCCGGACGGTGTCCGTGGGGGTTAACGATGTATTGAAAACTGTATTGGAACAATGGAGACAAGTGTTTCCTGTGTTGAAAATCAAAAGATATTCACGGGGTCTATGAGAGTTACTGGTACACCAGCATTTATTCAATGGCATGAATGAGGAACGAATTACTATTTTCAATGAAATACATGCAGATTATGCTACCTCTATAACAAGATTATCTGTTTCATCAGTATAGGGTAACTGTCTGCATTGTTTTCAATGGACTAGGAACATACAAAGGGGTAAAAATGGTCAGCAGATCCACGATGGGTAGGGTAAATGTGTATGGACTCACTCTGCCTCATACTAATTACTGCCCGTGACTGCCCGTAGCTGCCCGAGGACTGCCTGAGGCTGCCCGAGGAGCAACTAGGCCAAATTTCGCCAATTAATAACACTAAGCCAATAGCTTGAACTTATATTATGCCTGGCTAACCAAAAATATCATTGATTTAGTGTTTTCTTTAGCGGCTTTAGAACCCGAAAGACGCCGGGCTTTCGACGAGAAAGACGTCCCCATCTTGATTGTGAGATCATACCATTCAGTGCAAGGGGTGGCAGGCTATCAAGGTTAATGTACCACCTCTCGGACTAAATGGTATGATCTCACTACCAAGCTGGCGGATGTCCTTCGAGCCGGGCCGTCTTCAGAGTTCCAAAACCGCCGGAGAAAACATCAGGTTAACGCCAAATCAATGATATTTTTGGTTGGCTGGGCATGATATAAACTGAACCTATTGGCCTAGTGTTAAAATTGGCGAAATTTGGCCCACTTTTTCCTCGGGCAGTGCTCGGGCAGTTCTCGGGCAGCTACGGGCAGTCACGGGCAGTAATTAGTAGGACCGCACTCTGCCGCATGCAAAGCATTACCTTGAGGTAGAAAGTGCCTCAGATACATACCTTCAGGCATTCAAATTTCATCAATATTTTTGGCCTGCCACTTGTGTCGCCTCATTTTAAAGCTCTTGGTGTTAGAAAAATGTTTGCCGTCTTAGTTCTTTTGAAAATTGAAAATTTTATTTTTCCCAATAGTAACAAGTTAACACAGGGATGGCAGCCATTTTGACTTTCAAATATTCGGAGATCATAGTTAATTTGTTTCTCCAGTACCAAATTTTGCGCGCTGACCCCTGATTTTTATTCTTGATTTGGTAAGAGAGTGCCTCAACTGGCTTTTACTGACAAAATTTCAAATGACTGGATACTACATTTGTATAGATAAAACTGTGCTGTTTTTGTGACGGTTTGTAAAGAGTCTTTTTGAATTAGATTAGAGGCTTAGCTAACAATGATCAAAATTGTTCATTATCAATACCAAAAACAGAGGCATTGCATTATTTGAATCATACAACTACATAAGTGCAAATGTGCAAGGTGGTAGCATTTCATCTACTTTTCATGTGCTCAGATTCAAGTAATCAATTACCGCAGCAGTATTACGGTATATTTTCATATGGAGATGTCTGGCACGTTGTTTTGGGTATTGAATGAGACATCATTATGTGCTTTACCGTGATGCTAGAAGGTTTGGAACTATCTATGGACATGATGTGTAGAGATTTGATTGGAGCAATTTGAATGTTATATTTCAAAGTTCGCATCAAACACATTTTATGTGATTGCTCAAATTGTTTTAAATACAGACTTGGTACAAGTCTGTGATTGGTCAGAATAATGGCAGAGGGCTGTCAATCCTTTTGTATTTGTTGTATGTCACTGTGTAAATAGTCCCTCCAGCCACCAGTACTGTGCAAGGATGCCATGTCAGTGAATACGGCAGAAACTAACTCACTTCTGTGCAGACTCAAAGGTAACACGTAAACCTGGCTAGGCTGTCACTTTTCAAATAGGTTTGTATGAAATAGGAGAGGCACACAAGAAACAATTGCAATGATTTGATTATTTAAAAATTCACCGTGTACCTGTTCCTGGATTGGAAAACGACATGGGTCAAACGATGCAGGAGTAAATTAAGTTCTGTATCAGCAAAGTCAAATTGTAGGCAGATGAGATCCAATTTTTAAGAAAATTTCTCAATAATTCTAAGAACTTTTCCTACCTGTGTCGGAAATGCTGCAAATGTTTGTGTGACTGGTTGTGGCTGGCTGCTGAAACCTTGAGGTGCCCCCGCCAACACTGGCTGAGAAGTGGGCTGCTGGTGGTGGTTGGGAAAGCCTGGTGCTGGGCTGGCCATGGCTGCTGTGGTTCCCAGTAAATCAGTCAGGTCTGAACTGTAGTTCTCCTTGGGTTTCTGGGCTTGTGCTTCTGCATCATTCAAACCTGGATTTCAAAGAGAAATTAAGATAACCATGTGACATGTTATGAAAATACTCACTTTAAAAGTATTGTTTCAAACAGAAGAGATTGAAAAACATCACATTTCTTCATTTCTATTGACAAGTGTTTTGTGTTGGTTTTGGTGCTAGAAATTAGCCATGGTGAGACAAAGATTTTGGTGTCTTAGACACTGTGACCCTTTGATGCTGTTGTTTCAGAACTCTGCGAAGATCCTTCATCAGTCCCTTGCAGTTATAAATATTCTTTCATTCATGTTTTTGTTGTACGGTGTTCTTACAATGATGTTAGAACGTCTGTGTTTTGATCTGTCGACCTTTGTGTTGAGGAAGCATTACACTTTGTTGTTGGTAGTTTGTTTGTGCGTTGTGTTCATGTACTGTAAACAACACCTTTGGAAGAAAGAACAGAAAGCCTTAGGTCTGCAGTAGTGTTGAGTAATAGTGTTGAGTACACCGTCTGTGACAATCTCAAATCAAAAATTACTTCTTAATGTCTGGGAATTTCAGACACACTTTAGAAACATTTCATTTGTGGTTCACCATACAAAAGACACACAGGCAGGCACATGTAATTCAACATTTGATGTCACAAAGAATAAGTGTAATCAATACTTACTTGTTAATTGGAAATGATACTTGAAACGACTTTCAGGTATTGTCTTAAACTTTAATGTCAGAACACAATCAGCAGTATATTTTTGAAATAAAATTTGCATTAAGATAGTATGCGCCTCGAAAGTGATAGACTTAAATTTTTGCACAAACTTTCCTTGAGGAATCTTTCAACCATTCTCTTTCAAAATCAAGAATAAAAATCGGGCATCACCGTGAAAATTTTGGTACTAGGGAAACATATAACTCAAGATTTACTGATATTTAAAATTCAAATGGCCGCCATCCCTCTGTTATCTAGATTTACTTGGTCTCAAACTTACCATCATTTGATAGTGATACCGGTACCCTAACCACTGCCCTATGGTATCTCCATCATTACCTGCTAACCGGCTCTTTGCTTATGTCATTGCCAAACTGATGCAAACCTCAAGACTGATACAAGTATATTAACAAATCATCATAAAGTGTTTGGACTACGAGTGTTACAATACTCAACAAATATGCTATTTTGACAAGCCAAAACAACTTCCTTTTGATTTTATTTACATCTAATAAATGCCCATCGATAGCCTGAATATCTGAATTTCAAATCATATACTTCATGTGGTATGACCCATGTATTATTAGGAAGTATTGTTATTGTGAAAGAAAACAGGCTGAGAAAGAACAAAATTCTCAGGACCTGATCTAAATTTAGTGTACAGACCTAAAGATGATAGCTGGTCTTCTAGAAGTGCTGCACTGCTGGACACAGGCTGTTTCTGTGCTGTAGTGCTTGCACCCGCCGCAGCCGTTCCGTTCTGTGAGTCTGTTAAATGAGACAACACTGATGGCGTATCTGTGAAGGCTTCCCCGGATGCACCCAGTAACACACTATCCACATCAAGCAATGAAGACCCCACACCGCCTGGCAGGGCAAAAATCATGAGAACGGCAAGCTTTACAGCAAGATGAGGTGACAGGGAATGAAAGACAACACTTGGCCATAAGTTATTTGTTTCTCATCCTAGATTCCTTGCACAAACGATGAAACCATGCAGTCATTTGTGTTTTGTATTTTGGGGTTTTCTTTGTTGTGTTTTTTTGGGGGGTGTGAACAGATCCAATCGCATATGTAGAAAACAATAAAACTGGAATGTTTATTTGAGTTGGAAAAGGCAACATGAAGCAAGAAAATGAGTTTACTGTTCATGCCTGTACCATAGGTACATTTTCTATAATGTGTAGAGCACTGTCACTTTATGGTCACTTTTTTAATCCTTTGAGTGTAGTAATTTTTTCCCATCAAAATTTTACCAATTTTAATTTTTCTGTAATTTTGTTTGATAATTTGGACCAAATGGACATTACATTTCATTGGCTACAGTTTTCTATCAAAATTTTGGCAAAAATCTGAAAAACGTTGACTAGGGTATATTTTATAAAGGTGACAATTACTGACTTTGGTGCTCAAAGGGTTAAGCAAGCACAGGACAAAATGGGTAATATGGCTAGTCCTGATAGACACATGCAAGGATGAGAAACAAAAGGTTTTTTTTGGCCATATGTTAGTGGTGTGTGATTTTAGACTTAGAATGAAGTGTTTACTGTTAGACTTTACATGTTGGTAATATGTCTAAGACATATGGCACAAGTTTAGGATTAACACTGAAATGACAGAATTATTAGTCAGATTATCTCTTCAGCTTAGTTTATTAAGATAAGTGATATTAGAAATATTAACGACTGCCAGTGGCCTAGTAAAAGCTCCTATGTGGATGTTTGTAAAATGTACAGTGAGAGTGATTTTGCAGGATCCATTCAGATACACAAATACATACACAATGCAATATAGTGGGACAAAGTTCCGATGCATGTTGGTATGTCAAATGAGTGTGTTATGGCTCACACTATCTCACACGCAACTTTTTCCTTCATGACGATGGTTTTCTCGCAGAGAAATCATTGACACATAGCACTTGGGTGATTGTCTGTTTCAGTTGATACTGTATGTGGTATTTGCATGGTTGGAACACATGTATGTGTATCTTTGAGATTCAGTCTGCTCAGCTGCAGATTTTCACACACTACCATGCATTAAAGACACACTTTATGCTGTTGTGACATCAAGCAAATTTCAATCCTGGATGAAAAATTCCATTGCACAATTCAAAACGCCTCTCATACGTCAAATGAATTGGCAGCATTCAGTATTAACATGTTGTGTTTTTGTGCCTAAAACATGTTCTAAATTTCCTTTACCACTATTATTGTGTTGTGTTTTAGCATATGTCTAATAAAACTTACAAAAGTACATTTTTTACATTACAGCTATCCAATGCACAAATATTTCAAATTAAACACACTATGTTTAATATCTTATTTTTCTCTTTTTGAGCTATGACAGTGGTCATACGGTATATTTTTTCCTCATTCTGAGTTACATATCAATTCCAGACCCTGCTTGCAAATGTGATCAGTACACAGGTCAACTGACACAACATCTATTAAGACAAGGATATATTGTTAGGACGCGGCAACACTTTGCACAGTTAATATCCACAGCCACTGATAATAACAGTAGGTAAACTGCCCTGCCTAATGCGGTTTAATTGTTAGGGGTCAAAAACAGGTCAACCCAGATGCCAACCTGAAATGATATACACGCTTACTATCTGCATGTGAAAATAATTTCTTGAGTTCTTCTATTCTCAGCTAGCAGTCAATAGGTTAAACCAGGAATTTGAAAAAGTACAAAACAGGTGCAGAAATACATGTATCTCCATGCTCACTTGGGTTTGTTTGTACTGCCATCACGAGATCTCTTTGACGTACTGAGTCTGTAGAACACATTGCGTACTTTTTATTCATTTACTGTTGTCCTTTATCGGTAGCTCGGTACTCCAGTACGGCAGAGCATTTTGATATCATACATGTACAAACTGACCGACTACCCCTTTCCCTCTTTGATATTTCAATTCAACTGGATTGCAGTTCTGCTTATGATAACTCTACAAAGCATAGCCTTCATATAAAATTCTGAAACAGTAGTAGCAGTCAGATGTGCATGTCCCTACCTGGAGTTGGTTTTGGAATTGGCATATTCTCTTCTTCTCCTAGTATTACACTCTTATAAATGGTCATCACTCTGACTAATGCATCATTTGCTTGTAGGACATCATCTGTGGAAAGGAAGAAGCAAATTTCTTCGTAACAAGAGTCCTCTGAATAATACATTGGGTAATGATAAAGCATTTCATCTTGGGACACAAAACACTATGCCCATAGATAGAAGAGAACAAGCTTTCACATTTGCAATTGTCAATCAATTATACATTATCACGATAGCCACAAATTTATATTATGAATTATTAATGAGCTTCACGCACAGGAATATTGATTAGGTGAGACACCAAATATGTCCTTGTTATGAATTTCTGATTTGTTGTATATAACTGAGTAGCATTTTGTTACATGTATTTCATTTTCATTCAAACTAGCATTTCTCTCCATGTCTGTATCATTTTAATGTAACTTGCAGGTACATAGTCAAAAATGTGTGTTTGCAAACGTGGAAATGACTGAAGGTGAAATAACGTACACTACATCTTTTGTCCAATAGGGAGTCATTCTTGCAGTCAGAACACTTTAGAGTAACTTAGGGGGGATTGTACAATACTATACTTACTAAGTTCATCATCTTTGTCATCTGTGTCACTTGCAAGTGTAAATAATTTTGGCCTCATTCTTTCACAAGACTCATACAACTCCTGTAAAAAAAGAGAAGACGATAAAATGTTTACAGTCCCTGACCAAAGTGACCCAACACAACTTGACATGCACAGATTCACTCAGTATTTGGAGGTCCCTCAAACAGAATCAACATACCGGTACAGTTGGCATTAGTCTTGTTTGGTTGTCTGGAATACATTCTTTATCGTATAACATGTGGGTGTAAGTTTTCACTTGTTCATCAGACGAGTGCACTGAAAGGTTAAACCACTAAAACTTGGATTATTTCAGGCCTCAGGAGGCTGAATTTGATCAGCTTGCCACATGCATGTATAGATAGAGCACCAACCAACAGATTCACTAGCTGGGTCTACCTGCCCCAAACGTTTATCCACCGTTACTCATGGGGTAGAGTACGTGCTTATGAAAATGCCGTTTAATTAGGGTTCAGATGATTAATGTTAACAATCACAGGAAATTCTTTTGGCAATGATTTGTTTACAGGAAGGGATTTTCTTTGTTCAATCTGAAGCATATCAGGGCTCTGCAGTGACGTAGATGACTAGACAAAACGCTCACCTTCATAAGATCCAACTCTGCGCTGCTTGTCACGCCTGCTTTATAGTGTGCTAGCATTTCATTCAGTAATTTGATATTATTATTACAAGTTTCAAGTTCTGTTAATCTTCTGGACACCTTCTCCATCCGCTCACTGTCCTCTTTCACCATGTTTTTGATCAGTCTGTTGGCGGCCTGTAAATCTTCAGGGTTCTTGCTCTTCAGCAGTCGGTCCAGCAACTGCAGTGAAGCAAAAAAAAAAAACATTGGCATCACTACATTGGCAGATGTTACACTGTCAGAACTATCGATTGCAAAGTTCAATGTGTGAATCATTTTGTCATTTTTTCTTCAAATTGTAGCCAGATTTGTAATGCCCACCTTTGCAAGAAGGGCACAGATGATCTATGTGTAATACACAAAATAAATTTTGAAAACAATTTTTATCTTGCACTGAATGAACTTTAGGGACATCTAAATTGTTTATTTACATAACTTTTGGGTCTTGACTTAAGGCGTTCAATGTAATACCGGTATTAATATTTTTCATCAAAAAATACATATTTTGACAAAATAATTCAACATCGAACTCAAAACATGTTGATTTAGCAACAACTATCCAATCATTCTAGTGCACCCCATTCACCGATAATAGTATTGCTCAGTGGAATTTTGATACAGCATGAAGATTTCCCATCATGTTTGCGTACAAGCAGAGCTTGTTTATGGGGCACCGACTTCTAAGTCACACAGGTCACGTGATATGAACACTGCATGGGTGAACTAGGGAGTTGTTACCCTGCTATTCTTTGGAATAGGTCATAAAGAGTTTTTTATGAAGATATCCATCCACAAGAGCCTGTCAATCAAGATGACTGACATATGTGAAATACCTCCTTCACTATGGTGCTGACCCCCCTTTCTGTTTTTATCTGAACGAGCTCCTGCTTGTAACATTAATGTCTATTTTGTTCATTATACAATCTAGCACATAATGATATTTTAATTTCAGTAAAGCAGTCTATACTTTGTTGATATACCAACATCACATTGTGTTGAACATAACTTTGCCTCTGAGTTTGGTTTCTTTTGCATTTGTTTACTGGCTGACATGCTATCACTGTTGCAAGTTTGTCATTTCAATAAAAATACGATGTCTGATTTCTCCCAACCCCAAATCTGATACAGAAGCATACATGTAATGTTTCACATGCATCAGGTTCTGTGATGGATGGGCCTTCTTCAGAAAGGCATTACATATACTGCTTGCTTTAGCAAATTAAGTTGCCTAACCTTTCGTCTTGTACATTACTAGAATTATTGATTCTCTGTGCTGTTTAATTGCTCTCAAATCCTACGTCCCAATGTCCGCATCCCAGGGTTTCAGGTCAGGCTAATATGTTAAGTGTTGTGGTGTACCTAAATTGTGTGAGGATTTTCTTTCACCATAGGATGCATTTCTCACGGCAGTTGAGATGACACAGTCGATAGAACCTACTCCTAACAGCATAACCTTCCACCCCCGTGCAGGAAAGTTCCACCCCATGCTTCATTAATAGACAAGGCAAATCCATTCTG
The DNA here is from genome assembly GCF_041260155.1 of Ptychodera flava. Lineage (NCBI taxonomy): Eukaryota > Metazoa > Hemichordata > Enteropneusta > Ptychoderidae > Ptychodera > Ptychodera flava. The sequence continues at coordinate 16,777,531 of NC_091942.1, forward strand.
TGTGAAGGTGACCCTGTTAACTGCATGTGACATATTGTTCCCTCATATTCACCTCTTTAAAATAGACTGTTCCATTTCCCAGCCAACTCATAAGTGTATCGACGATTACCTTCAGTTTTTCCTGTTTGGATAGCGTTACCATGGATGATACGAGAAATGTTTGAGAAATCAACGGTCAGATACTGCAGAGGAATTCATACAGGCCACTCCAGTAGCAACAGAACATAGTCAAAACAGATTTTAATGTCAGGAGCACAGATGTGCAGAAAAAACACATGCAAATGACTTCTTTCCAGTGAAGAATATTTTATATTTATGTATTTTTATAATTTAGCCACATTTAGCCATCACTCTCAGTATTCCCTCTGAGAATACAAATACACCGAAAAATCTTTCCTTATTTCAGCCTCTCCATATCTCAAATCTGGCTGATTCACTTGACAATATTGAGTAAAATGTCGGTCAGTGTAAAGTTTTACAGAGTACAGTTAATATGTTAGTAAAGGGGATAATTCAGCTTGGAGACCAGAGGGAAAACTTGATCATGTTGAAATTACCTGACAAAAATCTAGCAACAAGCTTGAAAAGTTCACCAAGAATTCATTATGTCTATACTTCCTTCTGAGCATTGAGAATATCTGCACATGATGGCATCTGGCATGCTGAAGTGGTGAATTTTTCAAGGATTAGGGATTTAGGTAATACAAATAGCATGCTTAAATCTTTGAAATGTTACGTTTTTTACTGAATTTTACCATGATGTATCCCTTGATAGTTTTACAAAACTTGCAACAATGCTAAAACTTAGATTTTCTATTCTTAAATTTCTCTCTGTTTCTCATGCCATTTATCTATCGTAGGAACCTTATCAAATTAGACTGCCCCACAACGAAACCGTTATGTGAGTTGCCAAAGAAAATATTGATAAAAATGAATCAAAATACATCAATAAACCAGCACAGGTATATGAACTGAATGAACTGATTAAATAAAGAAAGAAAGGAAACATAAGCAATGAGTAGATAAGTAAATAAACAAACAAACAAACAAATAAATAAATAATTAACAATTTAACAAAGAAAGAAAGAATGAGAGAATTTATTAACAAATTGCACCTGACCTCTGCCAGTGAAATATTTCATGTTAGAATTTAGAAATATCTACAACCTACATGTTAGGGTAAGAAATGAAATCCAACTTCTCTTATATATGGGTATTAGTACAAACGCAAGCTACATCAACCCGTTATTTCTACCAATCTTGAGCAATAGGTTGTGCATTGCTACCAAGTTTACCCAATAGTGTGGCAATGTATGTTAGATGTTAATGGACTCAGAGAGTCAAGAGATTACATTTACTTTTGCAAGAGTGTGAGAGAAAGAAGTCATGGCATTGAGTAGATTACCTTGGCCTTGTCATCGTCTTCAAACAGTGCGTTTTTAGGTCGCGGAGGTGGCGGCGGTTCATAACTTTCGTCTATGTATGTTGGATCTTTGGTTACTATACCTGTGAAGACAAAATGTAAAACAAAAAAACTGCAAGTTTAGCAATGTTGATGGAACAGAATACAGTAAAAAGGGAGACACTGTGACTCTGCACACACTTTTCATATCTATACAGTCTCTTAAGGTAGAATGCTCCTTGTGGACAGACAGATGGAACTCTCAAACTTTTACAATTCTTTTCTGATCTACCACTTGTGGGCACTAGTTTTAAAGCTCTTGCAGTAAGAAACATCTTCACCGCCTTAGTTTTTCCTATATTGAAAATGTTATTTTTCCCTATAAAGTTACCACAGGGATGACGGCATTTTAAATTTTACATATCGGCAAGTGTCAGGTAATTTGTTTCTCTGGGATCAAAATTTGGATGGTAATCCCTGATTTTTATTCTTCATTTGGTGAGAGTATGACTGAAAGTTTCACTTGGGAAGTTTGAGTAAAAGTTTAAGTCATTCACTTTCCAGGCATATACTACCTTGAATGTTCATTTTCACACAGTTTTGCTTTAGGGGAAGTGTAAGTACATTTTCACTTTTCCAATTGCCTGACACTGTGCATGAAAGACGACCTAGCACTTTGATTAAAATAACTTAGTTTTTCAAAGGTTGGAATGATACATGTATATATTTGACTTTCATTTGCATACTTATAGATAGCCATGTACCTTACATGCATACATGTATGCACAATTACTATGCTGATGATCGGAGCACATAAACAAGAGTTGTCATGCTGCCCTTATCATCAACCATTGTTCCCAGGAATCACAGTGCCCAAACTGAATGTGGAATTGACCTGTTAGTATGCTAGATTTCTAGAGCAATTGCAGTTCACACTACTTTCCAATTCTGGTAAAATTAAAATGTCATACATCAATGCTTATTAGCATCCTTAACATCTGTGTGTACATTTGAAAAATCACATTCAAAGTACTTGTAATTCAGTTGTTTGAAGATGTAATATTTTTGGAGGCGTCTCTTTTGACACAGTTTAGGATTTCTACAATATTTTATTTGGCCACAAGGGGATTAAAGAGACAAAGTGACTCTTTCTTGACATTTTTGTGATATCAAAAACAAACATGGAATACTAGCATAGAGTCACTCAGGGTACAAAATGATATCAATGCATAATTTCAAAAGAGTATAAATTATCTCTTTGCTGAATGCAAAGAGATGATTTTGTTTGTGACCTCAAGACAAAATGAACTACGGCCAGCCATTGTAACTTTGATTCCTGTCACAAATCAACATTGTTACCATGTAAGTGAAAGCTGTTATCCTTGACTTCATGAAAGGCACTGCCAATCAAGATATTTTTTAAAAAGCTTGCATGAGTAACAGTCTACATGTGTACACTGATCTTGATTTTGTGGTGGAGACTCTAAAACGTCTCACTGAATGTTTTATCTTCGCTGGCTGAAAGTAGAGTTGAGATTGTGCACAGCTGACCAGTATTTCAGCATGTTTTGAGTCATCAAAAAACAACTTTTCATATCAAAAATAAAATATATGAAAAAATGAAAAAAGTTTTTCTCTAAAAGTTCTCTTGGTAAAACTAACTATATCAGATGATACATCAGAAAGCAGCACTTACCTTGTTTCTTCAACATTTGATACGCATCACTTATCTTTGACTCATGCGGCAATCCAATATGCCAACTGTAGATTAACTCTATCACTTTGGTTTTCACTTTTTCTGTTGTTTTGTCACCTAAGTACTGCAGTGGGTTACAGCGCAGGGGGAAAGAAACAGGCAGTTATGTGGTTAAAATTGAGTTTAGATCACTGTGTCATTCTTTCATCCACAGGGGTCAAGTTCAAAGCTACAAAAGTGAATGGAGGTGAGTGTTTGCTCTATTTTTGATGAACTATTGATGAACAGAGTGAACAATCTACCAAAAGTTATGTTTCATTCGATAAGTAATCTTGTCAAAGACTGTGAATATGGAAAGTTCTTTCAGTAAAACCCAAATTACATTCACTATTGATAGTTATTTTGAACTTCAATGTTTCATATTGTTGCAGATAATACCATCATAGCGATAAAATTTATTTTCCCTTGCAGTTCAGGTTATACTCTCTTCACAAGCTTTGTTACTTCAACTGTTTTAAGAGAGATCTATCCATTTATTTGAAGATAAGAATAGTTGGGGTCAAACCTTAATTTCAAAAGAAAAGGTTTCATGGATCATCAAACTAATTTGGTGAGTAAGGGCTATTTTGGTATTATTATAACAATAATAACAAAGTTTATTTTGAATACAGTCAATATTATCATGTACTGAAAAAGAACTTTTACAGATAGTAAAGATAATTGCTAGGTGAGTCAAAGATAAAGTAGTTTGTTCCATAGCCAGGGCTCGAAAATTTTTTTTAAAATTCACTTGCCATAGGGCAAGTGAATTTTCATTTCACTTGTCCCTAAGAAAATTCACTTGCCCTGAATTTCAGATGATTTAAGGAGTAATGTGTATGGTTTTATTCATGTCATTGTAAAGAAAGTCTGTAGCTGTAACTTACTGATAAATTTGTGTCCTTATTCTGTGTATCCAAAATAATATCTTATGTAATGTATACATGCACAGTGTTTCAGCCAGCTTTTGCTAGCATGGGGACACAGTGACCCATAGTAGGTCTTAATGGGGACAAATTAAATTTTGGGGGGACATGTAGTGTATTTCAATAAAACAACACCGGTACATTGTCATTGTGTCATCATGACCTGGTACCTTGTGTTAAGTCAGGTAGGTGCACTAAGGGTAAGTATATAATAGGTCACCGGTGTTGTGTCAAATTATGCCCATGTGAAACTTTAGTTTACTGCTACCTCATGGTATGTGCATAAACTGCAGGGTTCCCCTATTAAAGTCACCAAATGATTAGCCAACTCATTAGCCAAATCAAAAATCTTGTAGCCACTTTGAGCAACCTTTAAACAGTTTATGATCTCAAGTGTAGCAACAGCTTTCTCAGCATTTAGGAGTTCCTAATTTTACAAATCAAGATGTTTTGTATGTTGTTCATGACAGTTTTAACATCAAAGAAATATTTTAGTTTTTATTACATTAATTATCTGTGTTTTTTATGACATTGAAGGGATTGAAATACTTTTTCATTTCTAGTGGTAAACTTGTGCCAAAAGAAATAATTAGGTGGCAATTCTAAAAATCAGGTAGCAATGTGAAGTGTATATTACCACAGATACAGAATACTTCTGCAGCATTGAGTCAGTGTTGACAATATGAAAACTTATCATACATATACACTACAAGCTCCTTATGTGGTTTTGTTAGCCACACAAATACAAATTTTCCATGGAGGAGAAAGCATTCGGTAGCCATAGTGACAGTGTAGATACAAGTATTGTGGTGTTGTGTTGTAGTGTGATCTAGCAGGCTCAATAGCATCTTTAGCATAAGTATTTTTCTTGAGACAAAAAGGGTCAGGTCAAAATCCTTTAAAACAAGACACAATGATATTGTTCAATTCATTTCCCAATGTTTTAAAGAGTAATAATAGTTTTAGTGATAATGATAACATTGAAGCCAAGGAACATTTTCATTTGATATTTTGATATCATCAAGAAATGTCTGGTGATGATCATTACTTCATTAAACTGGAGGAATCTGCAGAAATATTAATGTGATGATTTGAAATGGATATGCTTACTGCAACTACTATTGACAATTTCCCTTTGCCATAACTGGTAATAAAATTTAATTTAACACTGACAGTCAAGCTAAATGCCATTAAATTGGAAAGCACCAAGAAATTACCTTTTATCATAAGATTGTACCTATTAGACCTCCCTAGGTGGTTTCTTTTGAACCATAATTGTGTACTTAAAGGGTCTTCATTCATGACATCACAAAGATGACCCAGATTTGACCTTTCAGAAAACCTCAAGTTTTTCTCCTTTTCCCTTGTATTCTGACTCTGTTTGTGAAAGTTTCCTTGGAAATAATCGTTTTTACTATAAAACTGAGTAATTGCAGGCCAAATTTTGATTCAAGCAAAGTAGGTAAAACTTGGACTAAAAGGACGACCGGTACGTGGACTCACAAAGGCAAAGCCAGGCCTCAGTGTATTCATGGTCGTCCATGATGTATTGTAGCACGGTCTGTCCATGAGGGACTGAGAGGGACCGTGATTGCCATATCGAACAGCAACAATGTTTGCTTCACGTACCAGGGAATTTGCAACTTTGTAGAAAGGAGAGTAAAGTGTTTCAAGACATTGTAACTTTGTAGGAAGGAGGGTAAATTGTTTCAACGCCTTACAACATTTTATTGTACGCTGTAGTTTTCTGTTGAGGAGGCATCGTGTGACATGATTTCATGAGAAGAAAAAAACATAAGATCATGCAAATACGTCAATATTTTGCCATTTTGTAACCAAGCAGAACAGAGTTTTTTATCGGCAGGCCATATCGAAAGCGTTACACTCAAAGAACTAGAGGAGTGGCAGCGCATACGTACAGTGGCCTCATTGAAATTCACTTGTCCGTCGGGCTGGGAGAATGTTGTTTTCACTTGCCCGGACTCAAAATTCACTTGTCACGGGCGTCGGGCGGCGAGAATTTTCGAGCCCTGCATAGCTTGACCATCTCAGACTTGAAAAGGTCAAATGCACAATGCACACATCGTGTTGCTACGTAAAAAGACTACTCTTTGTCTCAGATTTATGTCTTCTCATAGGGACATCAGAATTAGATTCTGTTGGTTACAAACATAGAGCTTGCACTACTTTGTTTTTTCATATTCTAATGGGCAGGCGACATTCAGTTTTTTGTGTATACTATGTACTTACCTTTGGAGAAACTAACTTGATCAATTCATTGAGAAATCTGAATTTACCAATTTCTTGATGAAACCTTCTGCCGCAGTTTTTCACACATGCTTCCAAGACAGTAAGCGCTTGCAGGGCTTCCTTCTCTTGTGGTGACTGGATCTTGTGTGCGATCAGTTTGGTGCTTATCTGAGGCCTGGACGAGTGAAAGAGATTTCAATGACCCCAGTGTTTGATGTACTTTATTTGTTAAGTTATACGATGTTTGTGCAATAATGCTGACTTTATTACAACTTCTCATCTGCTATGCAGTTATTCTGTTCATGTTGATGTGCCCTCTGTGATCAAATCGAGTAAGACTTACATAGTGGGTTGTGTAGGCATTCCAAATTAAACTTTGGACTTTCTACATTAATCTTCTTTGAAATTTATCTTTGGTTTTTCTGATCAGCTTCAGACTGAGACAGATTTAATACCATTCTTGCCAAATGTTCTGGATTCTTTGTTCCCACAGTGGCCCATTATTTTAACAGACCTACACTGTGGATTCAGTGTTTTTGTTGAGGCTGCTACTCCTGTAAACTTTAACCCAGGTTCGATGTTACCAGGGTAGCTCTTGGTATATCAATGCAATCATATTATAGAAATAACGGGCGACGCGCTGACCATTAACGTTCATTTGTGGGCAAGGGCGAGAGGAAAGCCAAAAATTAACGGGCGAGGCTTGCCGACCTTGTTAATTTGGCTTTCCTTGAGCCCATGCCCTTAAATAAAGGTTAATGGTCAGAGCGGAGTCTGTTATTTCCATTATATTATCAGCGAACCCAAGAGAACAGTCAAAATTTCCGAAAATTTCAGGAGTGAACGACAACTGGGCCCCAGAAACTGAGCAATACGCGACGCACTGTCATGCAAGCTGTAAAAAATTGGCAAATCCGGAGATGTTTTCAGAAAAAAGTATCTCAACTTAACCTACAAGTGCTCCATTTTATTTTGTGATTGATTACAATTTACGTTTGAGCTGTAAAGTTACGATACTTTGAGTTGTTAATCTTATTATTCATATTCACGGGCATGTAAACAAACCATTACTGTGTATTTGTGGTTAGTCACGTGGTTCAGCTCGACCAATCACAATGCGACGGGCAGGGCATGGTAATATAATGGAGGACAACAATATGTTACAGAAATTCCCAAACCATTTACCTATCTTCCCAAATCTTCATTAGCAAAAATACTGGAAGAGCTGAATCCACAAAGAATTATGCTGAATTACATTTTGGATTCTACTAACGCTTTTGAATCGTGAGGGAATCAGTTAAGTATTCTAAGGTGGATTCCCAGTGCTGGATGACGATGGATACTCTCATGGATTCTACTTATAGTACAAGAATCCAACATGGATTCTACTGTATATTGTAAGAATCCACAAAGTAATGCTCCATCTTTCTTGAGACGGAACAATTTACACGATGGGGATTTAACATAAACCCTAATACCCCTGTGAAATCACTTATTAAAAGACCTATGGAATTAACTGATCTTCAGCAGTGACCACACTCAGCACTACTGGTACAGTAGTTCTACCAGGCCCCTGCAAAATTTTGTGTGACTGAAACACTGCATTTTATAGTAAGATGGGATTTTAGGTTAGCAAAGTTAGCAAGGCACATCTGGATACAAGGATCAACACAAAACATCCTGTTGGTGCATGTGAAGGCAAGAGAGACAATACACATATGTTTTCAATTATGTTATTTGGTAGAATTTGGAAGTTTTAACGTAATCCTAATTGTGAGATACTGTTTTTAACTTTTCACGAAGCAATTACTATGGATGTCAGGTGTGGCTAATGAAAGTTGTGGTTGGTTATTTATAAATGTAGATCCCTTCCAACCAAACGGTGAGGATATTTCAAAACTCGGTAGAAACACTGAATAAGATTACTAACAGAGCAACTGTGTTTGAAAGCAGAGATCAGCATGACTAAAAATGTCAAAATGCCAGCTGAACTGGCAACACTCATACACAAGAAATGTTAATCATGACTTCATGCATTGATAGTAATAGCAGATGAGTCACATATTTAGCCAATGTTCAGTCCAGGATATGCCTGTCCAGTTTTCTTAAAAACTGCCTGCTTACTGAAGTAATCATGCGTAAAAGCTGAAGGGTAAATTTTTTCATTTTTATTTCAAAGTGGAAGATCATCAGCATTATAGAAAATTATTTTGATTTTCATACTAATCACGTAGCTTTCACTAACTGGTAGTTTCAAGTCAGAGCTTGTCCAAGGTGAAGGTCCTGATTAAAGTCATAAACTTTCAATCATAAGGTGGCGTGATTTGATTATTTAACACAGCCTATCTAAATATGTTGATTTTTTTTTTCACCAGCCATGTTATTAACAAATAAAATTTCCACCGAGTGATGTTCTGTAACCACTTGGAAGAATTTAGGCAGTCACTACCATCCATAGATGATGAACAGAGCTTGTACTCTTAAGGTAGGACGCACCTCAGGGACAGATATTTGGACTCTCAAATTCCCACAATTCTTCTCTGACCTATCACTTGTATAATAATTAAAAGCTCTTGGAGAAATAAAAGCTTTTAGGGTCTTAGTTTTTCAAAAATCTAAAAATAATTTTTTCCCCCTAAAGTTAACACAGGGATGGCAGCCATTTTGAATTTCAAATATTGCACTAGTTCCAAACTTTGCAGGGTGACCCCCAATTTTATTGTTGATTTGGTAAGAGAATGGTTGAAAGTTTCATTTAGGAAAGTTTGAGCAAAGGTTTACAGCTTTCACTTTCGAGGCGCACACTACCTTAATCCTCTTTCTATCAGGCTCCATAGACAAACCATAGAAATAAATGCAATTTGGGAGAAAGAGGATTTAATGTGATTGTTACTTTTATTATTGATTTTACAGCCTGCTGGATGCTTTTTCCGAGAACAGCAGATGTTGAATTGAGTCTGTTACATCTATTACAGTGATATCAGTTATAGCATACGCATTAAGGCATTCTCCTCAGAAATGGCTATTCTTCATGAAGTAGATATATTACAAGGTGATCTTGTAAATGGAAAACCTCTGGACTATGGTGAATACACACTGTGACAAGGCTCCTCTCTCTTATCCCAGGAAGAATGCAATATACATTGTCAAAGAATCTGATAGGGAATGTAGCTATAACTGTCACTCCAGCTTGTTTTGAAAAACTATGTCCGTAATATTTTGAACCACTTTCTCACAGCCTCAGGGCTGAATTGAATCAATTTTCAAATATAGCTACATCATACATCATTTAGATATGGATGGGCTGAAAGACTTGCTTACATAAACACAACTTCAGTGTTTTATCGAGGACGCACAGCAGAATTGCAGGAATCCCCCTTCAAATAATCACAAATGCTCAACATGTCACCCTTCTACAATTAGGTGTGCAATTATGATATACACAGAGTATTTATAGTACCGTTCCACATCATGATTACTGTCTATGATGTAACATCATACATGAACAGTTGATGTAATCCACTATATGTAGCCACAGTAAAGTGGTACAAGCTTCCTATCTGAAGAAGGATGTGATAAAGCTGAAAGACTCTCTTTTATACTTGATCACTGCTATGACCTTAATTTGTGAATACCTTGAACAAAACCTTCATTTGCATGACTTAAATTTGCATAATTTATTATACTCTCCCTAAATCCAAACCGAATTCTGCTAAAATTGTAAAGCAGAGGGTAACATTCTCCCCCTTGTGAGAGAAAATGAAAGAAAACACTGCCCTTTAATATAGACATCTGTGACCTTATCTGATTTATGGCAAAATTGACAGCAAATATATATTTACAATGATACAAAAGCAAGGCTCGAAATTAGCGGTAGTCCCGCGTCCACAGACAACCAACTTTTCCCTTGGGCTACCAAAACCTATGAAATGGTAGCCCACACGGACTACCAAAGCCTGAGACTGAAATTACTCAGTGGGCGACATGATGTTGATCGTTGTGAGATGACCGACGCTCATACAGTCAACCCAGCTGGACACAGAAAGGACATGTTGACTTTGTTGCAACTAACTTTCAATAAAATATCATCATCTGAACTGATGTACTTGGATAACAGGCTCGGGAAATGATGGCCAATGAAAATTCATTTTCATAGTTATTTAATCACAATTTATCAATCACAATTAAATACAAAATTATTCAAACTGCAAAGAAAAAGCTGTCGGGCCATCCACAAATTACGCTTTCCGGAGTGTACGAAATCATTCCAGTGGGGAAATATAGTCAAAATTGCCACGAAAGTATTAGGAACATGACTCTACCAAGTTATCATCTTGAAATTCAAAGCCAATCTATTTTTAGCCATGTTATGTTTACACAACACTGAGTGAAAAATCGTCATTGCGAACATAAATATTTGCATGTAAGCTCTGCATATGTGTGAATTGGTCGTCAAACTTTGAGATGTCACCGTTGTCCAGTACATGCACATGCTATACCGTTCTCCTAAGGCTATGATCTGCAGGTATTGATGTCAAATGACTAGAAAATTCACTTACTGGATAGAATCATGCTAAATAGATCGTTCATTGTCTAGATATAAATAAAATATCCTTTACAGAAAAACCCTCTTCATTTATGCATGGGCTACCAGACCTTGTCGCTGGGCTACCAAATTCAGAAAATGGTAGCCCAATGGGACTACCAGGGAAAACAGTTAATTTCGAGCCCTGAACAGCATCTACTTTTGATAAAAAAATACTGTAACAGTGAGAAAATTAAGATAACTGGGCTTGAATTAGGAATTTCCTTTATAAATGAATAATCAAAATAAATGATTGAGGAATCAAAGAAAAATATCACTCATGGAATTCTTTATCGATTTAACACTCACCCTTCTAATTCCTTGTTGACCTGGTCACAAAATCCCATGATATATTCCCAATCATCCTCTCTGTTGGAAGGATTGGTGGCTTTGTCTGTGGACAGCAATAAATGATCAAAATTATGCACCCTGCTACATCTTCCATCATATTGTGGATTAAAGTGAATTCAATATAGGGCAGATTACGGTAAAAGTGTTTTGTCTTTCATGCTATTTCTCTACGGAAATATGCAGTCAGATGGTGTTCTATTTTCCTCTCCTTTATTTGCATGGAAGAAACTATCTGCAGATATGAAAACAAGAAGACTTGAATGTTTACATGCAGCGGTGATAGTAACACAGCAAGATGAAGAAGACATCTTCACTATTCCGTACTATACAGTGTATACATGTAATCCTACAGATTTACATTTTGTGCATTGTGTAGAGCACTGATCTTTTTCTGATGTATTAACTTTTTCAAGCTTTTACGAGTAAAAAAAATGAAAGGATATTGACACAAGAAAAAAAGTGTTTACCTCTCACCCTAGTTTCCCCCTACACAGTCATAGAGATCAGATTTTGCTACAGACATCAATAACCTACTAATGAAATTAAATCACTGGGGAGAGTTAAAATTTGTAATATCGGGGATCAGAATAACAGAAATTGGAGCAAAAACAAACATCAAAAAGGCGAAATCATAACATGATGATGGAAAGGAATTGGATGGACTGCTGTATATGAAAACAGCTGGTCCCAGGCAAAGGTGTGTAATGCTGATACAATTAATCTTATTCATTGTACCATTCCATTGGGTGTCATGACTCATCCACTCATGTACGCTATAACAATAACAATTTCGGCCTTTGTGAAGAGATCCTGCCCGCGTGCCTACATGCAGACGACGTCCAGTTCACAGATATTAATTAGCATGCAAAGACTGTAATTATTTCAAATTCCATCTCTGTAATTATTTCAAATTCAATTCCATCTTAATATTGCGTATTGAGGAGGTAACCATGAAGATGAATTTTGCAACGTGAGGTCACTTAAATTTCAGTTTTTACTTGGTGATAGTATTAGTATAAGTAGCGAGACCGCTGATACCTTTACGTTTACGTTTTTTTTAAGCAGAGATTTTTGGGTACTGGCAAAAGCGTGGCACACTCTATACTATGCAGCCCTCGTGACACGCACAAGGTATGTATGTCATATATCTGATCATGATGTGTAAAATTTGCCAACGAAAGTGAGCGACGCGACGTAAACGCCCACCCGTTTACTCCTTGAAAGCGACTGGTAATTCGTCAGACTTTGAGATATATATTGTATACTCAAACGTTAACTTAAGTGCAGACCGTGCAGAAGTAGCCCAGTCAGGTAGACACGATTCGATTGTGACCAACCCGGAAAAGATCCCGGTGTGCGAATCATCGCGAGACTGAGAGTGGCATCGCACTGCCCTGAATCTCCCTTCATGCCGACGTCAACGTTACGTGGTATTATCAAGCATACCAGTGATATTTATGTTTACAGCAACATGAATATCCGAATCAACTCTCTAAAATGTGACTTCACACTTCGTAAAAATTTAGCTTATTGTCTGCGCTTTTACAGATGAAATAAATACATGAAAAATTGATACTCACTGAGCCACGACTCTAGGCTCTCTCCTTCGTCCGCCATGTTGAATACTATAAGGACCACCTAGGTAAATATATATTCTAAAAACCAAATTCTTACTAGTCGTGAGCATATCATAAATGCGAGGAAGAGAATGTCAATAAAACTAGTGCTGTTAAATAATGAGATTCTAATAGGTATTTCTATTTAAGGGGTATTTTCTTTATCGAACACTAGAAAGAGAGCTAACATATTGTAAAACTTCAATCTCTTAGGGATACCTTATAAACTCCACGTCCGCCCACCTGCTACCTTACTCAAACACACGCAGCACAGTCCCGGTTATTTGCTACCTTGAAATTAGGTCAACATCAATATACTGTATGCATAGGATGAAACTCTTCTAAATGCTTTTGCTGATTGGTATTTTACATAATAACAATCAGCAAAAAGTCAAAAGAGATCATTCTATGTTTCAGCTAATATGCTTCTGAGGAAATTTCGCTATGTTCTTTAAGGGTAAAATGTATGATTTTTAAAGCCTATTGTTACCAATTGTACGGATCTCACCTTTGGTTTAGATATTCCCTTGGGGCTATGATGAAACTGAGAGTTGCTTATAATAATGCTGCCCGTATTTTTCTGGGATACAGAAAGTTCAGTAGTGCAAGTTCCATGTTTGTTTCAAACGATCTGTATAATTTTGACAGTTTACTCAGAAAACAAATGTATGGCTTTATGGTACGAATATCTATATGTGATAATGTAATTATTCAGCAAGTGAATCAGTGCTTGAATTTCTCATCTGAATTACGCAAGTTTTGGATTGATTCTCTTTTCTAGTGAGATAAGGTTGGCTGTCAGCACCCTCACCGGTGCTTTATTCCAAGTGTCTTTAAGTTTATTCTTTCATTTCTGTAATAGTGTTTCTATGGACAATTGATGTCCGATTTAAAGAGAAATAAATAAATAGGCTAAATAAATAAATAACAGATGCAACATACAAGTATGCGCCTCGAAATTTAAAGGGCTAGTAATGCTAACTCTTGATGATTTTTTCATTACTTTTATTTTGTAAGTTTATGTCAATTCCAAGTTCTTATTCTACTCCAAAAAGAATGTTGAAACATCCACTAATATAGCCTTTCAACATATGTGTCTACGTGTAGAATGCACTGTTACTGTTTACATTTGAATTCTAGCCAGGACCAGAATTCACTTTTCAACAATAACAACGCAGTTTACACATGTACAAGACTGAGTTGACAAGCTGAACACCGTGATAGACCTATCAACATGCTTTGGGGAGTAGAAGAAGAAATTATGGTCGACAATATAAAACAAACTAGTGAAAAAAATCATCAAAAGTTAGCATTACAGGCCCCTTAAGACTAAACTTTTGCTCAAACTTTCCTCGGGCAACGAAACTATTGACCTGGCTCTGAACAAAGCAATTAAGATTAGGCCCTAAATATCAGGGATCCCGTGCAAACTGAATTTTATTACTGGAGGGAAACTCGCCTAAAATTTAGGCCGGTAAGCTTACCGATATTCGAAATTCAATTTTGTCACAATCTCTACGTTAAGTCCATCGGAATTTTTTTTTTTTTTCGAAAGACTATTGACGGTGAACATTTCACTTACTTAATGCAAGAGCTCCAAAAATCGGATCCCAACAAGCGGTAGACAAGAAAGGAAATGAAAAGTTGCGAGAGTCCGAGTATCTGTCCCACGAATATAAAGTTGTTTGGACGCGATTCCTTGGCAGGCGGACAATTCCCCTTTCGTATAACGGACGGGAAAATGTTTCATGAGCTGGTGGACAGCGGATGAAGGCAAACGCATGTCATAATATGGCAAATCAATGTGCAAAAAGAGGACAAAATGACTCCCTATCCCCGACCCCTATCCCAAGAGGACAATAAGAAGATTGTGTAGTGGTATAGTAGATGCAGGTGTAGGGGTTACTTCAAGTGGTTGGGGCAGAGGAATACTAGTTGAAGGGACTGGTGGGAGGGTACATTTTCCAATTGCAAATAATCGCTATTATTTTCGACCCTCACCAAATTTATCTTTGTTCTAACTGTCTTAAAATGGCATATCTAAATTATATGGAAAACTCACCTAACACAATTTCTTAAAACCAGCAAGTTTGCCGCCCACGTAGAATCTGCTTGGACTGCCGCGCTCAGGGTTTAAACCCTCGTTTGAGTACTGGCGTTGCCGTTTTCAAACTACGAAGCACAAACTCTACAATTTTGAATTTACAATTTTAATTCGGCTGAATCGGGCGGTCAACTGTCTTCATTTTTACCCCAAAACACCGGAATCAAAACTTTACATTTTCTATCAAATGAAGCGCCAAAAGTGCGTAATTGTGGTCAAAATTTTGTGCAGTTAAAGCAAAGGTCAAAACTCCATATTTATGAACATTCCTCTGTCAAAAGTCACAAAGCCTTTCCATAATGTTACCCCATGGAATACACACAGTAGATATATACAGGCCTAATATTCGCATGATAGTTTTACTCAACTCAAAATCTAATAATGTCACAAGAATTAGATGCTGTACCTGGTTCGTATGTAGTACTGTCTAAATATTCCGCATTTGATCCTTTAAATTAATATACCCTGGACCCGTGCCAAGTTCTGAATTTACCTGCGCAACATAAGGGTTTCATTGTTTCGATGTTACCTACGTCAAAATCTATAGCAGGAATGAAGATACCCCACTTCATGATAAGAATTTAGGAATACAGTATATCATTACTGGAAAAATAAGATCGCATATGAGTGGAACAGCCCTGCAAATACGATAAGAAAGGAAACTTAAGTTTTGTTGGACGATAGAGGCCCTCCCTGACGTGCTAGCTACACGCTCTATCTAAATTTATCTCCGATTGCAAACTGACGTAAGATCCCAGATTTCAGTAACAGCATCTCTTTATACACCAAATTAAAACATATAATACCTTTAAATGACAGTATTAGCTCTTACGTAAAGTTCAGTAGGCCCTATAATTTTACATGTTCGTGTCTGTTAGTCTTCCCGGTCCCAGTCCTGAATTATGATAAACAATATAGTTTACAACCATTTTCAGATCATATTCATTACAATAGCCTTAGAAACAAAGGAACTGATTGTGTTACCACATGGGATGTGTAAAATATTGACTCTCAAAACTGAGTTTGATGTGTCAATTGTAGTTTCTCACTGACATGCAGCCTTTATCAGGGCCGAGGAAAAATGCCCCTTCACCATAATTAAAACCAAGCAAACCTTCCCCGCCCCAAGCTTGTGTAGACTAAACCTGCAATAACCGCATTTTTCGGTTATTTTTCATACTTTTTTGGTATTCTTTTCAGGCTCCCTATCAAAATAGCTTTGTCAACACAATTACAACCTTTATGTGTGGTAAGTCAGTGACGTTATATTGTCAAAAACTCAATATTTACATCCGTGGGGCAAGTTGTAGTCACGGTATCACTGACTATAAGCTGGAACCTGCGTGTGCAGGAAATAATCGAATTTACGTAATAGAATAGCTTCTAACATTTAGAAAGAGAACAAGGAATTTCAGTTTATTAAGTGCAAAATATCTGATAAAAATCAAAAGATGCCACTTAGACCAGAAGCCGATGATCCATATATTTCACTTTGTTTTCGTTTCAAACCTAGCACATGACCAACCCACACTATGGAAATCCGGTCACGACATGCGACATGCGACCTGCGACTTCAAAACTGCGACCTGCGTTCTCATGGTTCTGCGTGTTTGTCAAACTGCAACCTGCGACTTTCGGGTGCTCTGGCCTACCTGCCACCTGCGAGTTTGAAACTGCGACCTGCGAAATCACGA
Source organism: Ptychodera flava (assembly GCF_041260155.1). Classification (NCBI taxonomy): domain Eukaryota; kingdom Metazoa; phylum Hemichordata; class Enteropneusta; family Ptychoderidae; genus Ptychodera; species Ptychodera flava. Next base: position 16,794,194 of record NC_091942.1, read on the forward strand.
CCTGATCCATGATTTTAGGTATTTGGTGTTTATTGAGAGTATGAAAAGCAGTCACAAGTAATATCAGTGATAGGTGGTGTCATTTAGGAAAGAGATGAGCTTCGATGACACAGCTGTGTTGGCCTACGTGTTGTTCTTGCTTTCAAAGTCCAGTTTCAAAGGGACAATGCTCAACTGATCACCGATTTTCATGAATAAAATTTGTTTTGATAGGCCTACTTCAACAAGCATGTTGTTATATATGTTGTTTCCTAAAGTGGTGGCTATTTCACAGATCGAAATGACCTAGTTTAGGCCTAAAGAAGTATTCTGTGGTTGTTGTACTTCGATTCGGTGACCATGCACCCCACCCAGCCCTAGACATTATTTATCTCGCAGTTTGTAAGTCGCAGATCGACAGTGGGCCTGCCTGCGAGATGTGACTGTGACTGTGACTGTGATCATACATACAGTCAACCGTTTTTGAGAAATCGTTCCCACAGACAGACAGACAGACAGACAGACAGACAGACACACGGACAGAAGCAACAAAACCATTTAAATTTTAAGTCAAATAAAGGATAACTTTATTTTATCATACGAGCATACAGATCAAACAACACTTCACAGAATTACATTCAAGGCCCACAGAATGCCTGTATACAAAGGTTTGACAGGTCTGAACACTGGTATACCAGGGATGAAAGAAAAAAGCCTTTTGACGCCGTGCAGGATAGATTGGTAGGGAAACGATAGCTGCTGTAATGTACTCTGATGGCTTTGACACCAAAACGATAGCTTTGGTTTTGATGTTGAGGGCGTAAACAA